>NC_057804.1:529547375-529897777 GCF_018294505.1 Triticum aestivum | reverse complement strand
AAAGAGGCAGCATCGACCGGCTTCAGTTAGCAGCAGTAGCGAAGGAATCGCTCGATCGGGTTCAATTAACAGCCATCGATCGATCGCTCGGGTTCAGTAACGCGTGGCCTGCAGTGCAATCGCTCGGGTTCAGTTGGAGCCCAACGCCTCGCTCGGGTTTAGTTAGAGCCAATGCCTCGCACACACACGCGTACTTGTACGAGAGAAACGCGCATCTCTCCGCCCCCGACCGCCCACCGTAACCGGGAACTCGCCAAAATTTTCCCCTCCCTCGCTTCTACCATGGTTTTTCGGTCATGGACGGCCCAAAGAATGTCATGCAGCTGCATCTCCGGCCCACCCAGGACAAAAAGCCCATTTTCTGTCATAATTGATTGTCATAAAAGTAGGAGCCCACCACATCTATGATGATACCTGGTTTTGTCATAATTATCGTCATAGAAGTGTCATATGTATGACAGGAAAAAAATTTGTTCGGCCCAAAATGTCACAGATGTGTCTTTTTTTGTAGTGGGCCCTTTATCACCGAATGACCAAAAGGGTTGAAAATGAGGACTAACGCCCCTGAAGAATATCATGATGATGGAGGAGCGCCATCATTGTTGGGGTCTTGTGTCGTTGTAGGGCATGCCGTAGTGTCGTCCAAGTCTTCATACTCGTCTGTGTCACGTGATGAAGAATATGAACTGGCTACCAATGGAGGGACCTTGACCCTCTTGTATTTCTTCAATGGAGGAGTAGACCAGCCAAAATCATCCTTGAAGCCCATTTTCTTCAGATCTTCTTCACCATAAAGATGTGACAGAATAGCCCAGGTGCGATCGAAGACTTCATGGAGGTAGTAATGGTTTTTCTTCACTTCATTATGTGTAGAAGTCATGTTGTGAAGAATAGAACCAAACTGACGCTTAACCCATTTGTAGTTTTGATCCACCTTCTGGTGAAGACTAAGAAGCAGCTCTCGGCCAGTCATCACACGAGGAGCAGTGGCTTGAGGATTTTGCTTGGATGCATTAGCAGCAGAGTCATGAGTGGCAGAGTCATCATTGGTGGAGTAAGATGCAGCTTTGCAAAACTGACCATCCAATGGATGAATGCCTTCATCAACAATAGCAGTGGCCTTGCCCTTTTCATCGGCTGAGGAAAATGTCCGCTTGAGGACTTCAATAGGGGGCAAGTAGCTGCCATGGTTGAGAGTGTCAGCCTTGTAGTTGAGTGAAGACCTTGTTCTGATGAATCTCATAATCCAAGGAGCATAAGGCTTCAGCTCAAACGGAGATTGTGCAACATTTGCCAGAGTCCTCATGAAGAAATCATGATAATTGACAGGAATGCCATGCATGATGTTGAATAGCAGATTCTTCATGATGCCAACAATGTCCTCATCATATGAGACATGGCCTTTGATAGGACTCAAAGTCTTCGTCAGAATGCGATAGACTGTTCTTGGCACATACAGCAAATCCTTCACGAGCAATTCGGTCCTTGGGGCTTGGCCAGGCTTCAAAGGCTTCATTAGCACTTCCATGTAATGAGCAGAGAGTTCGGGTTCTTTGTACAGACAACGAGCACCTTCAGGTGGAGGACTGATTGGCAGGGCATGAAGTAATTCAGAGGCCGGTGCCTTATAGTGAGTATTGTCGGTCATCCAGTCCAACACCCGTGTTGATATCATCAGCATCACCTGTGATGTGCAGCGTTGCATAGAACTGAAGAATTAGCTCTTCATTCCAATCAACAATGTCAGTGCAAAAGTTGAGCAGTCCCGCATCGTGAATCACGCTGAGGACTGGAGAGAAGCAAGGCATGGATTCCATGTCCACGTGAGGAATATGCTGGTGGTCAAAGACTTTGTCTTTGTTGAAAAGCAGTGAAGAATAGAAATTGGCCTGGCTGGCAGTCCAGAAGCGCTTCCTTCTAAGACGAGCAGAGTCATATGGGTTGAATTCAGTGAAGAACACATGCTCGCCGAAGAAATCATCAGCCTTGAATTGTTGCTTCTTTGAGAAGGGATCCTTTGGCTTGGGGTGAGGAATATCAGTTAATTGCATCACCACCTTAGGAATCGCAATCTCGGGTTCCTCAGGCTGAGGAATCTCAGGCTCTTCTTCAGTTGTAGTCTGGGTCTTCAATTCTTCATTTACAATTTCTTCGGCACTAGTGGCTGGAATATCTTCATGGACAGATGGGGTTGCATGAGGTTCTTCAGATCCCATTTGTACTTCAGTAGCAGCAGGGGACTAAGGAATTGCTTGAAGTGGAGTGAACATTGGAGAGTTGGGGTGCTGACTTTCCCAAAAGTCATCATTTAGCACAGGTGTGGTACAACCAATGTCCATGTCCTCATCTTCCATTTCTTCAATGCCGACCTCTTCAGCAGTAAACTGAGGCATAGGCGAGGAGACAACTAGTGTTGAAGGGATTGCATCCACTTCAATTTCTTCATCCAACTGCTCTAACGAAGCAGCAGAAGGATTCTCTTCATCAGATTCACTTGGAATCACATATTCTTCATCAAAAGGAACAAGGTCCTTTGATGGCATGAATGAGACAGTAATGACATCAATTGGGTTGTCAGTTGAGCTTGTCAAAGGCTTCATCTTCTTCGGAGCTGAAGAATCTGATGAAGTTGATGCCTTGCTTTTCTTCACAGCTGCACGCTCTGCAGCCTTGGTCTTCCTTGCATCTGATACAGATGGAAGGATCGGAGTTGGTGTAGGTGCAGGAGGAGCAGAAGAATTTGGTTTAGTTTCTTCAGGCGCAGCTGATGGAGTTGCCCTGACATCTTCATTTTCTTCAGGCGCACTAGTAGTGGATGCCCTGGCAATTTCTTCAGTAGCTGGAATGCAGTCATCAGCCCTGGAACTTTCATTTTCTTCAGCAACCTGATTTTCATCGGTGGTGCAGGCATGTTCTTCAGTAGGTTGAACAGATGCTTCAGCGGGGGGAACTTCAATGTGCACAGGAGCAGCAACACGTGAAGTGAATTTCTTTGTCAGGTTGATGAAACAGACCTTGGCGCCCTTCCAGTCAGCATAGTAGCGATTAAATTCATCACTCAGTTGCTTGATCTCAGTTTGCAAGACAACGAGTTGATCAGGGGTAAGAGAGAGGACATGGTCCTTTAGGTAGCGCTGCTTCTTGTACTGCGCTTTCTTCAGTCTTCTGCCTTCTTAAAATTTCCACTTTTCTTCTTCAATGAAGGCAGTCAAAACATGACTTTGACCAGGAGTGAGGTTCATCTCCGGCAAAGGAGTGTTTGGGTCCTTGTGACATAGATCAATGAAGTCTAGGATCAACTTTGGATCCACTAGCATTGGCAAATTGCTGCCTTTGGCTCTAGCGGCCCTAGCCTGCCTATCTCTGATGATTTCGGCAGGTTCTTCATCATCAGCCTCATCATCAGAAGGCACTTGAAAGGCAACCTACTTCTTGTGAGGACTTGGTCGAGGGCCTCGTCCAGCAGTAGCCTTTTTCTTCAGCAGAGAGGGGCCAGTTGAAGAATTTGGTGTAGCAGAGGAACGTGCAGATGCTCCTGAGGCAATTGAGAAGCCTATAGTCCGTTGACACATGGCGAGATGCACAGGTGTAGAGGATTTGGTTGGAGCAGCTGCGGACTTTGACGGAGGAGCTGAAAACTTTGTAGGAGGAGCAGGTTGAGGAATTGGTCGTGAGGGCATTGAAGAATCTGGCCGTGAGGGCATTGCTGAGGAGCTTGGCCATGAGGGCATTGAAGGTGAAGCACTTGGCTTGTGAGCAGGCTTCTTAGGCATGGCCTTCCTTGGCTTGCTTGCAGAGGCCTCAGCGGCGGAAGCAGCAGCAGAGTCTTCATTAAATTTCCTCACTGCTTCTTTTGCCTGTTTGGCCAGTTTGGCCTGGCGCTTTGCCCATTCATCAGGATAATCCTCACCGCGCTTGAGGCTGGTGGGGTCTGCCAATTGGCCAGGCGCCAATGGAGGTCTTGGGCATGGAGGGTTGCGAGCGAATTTCTTCATATACTTGGGAGTAACATATCTGTACTCCCTCCATTCCCGTGCCCATCTCCTCTCTATCCTTTGTATCTGCACCCTGCACTGATTTTTGTCCTCCTTACCAAATTTGGCCTCATCAGGAGTGCAATAATCCTTGTATATGTCATCGGGGATTTCAAAAGCAGTATTGACCTCAGGCCTTTTTCCACCCTTCTGTGGTTTCTTACCGTCAGCCATTTTCTTCAACTGAGGAATATGAACAACTGAAGTTTCTGAAGAGGTGTGCAACTTTTCTTCGAGGAACGCTGCAAATGAGTTAAGTTGATGAGAACCTAGTGATTCAGCAGCGGCCATGTGTACCCATGAACAAAGTATAGTTGCGAGGAATTTGGAGAGGTCATATGCGTTCTTGGAAGGTTTTTCAAAAACACAAGTTTGAGGAATTTGACTAGATGAGTCTTGAAGAATTTCACTAAGCGTTCGTTGTCTTAGGTTCCAGAGTTGTATAGACCGAAAATCCACACAATTGAGGAATCTTGAAGAAAAGTTATTGCTTAGAGAAACAAGTCAAGAGCAAATGACATGTGGGATGTTCAGTGTGCGAAGATTTGAAGAATAAACACTTTTGAAGATTTTCGAGAAAACATTTGAATCAAAGTGGGCAATAAAAGTAACTTTTAATTACCCCTTGATGAAGAACATGACGAACTGGGAAGTGTAGATGTGAAGTTCATCAGTTCAGATCTTCCACGCCCTAACTCAGCAGAGGAAGACAGCTACGGCGGCGGTGGAGTGAAGAAATCCGCAACCGGCGCGAGTACGACGGCGAAGAGTTCGAGGCAGTGAAGCTCTTCCTCACCGGCGATGATGAAGTAGCGGCGGTGCTAGGGTTTGAGAAGATCGAGCGGGAGTGAGAATGAGCGGAGTAAAAACAAAGTGAGGAAGAGGCTGGGGTATTTATAGTGGGAGTGAAAAATTGTACGCCCGAAGAATTCAGACGAACGTGCCCCTGGCCCTTCTCATTCGCTTGACATGTGTCACCCACGTACTATGAGGTGGCGATCATATCGATGTACAAAAGTAGGGGCTCTGCTTTTGACCCCTTTACTTGTGCACGGGTAGTCAGGGCCACCCGCCACGGCCACGCATGGCAGGGAAGGAGAGGGAAGCCAGAAAGAAGCCAAAGGAACAAGACAAATAAAGCAACGTCAAGGACCAAGGCCACAAAGGTCGCACGAGCAACGCAGGTTGCCCTGGCAAGGACCCTTGCCGAGGGCAGCCTCAGCGGCCCCGGCAAGACCCTTGACGGGGTAGCTCATCCACACCAGCTGAGTGAGCCGCCTTCAAGCCCACCAACGCTGTAAACACATTGGGACAGGGCTCGGGAGGCACCTCTGTGGTGGCATGCAGATCTTTGTGAAGACAAAGAACATTCAAGATCAAATGAGGACAGGAAGGCAACAATCCTCGGCAAGGTTCTTGCCAAAGAAGCCCGCGAGACCCCCTGCAAGATCCTTCCTGGGGATGACGGCGTGCCGCGGCAGGACCCTTGCCGGGCCACCCGGCAAGACCCTCGCCAGGCGCGCCAGCAGGGCCACTGCCAGGCTCACGCCAGCAAGTCTCCACCGCCGCCATTCACATGCAGTTGCCGACCCAACCAGCTGGGCAGGCACCTGCGTGGCAACATGCAGCCCTTAGTGGAAGCTCCACCACCGCGCCACCTCAGCTGCCTGCCTGCCTACATGGCGCTGCATGCACCGCTGGCCAGGGCGTGTGTCAAAGCCAGGAGGGGCGGCGACGGACGGGACGGGCCTCACCCTCGTCCCCGATAAAGTGAAGGGACACCTAAGCCCCGCATTCAATGCACTTTGTCCTGTAATATCAGCGATAAGCTCATAACGCTGTAGCACTTTCCACCACCTGTGTGCCACTGTGGCAGACCCTTTCGCTTATAAAAGGAGGCCCAAGGCGCACGGGAGAAGGATTCGGCTCCTTGGAACCTGGCAACACCCAAAGCTAGTTCAAGACCTCAAGAACACAAAATACATCCACCAAAGCAGGATCGTAGGGTTTTGCGCATCTTTGCGGCCCGAACCTGGATAAATCCCCTTTGTGTTGTCCACTAGTCCCGCTCTTCTCACGATCCCGCTCGCCGCAACCGCAGTAGGTATTCTTGTGATCCCATAGGTGTCGTTTCCCACCGACATCTTTGGCGCGCCAGGTAGGGGGCGCTATTGTGAGAATCTGGTCTAGTGGTAGGCCTAGCAGTTCGTCATTGCCACGGCTCCTGTGGTGAAAGCAGTCAAGAGGGCGACGCTGCCCGTTGGCGAAAAGGACGCCGAGGCGGCGACGAGAGAGCTAAGTCATGCTGAACTTTAAGTTTTTCTCCTTAAATATAGAGTTATTATCCTCGACGGTTTTGCCTATGTTTGGAAAACTTGTACGCAGAGGGGGCCTCCTGCGATTGGCAATGCCCTTGTTCTGTTTCAAGTCTGCTCAACAGTTCGAGCGGCTGCGTCGAGAGCGGCAAGGTAGCCTTTCGCCATCAGCTACGCTCTCGGCTCTGACTCGAGTCAAGCTCGACAGATCGAGCGGCCGCGCTAAGGGCGGTAGGGTGCTTCGCCCGGTAGCGAGCACACCCGGCAGGCTAATGAGGATCCATCCTCAAGACGCCGCCCTGGGTTTACGCGCCGGCAGGCCTACCCAGTCGACGTGGGGCATACATACAAAGGAAGATCGAATAGGAAGATAACATGCATAATTTCAGGGATACTACAGAGTTATATTACATAAATTGCCTCCGCGGTTCTAACTAAAGATAGATTTGTCTTGGTCATTAACCTGCAGCGGCGATAAAGAACGGGGTGCTTAGTCCCGGCACTGGCCCTCCATCCTCTTGATTTCGTCGACGCGACTGAGGATGGGCTGGATACACTCATTGAGCGCTGCGATGACAGCATCCATCGGCAAGCTCTTCAGCACCGCTTCAAAATCAAGGTCGGGATGCCAATGCGCTATCTTGACGAGCACCCTGGTCATGGCCCCCCGGCAAAGAATCCGGGACTCTTCGGCCAGGGAGGCTACCCGGTTGGAGTGGAGCCGCTTCAGGGCGCCAACGACCCTCTCAAAGTATATGGTCAGGCTGGCGTTGGGGCTCAGGTTCACCTCCAGGGCATACTCCATGCCCGGTACCCCCATGGTGGCCAACTGAGTGGCGGCCGAGTCCGCAACAGCGGCAAGGTGTTCAAGCCAGCGCTTCTCACCCGCCACTTGGTTGTTGAGGCTGGCGGTCTCGTTCTCCGCAGTTGCTTCTCCGTCGCCAGGTCCTTGGTCAGGATCTACTCCCGGGTCCTGGCCTCCAACAGCATCTTCTCAAGATCCCCTAGCTTCAGCTGAAGGTCTCCGATGTCGGCCAGCTTCATGGTGAGCTCCATGTTGCACATGGCTAGCTCGCTCTGGGCGGCCTTCAGCTCGTCCTGAGCCTGGCGCCACCAATCTTGCGCCTCGGCGACGCACCCTTCTAAGTCCGCCTCTGTAAGTGCATCTAGTGCCACCCCTAGTTGGTTTTGGAGTATTGACGACAAAGTTGGTTGAGGGACTAATGCGTTTGTGAGAATTGCAGGATAACGCAGGTAGTGTCCCTCATTCATTCGGTTTACCTACATGAGATGACCCCTAAAAATGTATGAAGACATTGAAGACAATGGTGGTGTGTGAAGATATTCACACTGAAGTCTATGACATGAGAAGACATCGAGTGAAGACTACGGAGCGCGAAGACTGAGTCGTTTCGTTGTTTCCTTTTCTTCTTTGTTGAGTCATAGGAACCACCGTACTGTTAAGTGGGGTCCAAGTGAACTAAGTCACAGTGACTGAAGTGATGCTCAACCCAAATCCTATGTCTTCGAGCGAAGACAATGAGAGAAAATCTTATCCAGAGCTGGATGAGTCAGCTTTGCTTGTAGCCCAAGTAAAGCTGTCGTGTGTGTTTGAAATCTGACCATTGGAACACGTGTCAGTTCCTTAGTGACCCAGGGTCATTTTGGACATATCAGGTCGGGTTGCCTTGTGGCTATAAATAGCCCACCCCCTACACCATAAATTGGTGGCTGCTCAGAGTTAGTTTACGGCTTTTGTCGTTTTGAGAGCTACCCACCTCGAAGCCTTTGAGAGAGAAATCCTTGTGAGGACAAAGCCCAAACACCCAGAGCCAAAGAGTGTTAGGCATCACTGAAGTCTTTCTGTCTGTGTGACCTGAAGACTTATTACACTTGAGGACTGTGTATCCTCCAGCCGGTTAGGCGTCGCGTTCTGAGCATCCAAGAGTCATTGTGGATTGCCGGGTGAACGAAGTCCGTGATGGTTCGGAAGTCTACCTTGAAGACTTACCAGAGTGATTGGGCGAGGACTGGGTGTCCTTAGCTCAAGTGGAATAAGGTGAAGACACGGTCTTCTGAGTTGAATCTCAGCCTCCCTAACCAGACGTACAGTTGTCACAACAACTGGAACTGGTCCAACAAATCATGTGTCTTCAACAAGTGACTGGTTCTATCTCTTCCCTCCTTTACTATGAGTTTGTCTTCGTGAAGTCATTGCTTATCTGTTTTATCTGATTGACTTCATTGCTTGACTACTATTGTTGATTGGCTTCATACTATCTTCCATCCTGATCCTACTACCTAGCTGCTATTAGTCTTCGTACGTTAACACTATTGCATACTTGACTATGGCTTGCTTGTTGTAGTTTATCTTCCGCTGCATATCAATTAGGTCATTTCTATTGTTTGTCTTTGTAACTACCATGTTTTGAAGACTTTGATAAAAATCGCCTATTCACCCCCCCTCTAGTCGATAGCTAGCACTTTCAATTGGTATTAGAGCAAGGTACTCCCTTGTTCTGTGTGATTCGGTTTAACCACCTGGAGTTTAGCTATGTCGACTGTAGGGATAATCAAAGTCTCCGCTGCCTGCCCTATGTTCGATGGAACTGAATATCCCTACTGGAAGAATAAGATGCGCATGCATCTTGAAGCCATTGATGTCGACCTCTGGTATGTCATCAAGAATGGCGTTCCCAAAACTGGTGAAGGTGTCACCCCTACTAATGTCAAGAAGTTCATTCAACTGGACTCGACTGCAAAGAACATCATCTGTGGTCATCTGACCAAAGGACAGTATGGCCGTGTGAGTGCTCTAGAAACGTCAAAGCTAGTCTGGGACTGGCTATCCAAGGTCAATGAAGGCGTCTCTACACACAGAGACCAGAGCATCAGTGTTCTTCGCAATCTCTTCAACCGCTTCAAGAGAAACGACAATGAAAATGTCCAGCTCACGTTTGATCGCCTCACCGACATCACAAATGACCTTCAGGCTCTCGGCGCCACTGAGATCACCAAGCATGAAATCGTCAAGACGCTGCTGAGATCCCTTGACAGCTCCTTTGACACCCTTGCCCTCATGATACAAGAACGTCCTGACTTCAAGACTCTCAATCCGTTTGATATACTTGAGAGGCTCAACACACATGAGTTCCAGCTTTCTAAGAAAAGAGATATCTATGGCCCCAACTATGGCCGAACTCGTGCTTTGAAGGCAAAAGTTGTTTCCTCATCTAAAGAAGAAGAATCTGACTGCGGTTCTGATGATCCTGAAGACATTGGAAGGGAGCTTGCTATGCTTGTGAAGAAGTTCCAGAAATTCACCAAGAAGAAGGGCTTCAGAAACTCTTCACGATCCAGTTCAAGAAATGATGAAGCTTACACTCAAGACAACAAGAAGAGAACATGTCACAAGTGTAAGAAGCCTGGGCACTACATCTCTGAGTGTCCTCAGTGGGACAACGAGAAGAAGAAGAAGAAGAAGAGCAAGGATTATGACTCTGATGACAAGAAGAAAAAGAAATCTTCAAAGTCTTCATCTCATAAGAAGAGCTCATCTGGCAAGGCTCGTGCTTTTGTTGGCAAGGAAATGGATTCAGAGGAGGAGTCTGCTTCTGAGGAGGCAGAGGTGGAATCTGAAGCTGAATCCGACTCTGGTGTTGCAAGTCTGGCTCTAGCCACTGCCTACGTTGCCAAGTCCATCTTCAACACTGAAGACAATGACTCCCACACCAACGCTGATGATGACAAGGACGATCCTGCTCCCACCTACTGCTTCATGGCACAAGGTGCCAAGGTAAAATCATGCGATGCTTACTTTCAAACATCAAGTGAAGATGACTCTGATTGTGAATCTAAACCCAGCTACAAAACACTTGCTAAAATTGCTACTGAACAACAAAGGGCTATGGAACATACTCAAAAACTGTTAGACAAAAGCGATGACCTGTTGGACGCGGAAATGACACGTTCACAGTCCTTAGTTGAAGACATAAAAAATCTTCATGCTAAGTATCAAGAACTTGAAAGTCTTCATGAGACGCTCTCAACCACTTATGAAAAGCTCTCCTATGATTATCTTCAAAGGAAGCAAGAGCTTGAGAAATTGAAAGCGACTCATGAAGATCTTCAAAAAGAGAATGAGTCATTTCGCGCTAAACAGATCAGTCCCACTCAGGATGAATTTGAACCACCATGTTTAAAATGCATTGAGCGTGATAACGCTGCCTTTGTTGCTGAATGTTCCACTGCTGCTACTGTTGCTCTGTCTTCAACTACTGATGTGGTAACTAACCCCTCTTCTGAGGATACCACTGCTATTATTGATGAAAATGCTAGGTTGAAGACATTGCTTGAAACAGGGATGTATAAAAGTCTGAAAGGGCATCAGACACTTTGTGATGTCCTCAAAAAGCAGATTCTGAACCGAAACCCTAGGAAAGAGGGTGTTGGGTTCGAGAGGAAAATGAATGCCGATGGTTCCTACTGGAAGCCTGAGCAGTATCCCAAAACCACATGGGTTGCTGCAAAGGAACCTTCAGTTGATTCATCCACTTTATCTGGCTTTACCTGTGCTAATCATGTTATCATTGATGAATCCTTTGATGCAAACTATAAACTATTCAAAAATCAGAATGGTGAAGTGTTTGCGAGGTACATTGGTACTAACTGCAGGAATGGACCGCCAATGAAGAAGATCTGGGTTCCCAAAAGTTGTCTTGAGAATCTTCCCGTGAATGTTGTCATGACACCAGTAGGGAAGAAGACAAAACCCCAGACCAAAGGCGTCACATGGTCCAACAGCTTCATACGGAAACAGGACTCACCAGAGTCACCCTAACGCCAATGTTTTGCAGGGAAATCATACTCCAACTTATGAATATGAGCGCGTGTCTTCAAACCGCTATGTTCATAGTACTAAGAACTTTTCTGCTTATTCATATGAGTATCATTCATCTCCTGCAAGGCTATTTGCTAGGGCTCCAAAGCCGAAATTCTCAGATGCTGCACTTAGACTCATTGCTTCTAAGCCACCCCTAAAGATGTGGGTGGTGAAGAAGAACTAACTCTCTTTTGCAGAACATGGTCTCCAGCCAGCAATCAAAGGCGTCCGATATAATTGCTGGGGACCTAAAACACAAAGGGACGCATGATAAAATGACTTACTATGTATTCCACATATGAATCGCTTACCTGTCATACTGTGTGCTAACTTTCATCTATGATGTGATAATCCAAGTGTGCATCAACTGCTTATGCTTCACAACATACCTTGTGAAGCCTATCCTCCTAACTACACTGTAGGGTATGACACCTCGTGCTTCAGAATGGATTATGGATAGCGGATGCACTAATCATATGACTGGTGATCGAAGTCTTCTCATGGACTCAACCTTATGTCCATCCGACAAGAGTCAAATCACATTTGCTGACACTGGTAAAGGCAAGGTATTGGGTCTAGGTAGAGTTGCAATCCCAAAGGATCAACACATGGATAAAGTGATGCTTGTTGAATCCCTTGGATTCAACTTAATGTCTGTCTCAATGCTTTGTGACTTAAACATGATTGTGATATTTGGAAAATATCGTTGCCTTGTACTAATGGAATCTGACAAGTCTCTAGTCTTTGAAGGGTATAGGAAAGGTGATCTATACATGGTAGATTTCTCAGCAGGTCCACAGCTTGCCGTATGTATTCTTGCAAAAGCATCAGAATGCTGGCTTTGGCATCAAAGGCTGGGGCATGCTGGCATGAGGAACTTACACACTCTCGTCAAGAAGAAGCATGTCATAGGCATCGAAGGTGTCAAGTTCAAGAAAGATCATTTGTGTGGTGCTTGTGAAGCTGGGAAGATGACAAGGGCCAAGCACCCCTCGAAGACAATCATGACGACATCTCAACCCTTTGAGCTGTTGCACATGGACTTATTTGGTCCTACTCACTACTCCACCCTCACAACAACGGCGTGTCTCTATGGCTTCGTCATTGTTGATGACTGCTCAAGATATACATGGGTGCACATAATTCTCTACAAGACTGAAGTACAAGATGTCTTCAGACAATTCGCCAATCGAGCAATGAACAATTATGGCGTCAAGATCAAGCATATCAGAAGTGATAATAGCACTGAATTCAAGAACACCGGCCTTGATCTTTATCTGGATACAATGGGAATCACTCATGAATTTTCTGCTCCATACACACCTCAGCAAAATGGTATTGTTGAGCGCAAGAACAGAACCCTCATTGAGATGGCTCGAACAATGCTCGACGAGTACAAGACACCAAGAAAGTTCTGGCCTGAAGCTATTGATACTGCATGTCACATCATCAGTCGTGTTTACATCCACAAGCTTCTGGGCAAAACATCCTATGAGCTCCTTACAGGCAAGAAGCCAAATGTCAGCTACTTCAGAGTCTTTGGTGCTAGGTGCTGGATCAAGGATCCCCATCACAAGTCAAAATTTGAACCCAAAGCTCACGAAGGCTTCATGCTCGGCTATGGAAAGGATTCGCACTCTTACAGAGTCTTCTACCTCTTCCACTACAAAATCGTTGAAACAGTGGATGTGCGATTTGATGAAACCAATGGTTCACAACGAGAGCTCCTGCCAAGCACACTAGATGAAGCTCCTTCCAGTGAATCTATCAAGCTGATGGGAACTGGTGAAATCATGCCCTCTAAAGCACAGCCTGAAGAGGAACTTATCATTTCTGCACCAAACCAACCTGAAGACAATGCTCAGACCAAAGACAATCCTTCCAATGATGACAATGATCAGCATGAGCAAGGTCTTCGCCCAGTTCATCCTCGTGTTGCAAATGAAGTACAAATTGAGAAGATAATTGATAGCATCAACGCACCTGGTCCACTTACTCGATCAAGAGCAACACAGTTAGCAAATTTCTGTGGGCATTTTTCATTTGTATCAATATCTGAACCCAAGAAAGTTGCTGAAGCCTTTATGGAACCTGAATGGATTCAAGCCATGCAAGAAGAACTTCAACAGTTCAAGCTGAATAATGTTTGGGAACTTGTCAAGTGCCCTGACCCTCGCAAGCATAACATTATTGGCACAAAATGGATATATCGGAACAAACAAGATGAGCATGGTCAAGTCATCAGAAACAAAGCACGTCTTGTGGCACAAGGATATACTCAAGTTGAAGGAATTGACTTCGATGAAACATTTGCTCCTGTGGCTAGGCTTGAAGCTATTCGCATACTGCTAGCCTATGCAAATCACCACAACATCCTGTTGTATCAAATGGATGTGAAAAGTGCTTTCCTCAATGGCAAGATTGAAGAAGAAGTGTATGTTGCTCAACCACCTGGCTTTGAAGATCCAAAACATCCTGATATGGTGTACAAACTCAACAAAGCACTGTATGGCCTCAAACAAGCTCCTCGCGCTTGGTATACAATCAAAGACTTTCTGAAGAGCAAAGGCTTCAAACTAGGATCCCTAGATCCCACACTCTTCACGAACACATATGATGGCGAACTGTTTGTGTGCCAAATATAAGTGGATGACATAATCTTCGGCTGCACCAACCAGAAGTATAGTGATGAGTTTGGATACATGATGCAAGAGCAATATCAGAAGTCCATGATGGGTGAACTGAAGTTCTTCCTTGGTCTTCAAATTCGTCAGCAAAGAAATGGCATCTTCATATCTTAAGAAAAATATCTCAAAGATTGTCTGAAGAAGTTCGGAATGCAAGATTGCAAAGGTTACACGATGCCAATGCCAGCCAAACATCATCTTGGTCCCGATGACAATGGTAAAGAGTTCGATCAAAAGGTATACCGCTCCATGATTGGTTCTTTACTTTACCTATGTGCATCTAGGCCAGATATTATGCTTAGTGTTTGCATGTGTGCTCGATTCCAAGCGGCACCAAAGGAATCGCATCACTTAGCTGTGAAGCGAATTCTTAGATATTTGGCTTACACCCCAACACTCGGATTATGGTATCCAAAGGGCTCAAGGTTTGATCCGGTTGGATTCTCGGATGCTGATTATGCTGGTGACAAGGTGGATCGCAAGTCAACATCAGGAACATGTCACTTTCTGGGACGATCACTTGTCTGTTGGTCTTCAAAGAAGTAGAACTATGTATCACTCTCAACTGATGAATCTGAATACATTGCTGCTGGATCTTGTTGTGCTCAGCTTCTATAGATGAAGCAAACTCTCAAGGACTATGGCATCAATCTGAAGCAAGTCCCTCTCTTCTGCGACAACGAAAGCGCCATCAAGATTGCCAACAATCCAGTTCAGCACTCAAATACAAAGCACATTGAAATTCGTCATCATTTTCTCAGAGATCATGTCATGAAGAAGGATATTGGCATCATTCACGTCAACACTGAAGAGCAACTGGCAGATATCTTCACAAAGCCCTTGGATGAGAAAAGGTTTTGCAAGTTACGGTGTGAGCTAAATATCTTGGAATCCTCAAATGTCATGTGATCAGGCACACATCCTAACACTTATGCATGTTGATGACTTAGATGTGCAACACATGAAGTAAAGTATATCTTCAATCAATGAAGACTTACATTCTAAGTGTGAATACATTAACATGGAATTTGACTTCGGAGCGCCATGATAATTGTGCGCTGTGTTTGGGTCTAATACTTCCTATACGGTGGGTAACGCCACCACCAAAAATTCTTGGTTTGAAGTGTTTCACTCATGGCGTTATTGTTGAGTATCTTCGCATATTGATTTGTCTTCAACTTTCAACTTATCTTCATGATTTACTTCACTATGTTGAGTTGATTACTTTCTCATATATATTATATATATATATATATATATATATATATATATATGCTAGTATTTTGTCCTCTACAACATTCACTTATAGCTATGTCTTCACTGTTGAATCTTTTGAACTAAGTGAATGTGATCGGACCCTAATCTCTCTATGCTTACTATCTCAAACTCTATCTGTCCAAATCATATGCATTCTGTTGAAACTGTCGAATGTCTTCTCTGCATCCTTGTCAACAGAAGACATAGAGACAAACATCAAGTCCTATTTAAATGATTCATCTTTATTGTCGATATCCGGAGAAGCCGTAACAACCATCCAACAAACTTGGCGGGCGTGGGAACGTGGGAGAAGTCTAAATATGTTGCATGCTTGCCATGTGTCCCACGGATGTGAACAGACGGGGGCACCTGTGTAATTGCGTTGTGCCGCGCACCTACTTATAAATACGTGTCCCCTGCGGTCAAGAAAACCTTCTTCCACCTCTCCACCTCGTCAAAACCCTAGCACCACCGCTAGCTCTCGACGATGCCGGTGACGAAGCGCTTAGCTGCCGCGACTTCTCTGACACCGTCCTCACGCTGGCCGCGGGCATCGTCCTCTCCGCCGCCGTCGTAGGTGTCCTCCGTCGCCAAGTTAGGGCACGATGGACGGAGCTTCTCGGTCTCCAATTTCTTCCCATCTAGCAGTTCTTCGTGTGGTAAATATAACTCTATTTTTACCAGCTTTTTGATCCTCAATGATTCATCCAATTTATCAAAATTGGTTTCTGTCTATACAAAGTTAGATCTACTCTGTCTGCATCTCATACTACCTAGTATATTCACTTAAGCTTCACATCTAGTTAGATTCCTCACTTGTACTTATTCACGGATTCGTACAAATCTGGAACCGACTCTCAACATATAAGTGAATGTCTTTGCAACATGAGGTCAATGTCGTCAAACTGATTTATCTTCAAAATCTTCTGAGAATGCATATGACCTCTTCCCCTTCCCTCGCATCTCTAATGCTGTCACAGGTACATGTCTGTGGGAGAATCCCTAGGTTCTCATAGTCTGCATTCGTTTGCAGAAATCTTACAACAACACATTGATTCTCCTGAAGCCAGTTCCTGTCTGACCAGCAAGCGAAAGCCTTTGAAGCCTTTGAACATATTGAAACCATTCAGTTTGTAGTTCATGGCTGCAAAGAAATCAGTAAGGAAGGGTGGCAGACAGCATCGTGGGGGAACTTCAAAGGATCTGCCTGATGATCTTGCTGAAATCTACAAAACAGATCCTGAAGAGGATTACAATCAGCGCAAGACTCGAATCCAATGGATTCGATGGTACTGGGCTGAATAGTGGTTCAAGTACAAGTTCGTGACCCAGGAGTATGCAGAGAAAAATGCTATCAAGAGCCCTTGGTGATATTCTCTATCGAGGCCCTCCCCCCAAGAACAAAGCTGAAGCCATTGCGCAAGAATTCAATCCTTGCATGGTCCGTGGACCACAGCCTGAAGAAGACGACCCATCATCATTGCTCTGGTGTCGTGACGCCAATCTCTTCAAGCGCAATTTTCAGTATGCTAAGGCTTCGGCAAAGGAAAACAAGAAGTCATGGGGATTAGACTTCAATCCTGGTCCCTCTGCTCCCCGTGATGATGGCACACGTGAAGCTGAAGAAAATAGAATTGGCCCCTTTGCAAACCTTGAAGGCCTCATCTCCTACATCTTGGTACAAGGTGCCAAAGTGGATCATTCTGACAATGATGCTGATTCTGATGAAGCCCCAGCTCCTCCTCCAAGGCTGCAGAAGCCAAAGAAGATTAAGGCTTCATCATCAGCTGCACCTCCAAAAGCTTCTCATGTGAAGCCACTGGCAAATGCACCTCCTGAAGCCAGTGTGCAGTCTGAAGATCTTTCCCGCATCTCCAAGAAGACTGAGAAGAAAAAGAAAATCGTCAAGAGTACTGATCAGGCTTTGACTCCTGTCGCTATTCTGCGTGAAGAGCCCATTGATCTGTCTAGCGATGACGATCTTGCAGATGATGCCCTTGAGCAACTGATCAAGAGCAAGGAAGAAGCAGAGATCTTCAACAACTTGCCTCTCTTTGACGTGGCAATCATCCATAACTTCATTGATGAATGGTTTGACACACCAAACCTAAGCTTCGATGATCTACAACTTCCAATTGGCCTCAGCGTCGCCCTCAATGGCGCCATGCTTCTGAGCTAGCTATTGCTCAGCGCATCGTCGAACTGAAGCACAAGATTGACTATGAAAAGGCTCAGTTCAAGAAGCATGTGGCCACGCTCAACGTGCAAGATGTCAGGAACTTCAAGATCATGCTGCACGAGCTCAAAGAAGCCTTTCACAAGAAGCATGAAGAAGCTCGAGGCTCCAGAGAGCGTATGAAGAGTCTAGCTGACAAGTGTGTGCTTGCCTACAATGAGGCTGAGAAGTGCAAGGCACTTGGTCGTCCTGGCATCGACCCCAGGATGGCTGCAAAGAAGAAGAAATCAACTGTCCAATCTGCACCTTCAAGGCCAGATGAACCTCGCATTGTCTTCCCAAGCAGCATGACTGGCTCGAAGCCAAGAGTCACGTCAACTGCTTCAGAATAGAAGAAGACGAGGGCTGCCGAGGCTGAAGCTAGAAAGAGAAAGAATACTAAAGCCTCTGAAGCTGCTCCCTCCAAGAAGAAGCGCAAGATCAAGAAGAGTCGGGCTGCTCCCACAAAGCCCCTTGTTGTTGAACCCATCTCAGTGGTTCGTCCTGCATATGCATCCCAAGAACTTCGCATGACTGTTCATGAGCCTGCTTCCACAGAGGCTCCTGAAGCTGAAGAGGTTCCAGCAGCTGAACCCACCGCTACTGAAGACATTGGTCAAGATGACAATGTTGAAGATGATGAAGTTCTTCCTCAAATTGAATATAATGTGGTATCATTGCCTGTTCGTACGAATAGCGAAATCATTAGCATTGGTCGTCCTCTGACGCCAATTGCTCAGGATGCTTCATGGGCTGATCGCCCACAAGAACAAGACTCCCCCAGCACTCCCCAACAACAACAACCCACACCATCCGTACAAGCTGAAGAGGATGAGGACCTGCCCACTCCATCTCCAAAGGCGTCGCCTATACTACAAAGGCTTCGCAAAGGACCAAGGCCTCAAGCTCCTCTTCCGAGCGTTCCAGAAGGAGAAGTGCACCATCAACCTGTTGCACGTCAAGTGTTTTCAGAAGCCACTCCTGCTAAGAATATCTCCGAGTCTAAAGCCCCAGCTGCTGAAGACAATTCGGCTGCATCAGCCGATGAAGAACGTCAAGAAGAACGTGTCCATACTCCCCCCATTCCTGAAGAAACTATTCATGAAGTGAACGTGTCTGTGCCTGACCCTCCAGCTCAGCAAGTGGAGGTTGAAAATCCTAAAGCTGCCACTACCAACGCAAGTGAAGCTCATGACGTGGTCATGACTGAAGCTAATGTGGAGCTTGAACCAACCAGTGTGCCCAAAACCAGTGAGGCAACTGCTCCTGAAGCACCTGTTGTGCAGCCTGAAGCCTCAACTGCTGCCACTGCTCCTGTTCCGCCACCAAGGCCCTATACAATCGAGCAAGCATACAACCATGGCGAGCTAATCACAGTAAGATGGCCTGTTCTGGTCCCTCCGCCTACTGTCTCTGGTCCTCAATTTGACTATCACATTGAGCATAGGCCTCAGGTCCAGAAGCCAAAGCCAAGACTGCCAAGGTTTCCTAGTACTGCCACATCTGTTGGGTCCTTCAATGCAAATGGCTTCAAAAGCCACAACACATTCTTTGAAAGCTCAAAGAACCCCTACACAAAGCCAAGAATATCATCAGATCGGTTCTGGAATCATCAGCAGCGAAGCTATTACTCCTGTGTTCTGTATGATCAAGGGCGCATTTTCCCTCATATGTGCCTAAACACTGAAGCCATTGCTGGACTGCCGTGCTTAGAAGAAGCACTTGATTGTTTTCGTGATGCTGGTCTGCTCAGCTTTGTGATAGACAAAGAACATTGGAATGAAGAGCTATTGCTTCAATTCTATGCTACACTCCACAGAGATACGAAGACATGGGTTCTCGAGTGGATGACAGGAAATGTTCATCATGAATCCAAAGCTCTTGACATCATTGAGCTTACAGGCCTATCCACTCCCGGAGAGCTATATGAACCTGGTTGTCAAAACCACCGCAATGCACTGGAGAGCATCTTCCATAAGCCTGAACCCAATATGAGCCAGATGTTAAGCATGATGAAGCCTTTGCCATGTGATGCTGAATATCCAAAGGATTTCTTTGTTGATGACCTTGAGTATCTGCCGCGCACCACATATCATATCATAAGGCGGACTCTATGGCCTATCAAAGGACATTCATCAGCTGCAAAACTCGAAGGAGCCATGAAGACATTGGTCTTTTACATCCTCAATGGTAGTAGCTTCAATGCATAAGATTTCTTCATCAGGCAACTGGCTGCATCTGGATCTGACCTCTTCGGACTGAAATTCTGTGCTCCATGGGTCATGCGCCTCATCAAGCAACACTCTGCTGTCAACTATCAACCATCTGCTCGCAATCATGTGATCTTCCTACCAGAGGTTGATATGTCAGTTGAAGCCATATACCCTGAACCTGCCAAGAAGCCTCTTTATCTTCAAAATGCTGAACATTAAAGCTTCACTCAGTCTATGGAAGGAGTCCAAGCTGTCACGCGTGTCTATCCGATGGCTGGAAATATTCATCTGCCTCATCATGCATCAACTGAAGCCACTGCGAGCACTATTGCTCAAAGGCCTCGGAAGCGCTCTCGGGTCCTAAATGGCCGAGAACTTCTTGTGGCCCTACATCAGAAGCAAGATAAGCATCATTTTTGGCTGAAGCATCAGATGCAAAGCCTCTTGGTGGACGTAAATTGCATTCGAAATCTTGCCACCAAGAATGCTTTTGTCACTCATGAAACTTGTCGGTGATCATGGAAGAGTTTGACCCTGCTCAGTGCTGTAGCTAATCTTCAAGACGATGGCTTCACTGAAAGATTCAAGTTTGACTCCACTCCTCCACGGAATGATGTCCTACGAAGAACTCCATCTCTTGAAGACTCTGATTATTCTTCCTCCGCGGCCACTGTCAATGCCAATGTCATCGATGATCAAGACGATGCTACTTCACCGCCCCCTACTTCTGCACGCATCGACACTGCACCAAGTTCGTCTGCACCGTGAAACGACAACGGCAACCCTGCTGCTTCAACTACTCCTCATGAGGACGAGTAGATGCTCTATGTATTCAAACCTTTTTGGTCATTACTGACAAAAGGGGGAGAAGTGTATGAGTTTGATAGTCTTCAAGCGGGTTCATAAGGGCGGTTGCTTTATATTTTTGCCAAGTGCTTACAACTCTTGCTTTTTGATACACTTTGTTCTTTGAGTTGTAACACTTAGACTTGATGGTCGTCTGCTACTTATTCCATGTGCATTTGCATTCCAAAAGCAATTTATTTATATGCACATCTTCAGGGGGAGCCCTTGCCACTTATGAAGACAATACGCTATCCTTTACAATTTCACATACTTCTTTCCCGTTGAAAACTTCAACCAGTTTGTCATCAATCACCAAAAAGGGGAAGATTGTAAGTGCATCTAGTCCCACCCCTAGTTGGTTTTGGAGTATTGACGACAAGGTTGGTTGAGGGACTAATGCGTTTGTGAGAATTGCAGGATAACGCAGGTAGTGTCCCTCATTGATCGGTTTACCTACCGGAGATGACCCCTAAAAATGTATGAAGACATTGAAGACAATGGTGGTGTGTGAAGATATTCACACTGAAGTCTATGACATGAGAAGACATCGAGTGAAGACTATGGAGCGCGAAGACTGAGTTGTTTCGTTGTTTCCTTTTCTTCTTTGTTGAGTCATAGGAACCACCATACTATTAAGTGGGGTCCAAGTGAACTAAGTCACAGTGACTGAAGTGATGCTCAACCCAAATCCTATGTCTTCGAGCAAAGACAATGAGAGCAAATCTTATCCAGAGGTGGATGAGTCAGCTTTGCTTGTAGCCCAAGTAAAGCTGCCGTGTGTGTTTGAAATCTGACCGTTGGAACACGTGTCAGTTCCTTGACCCAGGGTCATTTCGGACATATCAGGTCGGGTTGCCTTGTGGCTATAAATAGCCCACCACCTACACCATAAATTGGCGGCTGCTCAGAGTTAGTTTACAGCTTTTGTTGTTTTGAGAGCAACCCACCTCGAAGCCTTTGAGAGAGAAATCCTTGCGAGGACAAAGCCCAAACACCCAGAGCCAAAGAGTGTTAGGCATCACTGAAGTCTTTCTGTCTGTGTGACCTGAAGACTTATTACACTTGAGGACTGTGTATCCTCCAGCCGGTTAGGCATCGCGTTCTGAGCATCCAAGAGTCATTGTGGATTGCCGGGTGAACAAAGTCTGTGAAGGTTCGGAAGTCTACCTTGCAGACTTACCAGAGTGATTGGGCGAGGACTGGGTGTCCTTAGCTCAAGGGGAATAAGGTGAAGACACAGTCTGCTGAGTTGAATCTCAGCCTCCCTAACCAGACGTATAGTTGTCACAGCAACTGGAACTGGTCCAACAAATCATGTGTCTTCGACAAGTGACTCGTTCTATCTCTTCCCTCCTTTACTTTGAGTTTGTCTTCGTGAAGTCATTGCTTATCTGTTTTATCTGATTGACTTCATTGCTTGACTACTATTGTTGATTGGCTTCATACTATCTTCCATCCTGATCCTACTACCTAGCTGCTATTAGTGTTCATACGTTAACACTATTGCATACTTGACTATGGCTTGCTTGTTGTAGTTTATCTTCCGCTGCATATCAATTAGGTCATTTCTATTGTTTGTCTTTGAAACTACCATGTTTTGAAGACTTTGATAAAAACCGCCTATTCACCCCCCCCCCTCTAGTCGATAACTAGCACTTTCAGCCTCCACTTTCTCCGCCACCTCTGCTTTGGACTTGGCCTTGTCCACGCGAGCGCGGTGGAGAGCCTGGAGTTTCCGAAAGCTGGCACCCATGGCCCGGAGCAGCCGCTCCTCCTGGGAGCCATCCCCGTCGACGTTCGGCTCGTCGACAACGTCGAGCCTAGCGGCGGCAAGCACCTTTCCGTCAAGCATCTCCCCCTCGATGGGGGCCCTGGAGCTTGACGCACCTGGGAGATGGACGAAGAGATACTCGCCCACCTCCAGGTACCTGCTGGAGCTGGAGGCAGCAGAAGAGGAGGCTTGGTCGTCGACCGCCGCGTCCTTGGCAGCAGCCTTGCCGGCCCCTTCGGTAGGCCCCTTGCCGGTCTCCTCAACATGCTTCTCGCCAGGCTCTTCAGCGGGCCCCTTGGTGGCGTCTTGAGCAGCACCCGTTGTGTTCTCCTCGGCAGCAATTTTCTCAGCCTGCGCTGCGGCATACTCAGCGACGTCCTTGATCACGGCGTCAACATCCTCTGGATCCATCGAGGAGGAATCTGGATGCCAAGGAGGAAACAAGACAAAACCAACATCAGAGCAAAAAAAGAGAAGAAGAAAAGATGCATGTGGAGATGGAGAGAAAATGGCTTACCCTCCCTAGGCCGAGAGGCGGAAGCCCCTTCTCCGCCAAGGTCCGGCGCCAAAGTAAAGCGACCAGCGCATGCGTTCTCCTCCGCCTCCTTCGTGCGCATGGCCTCAGGGCTTGGTGCCCTTGCTGGGGACGCCCCTCAAGGCGGTGTGGTTGACGAAGGCGGCACGATAGGAGAATCCCTTTGTGGCTCCCCTCGGTGCTGCTCCCCTCCTGCATCCACGGCATGGTTAGCACTAGAGCATCGCACATGACACACGCTGATGGAGGGTGGGTGGTGGACTCACGCTGGGGGATGGGCTGGGGGCTGCTGTCTGGGCTGCTTGACACCACCAGTGGCGTGCCGGAGGTGCCTGCTGGGGGCTGGCCACTCGCCAAAGTTCTTGCCCTCTTCATCCGCTAGGCCAACGTCTCCACATCCCTGCAAGATGAAGACAAGTGAGCAACACCGTCAGGGGAAGTGTAAGAAAATCAGAAGCTTACTTTTCATTTTTCTTCTTCCTCCTCCTCTGTTGCTTTTCTTTTTCTCTCTGGGCTGGGCGGCCCAGAGTATCTCTCCGGGCTAAGGGGCCCGAAGTCGAAGGCAATCCCCGTGCCAACATCAGCCGGCGGCGGGGAGGGCGGTGGCCTCTGGGCACGCCTAGACGACGAGGAAGCAGGTACCTTCCTCCTTGTTGCCTCAGCCTTCGCCGCCTTCTTCGTCACCGCGGCCCTCATCTGGCGCACCGATGTCCCCTGAGCCAGTCGTAGCTGCACGGCCCGACCAGGACGGACTGGCTTGTCGGAGGCAGCCCGCCGCAGAACTCACCCCCTCTTGGTGGCCGCCGCCCACCGGGTAAGGTCCTCCTCCTCCGCTTCCACGCGGCGCTGTCCACCGTCCTGCCAGCGCTGCCGGCCTCCACGGCAAGCTTTGCCGACTCCTCGGCGAGCCTTGCCTCCCTCAACCTGGCGGCGATGTAGTCCAACTCCTCCTGAGAAGTATCCTGGACAAGCCTCAGCTCGGAAATGACATACACCTCGTGCAAGGTGTCGAAGAATTCCTGCACCTTGAGCTCGTCAGGCTCAACCTAGCTCGGGTCGAGGCCATGCATGTTGAAGAGCGGCATCATGGCGATGATCTCCCACCGGCGAGAGTTGTTGCTGAGCGGGACCACTCCCGCCGGCAACTTGAAGACAGGCTCATTGTCCACCTTGCTGGCCTTCGCGGCAGCCCTTGCCACCTTGCCGAACCGCTCGACCTCGCCTTCCTCGTTCACCTCGAGCTGGAAGATCCACTGGCAGAGATGGGCGTGCCTCAGCACCATCAGATTCTGGTCGAGGCCGGGGCGGAGCCTCATGATATTAGCAGCATTCACGAAAAGCCAGGTCAGCCTCCCTGTCGGTGTCAAAACCGCCGGATCTCGGGTAGGGGGTCCCAAGCAGTGCGTCTTAGGATCAATGGTAACAGGAGGCAAGGGACACAATGTTTACCCAGGTTCGGGCCCTCTCGATGGAGGTAAAACCCTACTCCTGCTTGATTAATATTGATGATATGGGTAGTACAAGAGTTGATCTACCACGAGATCAGAGAGGCTAAACCCCAGAGGCTAGCCTATGGTATGATTGTTATTGTATATCTATCGACTAGCCTGGCCCCGGTTTATATAATGCACCAGAGGCCTAGGATAACAAGAGTCCTAGCCGAATACGCCGGTGGGGGAGGATCGGAGTCCTTGTCTTGATCGCCAAGTCTTGTGGATTCTTCCTTGTATGCGGCTGTTGTCCGGGCTGGCCCATGAGTATACGACCATGGGGGTCCTCGGCCCAATCCAACTGATCGGGAGACGACGCGTTGAGTACCCCCTAGTCCAGGACACCGTCAGTAGCCCCCTGAACCGGTCTTCAAGTTAGGGACACTCCTCGATTCTTCCAAACTGTTCTTCATCTTCGGTTGCCGGTCTTGAAAACTGGTTCAACAAATCTTCTCATCTTTGATCTTGAGGATCGCCGAAATGCATTCGACAAGTTTATACGTCGGGTATCCGAGGAGCCCCTTTAAGTTTCCGGCCTTTATCAATGCCTTGTTATTTTTATGCCACACCTCGGGTTTGAAGTTGTTCCCGGGCTGCAACGTCCTCTTGCATCCGAGCTCCAACGCAGGACTGCATTCGAGGTATCTTTTGCAGCCGAGCACCAATGCCGGACTGCTTCCCAGCTCTAACGCCAGACTATGTATCCGAGCTCCAACGCCAAACAGTATCCGAGCTCCAATGCCGGACTGTATCCGAGCTCCAACGCCGGACTGTATCTGAGCTCCAACGCCGGACTGTATCCGAGGTGTCGTAAATCACCTTGGTTCAAAGAGGTTTGAAGGAGTTTAGCCGAGCTTAACGCCGGAAATGCCCTCTGTGGAGCCAGCCACTAGCGCCCGAGCTTTATGCCGGACTGCTTCCGAGGTGGTGCACCACCCCGAATATGGGCCAATTTTTGTCAATATTTTTGATTGGTGCAATTTATTCTCTGCCGAGATACATAGCCAGTAGCCCTCAAGGTGGGTATCGGTCTAAAACCCGAGATGCCCATGAAGCATGACATAAGACCACTGATCCCCGTAGCTGCTGAGACTCAGGTTGATTTGCAAAATTGGTCTGAGGATCCAGTCCTGGCTCGGCAGAATACTTCGGGACACAAAAAGCGGCGTGCTCAGCCCTCAAGACTTAGGTTGGGTGCGGCCGACCAACCTGAGGATCAAAATCTCCTCGGAAACTGTATTGCACTTAAAATTTTCTGCATAGAACAGGCAATGCAGTAGCCCCCGAGACACTGGTCGGGTGGCAACGCCATATCAGGGGATCGATGTGCCCCTTTAATATTTTTAAATAATAAGCCCGAAGCCCAGTAGCCCCCGAGCCTTAATGCGGACACGGGAGGCCGAATTAAGGATCGATATCCATAGTAAAATCACAAATTATGTGTAATGACTCTATGTATCCAAGTACTTTACATCATTATTGCTCAGATCCGCATTGGACAAAACTTTGTTGACCGACCATCGGCTTCCACCTCCTCGGCCAATAGCCAAGGAGTGTTTGTCCTACTTTATAAAGCCTTTATGAGGGCAAAGATTTACAACAAACAAGGCAATCTGGCCATACGACTTTATAAACAAAGGTATGCGGAGAGACATGTTATATTACTGTTTAACAGAAGAAATGTCTTCCAAAGAAAATAGTCCCGCTATCGGTTCCTTTCTTTGGTTTGTCATGCTAAGCATGATCATGAAACCTCAGCTCCAATGTAAGAGAAAAATATCGAGGATTTAGTTTGGGAGGCCAGTTAATAGCCCCCGGTAGTGTTCGGCGACAGTCGAGGTCAAGCCGTAAACACTTCGGCCATTGTTATGAATGTCCCATCGTTTAACACCGTCATCGGATCGCCGACCAGTTTACGCTTATTGTGACAGTCAATTTTCGGCTTTCTCCACTGAGGTGCTTAACCATGTGAGCTGGAAGCACAATCGCAGTGGTTCTCCCTTTGCACACCTAGCCGAACAAAGCGGAACATAGGAGGCAAGTGCAGGAGCCGGGCAACCCAACTATTGACCGAAGACACAATTCGAAACCGATGCATATATAGCAATATCCGAGAATGTTTTTGCCGAATCTCTAAAGGTGCCCGCGTTGCACTGCGAGACTTGTGCTGAAAACACACAAATAGTTAAAAAGTGCCATGGGCTCGAAAAGCCAAAAAACTTATTCAAAAGGTTAATGTCCGAAGTAGATCAAGTGTTCGGTGCTAATCCGAAAATTGGACTTTAGAAAAAAAAAGGTGATTCTGTCGTGCTTTAACATGACACATCCTATCTCAAAACTTCAAGCGGGTCAGCCTACGGCTTCAATACTCTATCTCAAAGGCGGAGTACTTCTTACTAGGCCAGTTTAGCAAACTAAACTCTAGCGGCTTTGAGAGAGAAATTAGGCTCCCTGGCTAGTGACCGCACACTTGTGTCGAAAAAAGGAGTGATAAATAGTAATAAAAAATTTGCAACGACTAGGAAGAAAAACACTTATCATAAAACGGCTCATATAAATTTAAGAGCCCCCAAGTGACTTGGGTAAAAGAATGATTGCATGTACTGAAGTACTGATATCATATCTATGTTCAACCGAACTTTAAACGCGTCTTAACCGACCGTCGGCTTCTCCCTCTTCGGTCAAGGACCGAAAAGTGTTATGTACTCCATCTGTCGAGAATATCGACGGTGTTTCCAATAACCAGGCAATCAGGTCATAAGGCTGTAACAGATAAAGCGCGCTCAGGGAACTTATGCTATATTACTGCGAAGAGTAAGAAGCATCTTCGAAGAAAATAGTACCCCCACCGATACCTTTCTTCGGTGCTCATTGTTATTATGAGACTTGTGCAATAGATTCTTTGTACTCATGAGTTCCATTGTGTGCCGACCATGATTGCAAACAATAAGAGCGCTAGCTTTCGGCTTCACCCAATCTGAGGTCCGGCTCGGGTGACCCGATCGTGACAATCGCAGAGGTGCTCCCTTTACTCCCTAGCCGAACAATCGGGAACGTAGGGGTAAGCACAGGAGCCAGGCAACCCAGCTTGCAAATCGCTTAAGTCAATATGGTGCATATTGTGGCGTAATACACGAACAAGGAACGAAGCCGTACAAGTATAACCATATGCAAGAGGGAAAAGCTTCATGAAGGAAGCCCCCAAGTAAACGGGGTATTTGAATTTGCGCGTCACAAACAAAGTTTGGACAAGGAAATTTTTACAAGCAACTTTTTTCCAAAGAAGTATAATGCTTGGCCGAGCCGAACACAAGTTAAAGATTTAAAACTTTGAGCATGAAGACAACTTAGCTGGTTAATGTGTTCGGTATTGATGACGCGGTCCGAGCTTGATGCGGGACAAGGTTCCATCCCCGAGCCGGTCCCGAGGTGGCGGAGCAAAGAGCTCGGCACTCCGAAGTGGTGACATAGCACGGTCAATGCAGGACGGCAGGGTGATGCCGAAGTCCCCGGCATGGGGTAATGAAGTGTTGACGAAGCCCCCCGTCCAGCCGAGGTGACGCCAAAGGATATAGTCCGGCTGGATCATTTTCCTGTGCACAAAAAATAGTGCAAACCGGAGATAATAGTAATAATAATAAAAAAATCGTTGCATAACAAATAATTTATGCAAAGTGAGTAATAAAAGAAATATGGCCTGGCGCCGAAGTCAATGTCGATGCAGGGCGGCGGCGTGATGCGGTAAAGGCATGGCAAGGCCTGAATTCACAGGTCGGTTCGAGTTCCGGATGCGGCGTTCGCCGGACTATGTACGGAAACTGACCGAACCACCATGCGACCGTCGTTAATGCGGCCACCATTTGATAGACCTGCGTACATATGACGGACAAACCAGAGTAATAATTCATTGGGAAAAATGAACCCTAACAAGCAAAAAATACTAGGATTAATAGCACCTGGCTTATTTGTTGTAGCAATCCGAAGAAAGGTGATTCCCAAAATTGGGACTCGATCCGCACACCTATCGCCTGATGGGCGATAAAGCAACGGCATGGCGATGCTGGCAAAGGTTGGCTCGCCGAGGCAAAGCCCTCGGTCCAGCTAACGTGACGGAGCTGGTCGGCCAGCGACGCCGAAGTCTCCGGAGTAGGTTGATGAAGAGATGATGAAGCCCCCGGTCCAGCGATGCAGGTCGTGACGTGGTCGATGCCGGCTTGATGAAGTGACCGTGTGGCGATGCAGGTGTGCCCGCTCCATGTAATCCGTGGGGCGGCGATGTTGGTGACGATTTATCCTTCGCGATGCCGAACTATTGTTCGGCTGGCCGAGATGATGATCCGAAGAAATTGAGCTCGGCTCAACAAAGCGACGACGTGTCTAACGCAGGTCGGCCGCCGTGGAGTGATGTTGTCGGGCTGGTTTGACACCGGCGCGACGGTGAAGTTCGTATTGCAAGAATACTTTTAATACTACTGGGATGTGTTTGAGAATAAAACACAACACCCCATACGAAAACTTCCTTCAAAAAGGATGTCCGAGATCCCGTTCATAAAGAAGATGAATTCGGGTCGGATTCGTTCTCGCGCAGAAAACAGATCCAAAAAGTGATGCACTAATCGGAAGTTTCCCGGAGTTTGGACGGTCGGATCGAGCTGAATTTTTGGCAGGTGGTAGATATGGGAATTCCGCAGCAAATCAACGGTTGGATCCTCCAAAGGACATCCGAGCTAGATGCTGGATACCACGCCCTAAACTCGTCCGGATTCTCGTCCAGATTCAACAGGGCTCCGGTATATCGGAGATTGCCGGAGATTCCTCCATCGGAACTCGACGAAATTTTTGCAGGGTTGTTGTAGACTTAATTCCGCATAATTCCACCGAAGTAATCGTTTAAGCGACACTCGAGGAGGCGGTGGCGGCGGATACAAGTTTGCTGTCCAGAAAAACAGCACGGTCGCCTGAGGGCAATGTTGACGTTGAGCCCCCGAGCTCCATGGATGACTCCTCCATGATCTTGATAGAGATCGGAGTTGGTGTTGATGAAGGCCTTCATCCGAACATGACGATCGGAGGTAGGGCGCAGTCCTCGGTCAAGCCAAGGTGACCAGTCGAGCTGGTGACGAATAAGCCGACGTCGCAGTTGACCTGCAGTCGAGCCATTGATCCTTTCGCCGATCACACAGCGGAACTCTCAATGAAAGCACCAATGTCGGTGTCAAAACCGGCGGATCTCGGGTAGGGGGTCCCAAGCAGTGCGTCTTAGGATCAATGGTAACAGGAGGCAAGAGACACAATGTTTATCCAGGTTCGGGCCCTCTCGATGGAGGTAAGACCCTACTCCTGCTTGATTAATATTGATGATATGGGTAGTACAAGAGTTGATCTACCACGAGATCAGAGAGGCTAAACCCCAGAGGCTAGCCTATGGTATGATTGTTGTTGTATATCTATCGACTAGCCTGGCCCCGGTTTATATAATGCACCAGAGGCCTAGGATAACAAGATCCTAGCCGAATACGCCGGTGAGGGAGGATCGGAGTCCTTGTCTTGATCGCCAAGTCTTGTGGATTCTTCCTTGTATGCGGCTGCTGTCCGGACTGGCCCATGAGTATACGGCCATGGGGGTCCTCGGCCCAATCCAACTGATCGGGAGACGACGGCGTTGAGTACCCCCTAGTCCAGGACACCGTCACTCCCCTTGTCATGCAGAGGAGCGATCTAGCAGCGGATGAAGTCCGCGCCGATCATCTCAAGGGTGAGCCCGGCCCGGGTAAGCCGGAGGATTCTAGTGGTGGCGACCGTGAGCTTCTTGTCGTCAACGTCGATGTCGCCCCAGTCCTTTCTGCGGACCAGTGCCACCCGATGGACTTCACAGAACGCCGGTGGGTTCTCCTCTTCGATAAAGCACCACCGGCCCCGCCACTCTTCCCACCTCTCCTTCATGGCGCCGTTCGGGTACGCTCCCTTGGCCCTCGGGATCCATGCGACGCTGGCGGTGATGGCGCCTCCCTTTTGGATCCGAGTGGAGAAGTAGTGGCGGAAGAGCGCCGTGTTGGGATGAACCCCGGCATAACCCTCGCAGAGGTGTGCGAAAAGGGCCATGCACGCCACGACATTTAGGGTAAAATCCAGAAGGCGGAAGCCAAAGGTGTGCATGATGTCCTTGAAGAAATCAGAGAAAGGGGGACAAAGCCCACAAGAGAAGTAGTCGATGAAGAAAGGGTACCGATTTGGGGCGGGCCCAGCGCTGGCAGGGACGACGCGCGTGGCCGGATGCCTCGTCGTTTCTCCCCCCATCTTCACGCCCCACAGAAGCTTGTAGTACTCCCGGAGCATGGGCACGTCGACCGTCGAGGGAAAGAGGGCGAACTGCGCCCGTCGCGCCACCAGCTCGCTCTCCGACGGCTCCGTCGCGCCAACATCTTTGGCTACCCCCTTTCCTTTGGTGGATTTGGGCCCCATTGTGGTCGAAAAAAGCGAGGGATAGCGGGAGCACGTCGACGATGAGCAGAAGTAGGGGGCTCAAGGAGGAAGAAAGGGGGGCGGCGGTATCAAGATTGAGGAAGGCGCAGGGAAGGGGAAAAGTGAGCAGCGTGCCCGCAGTTATTCCTTCTTATGGGGAAGGCGTGGGCCACCTCCTTTCCCATTAACTGCGACGCGACGCATGCATGCAGTCGCCATCCCATGCATGCCCCCCACGTCACGCACGCTCCCCCATGACGCGCGTCCAACGTAGGACGTGGGGGGAAGCGCAGCGGACGGAACAGTTACTGCGGTAAAAATCCGTCCCAACTGCCTGCGCACCGTTCTGGGCCTGGCCCAACAACGTGTTGCGCTTATGTATGGCCCAGGCCCGGGGGCTCCTATCGGTGTACAAAAGTAGGGGCTCTGATTTTTACCCCTTTACTTGTGCACGGGCAGTCAGGGCCACCCGCCATGGTCACGCATGGCAGGGCAGGAGAGGGAAGCCAGAAAGAAGCCAAAGGAACAAGACAAATAATGCAACGTCAAAGACCAAGGCCACAAAGGTCGCACGAGCAACGCAGGTTGCCCCGGCAAGGACCCTTGCTGAGGGCAGCCTCAACGGCCCCGGCAAGACCCTTGCCGGGGCAGCTCGTCCACACCAGCTGAGCGAGCCGCCTTCAAGCCCACCAACGCTGTAAACACATTGGGACAGGGCTCAGGAGGCACCTCCGTGGTGGCATGCAGATCTTTGTGAAGACAAAGAACAATCAAGATCAAATGAGGACAGGAAGGCAACAATCCTCGGCAAGGTTCTTGCCGAAGAAGCCCGCGAGACCCCTGGCAAGATCCTTGCCGGGGACGACAGCATGCCGCGGCAGGACCCTTGCCGAGCCACCCGACAAGACCCTCGCCAGGCGTGCCAGCAGGGCCACTGCCAGCCCACGCCAGCAAGTCTCCACCGCCGCCATTCGCATGCAGTAGCCGACCCAACCAGCTAGGCAGGCACCTGCATGGCAACATGCAGCCCTTCGTGGAAGCTCCACCACCGCGCCACCTCAGCTGCCTGCCTTCCTACATGGCGCTGCATGCACCGCTGGCCAGGGCACGTGTCAAAGCCAGGAGGGGCGGCGACAGACGTGACGGGCCTCACCCCCGTCCCCGATAAATTGAAGGGACACCTAAGCCCCGCATTAGATGCACTTTGTCCTGTAATATCAGTGATAAGCTCTTAACGCTGTAGCACTTTCCACCTCCTATGTGCCACTGTGGCAGCCCCTTTCGCCTATAAAAGGAGGCCCAAGGCGCACGGGAGAAGGATTCGGCTCCTTGGAACCTGGAAACACCCAGAGCTAGTTCAAGAGCTCAAGAACACAAAATACATCCACCAAAGCAGGATCGTAGGGTTTTACGCATCTTTGCGGCCCGAACCTAGGTAAATCCCCTTTGTGCTGTCCACTAGTCCCGCTCTTCTCACGATCCCGCGCCCCGCAACCGCAGTAGGGATTCTTGTGATCCCATAGGTGTCGTTTCCCACCGACAGATCGTGAGATCATGGGTGAATAGATAAGTATTATCGTGGGATGCAGAACTATTTGAGTGGCAAAACCGAAAATTTGATAAGATAAGTTAAAAGTTCCGTTCACAATTTCTTCAGCTGACAAGGACACAGTGAAGATATTGAACGAGTTTCAAACAGAATGCACATGAAGAATTTGTGAAAAGATTGGGTTGAGTTTAGCATAGAGGGGGAAGGGTCCGATCACATTCACTTAGCAGAGAAGATCAACTTAAACAAATAGCAATAAGTGAATGTTGTAGAGGACATAAACTCATATATATGTATATATATATATATATATGTATATATATATATATAGCAGAATAACTATTCTACACACCACTCCTGCACTGCACGCTGAACGCAAGTGCACTGCATCTTCTTGACAACGAGCACTGCAATATAGACTAGTGAATTTTGCGTCGGAAAAAACTGCACGCAATATTTTTTTGGTACTGTTTTCGCTCTAATTTTTTGATTGTTTATCGGAATGAGGCGTATAATATGGATTAGGCGCAACGTTGACATGTTGAACGGTTTTCGAGATTCCACACGGTTTAAGAGCAGTTTTGAAAATGGTCCGGCGTATGACGAGTGGCAGCGAGCGCTTTTTCACGTTTTTTCCTAAACCGCTTGTCGGAATGAAGCAAATGATACGCCGTTGGATAGATATCGTCGAGGTGCATCTTTTTCATATATAAATCTTTCTCTAATTCGTTACGGTTTAAGAGCAGTTTCAAATTTACTAAATCGTGGAATTCTGTTTTTCAAGTTTTTTAAAATTTTCGGTACTGTTTTCACTCCAGTTTTTGAACCATTTGTCAAAATGAGGCGTGTGATACGCCGTTGGAAAGCTACGAACGAGGCGCAACTTTCATATGTTGCAATGTTTTTGAGAATCCTTACTGTTTTTAGTTTATTTTGAAAATCGTGCGGCTAACTATGAGAGGCAGCGATCGTTTTTCGTGAAATTTTTACAAACCGCTGCTCAGAATGATTCAAACGATACGCCGTTGGAAAGGTATCGACGAGGTGCAACTTTTTTATGTAGAACACTCTCTCTAATTCTTTACAGTTTAAGAGGAATTTTGAATTTACCGAAATGCGGTCACTCTGTTTTTCGCGACACCCAAATCGACGTGGGTACTTCATCCGACTGAAAACCGCACTGCATCGGACGAAAAACTGCACCGCATCACACGGTCATGTGAACTTTATGATTTCTTTTGTCAAACGTAAAATTTTCTCACATGAGTTTTTGTTATCTTTTTGTTCAAAAAATTTCGTGAACGGGGGACCACAACACTTCCAAAAGTGAACTGTAACACTATCCAAAGTGAACCTCATGAGTTCTTATTGTCTTTTTCATACTTATTAATTTTTTACTCGTGCTGACCAAGCGAGTGGACCACATGGACCGAGCGATTGAACTACATCTAATATAGAAATGAGCTTCTTTGAGAATTTTTCCTCCTGTTTTTACAAGTGGGACAAGTGAACCACGTATAAGTTTTATAGCACACTGCATGGGACAACAAAGTGAGCTTCAAAGCCACATCTATCTAATAAAGACATAGTGAGCTGCATCGTTTCCTTTTTTACCATGAAACAAGTGAACAACACTCTGTTTCTTCCTTATTAAATACAATGAACCACAAGACTCCTCCAAGTGGGCTGCATCCATTTATGTCTCTTGAAAAATGACCCATTAATGCTTGTTGAAATGAACTTCTCGACAAATATTTCATTTTATTTATTGTTTTACCTAAAAAATGTACCGCGGGGATGAGATAAGTGGGCTGCAATTTTCAGTTTCCCAAAGTAAACCACCAAACCATATTTAGCAAACTTTGTCATTAACTATTCTATTCAACATTGTTTTTTCCAAATAGTTTCTTTTTACAAGTGAACCACTGAGTATGGCATAACGAAAAACATTGCTTTTTTCAATAATTACAAAAAAAATTGGACACGCATGCACCTTCTCAAAACTGCACATGGTGTGGCTGGTTGCCGAACTGCAACACCCTCCCGGACAACCTGCGTACATTGGTTGACTACACTGCATATCCACACACACACACACACACACACACACACACACACACACACACACACACACACACACACGTTTGCATCAAGCACACACCAGCCAGCAACAAGCAAGCTATTTTTACTAGTTGATATAAAGCCCAACGCATATCATGTGTTCATATGGCATACTGAAACGGGGTGCACTGCACAATGACCAAAGTGCACCACTGCTCCCACCGGAGTGCACTGCGGACCCCGAACTCCCCCATGAGAGTTGCTCACACCCATGATGTGGGCTGCAAGCTGCAACGAAACGGTCTGCAGCAGAGAGGAATCGATTCAGAGGAAAAAACCAACACTTGGTCACGGGATGTCACGCCCAATATGCGATACTATCCTAAAGAGACTCGAAGGTCCCACCAAGGATAGAACCGCATACTGAAACGCTTTTGCAAGGTGGATATCATTAGATCAACATTACATAATAGATGGGGATACATACAAAAGGCATACAATGCCACACGAATACAACATCCTCATACAAGATCACCATCCGACTACGGATGAAACACAAATAGAAACTCAAACGACATCAACCCTGCTAGCCCAGGCTACCGACCTGGAACCTATCCCCTGATCTAAGAAGAAGAAGAAGAGGAACTCCAAAACAAGCAAACATCGCTCTCGCGTCATGATCATCGCATAACCTGTACCTGCAACTATTGTTGTAGTAATCTGTGAGCCACGAGGACTCAGCAATCCCATTACCATGGGTATCAAAACTAGCAAAGCTTAAAGGGAAAGGAAGGGGTAAAGTGGTGAGGTTGCAGCAGCGGCTAAGCATATATGGTGGCTAACATACGCAAATAAGAGCGAGAAGAGAGCAAGCGGAACGGTCGTGAAACAAGCAATGATCAAGAAGTGATCCTGAACTCCTACTTACGTCAATCATAACCCAAAACCATGTTCACTTCCCGGACTCCGCCGAAAAGAGACCATCACGGCTACACACGCGGTTGATGCGTTTTAATCTGGATCTGGTGTCAAGTTATCTACAACCGAACATTAACAAATTCTCATCTGCCCATAACCACGGGCACGACTTTCGAAAGATTATACCCTGCAGGGGTGTCCCAACTTAGCCCATGATAAGCTCTCGCGATCAACGAAGGATATACCTTCTCCCAAGAAGACCCGATCAGACTCGGAATCCCGATTTACAAGACATTTCAACAATGGTAAAAGAAGACCAGCAAGACCGCCCGATGCGTCGACAATCCTGATAGGAGCTGCACATATCTCGTTCTCAGGGCAACACCGGATAAGCTAAGCGTACAGGTACCGACGTAACCCAAGTTGCCAAGGGATGGCCCCGCACAGTGCTCTAGTTTGGACCAACACTTAGACAAGCATTGGCCCGGGGGGGCTAAAGTAAGATGACCCTTGGGTTAATTACTCCCAAGGGAAATATAGGTGGTGGTGAGGCAAATGGTAAAACCAATGTTGGGCCTTGCTGGAGGAGTTTTATTCAAAGCGAACTGTCAAGGGGGTCCCATAAATTATCCAACCGCGTAAGGAACGCAAAATCCGGAAACATAACACCGGTATGACGAAAACTAGGGCGGCAAGAGTGGAACAAAACACCGGGCATAAGGCCGAGCCTTCCACCCTTTACCAAGTATATAGATGCATTAATTAAATAAGAGATATTGTGATATCCCAAACATAATCCTGTCCACCATGGAGCAATCTTCAACTTCACCTGCAACTAACAGCGCTATAAGAGGGGCTGAGCAAAAGCGGTAACATAGCCAAGCAACGCTTTGCTAGGAAGGTTGTCAAAGGTTAGAGGTTCATGGCAATTTGGGAGGCTTGATAAGCAAAAGATAGGTAACGCAGCATAGCGATAGAACGAAGCAACTAGCATAGCAACGATAGTAGTGAGATCCAGGGTAGCAGTCATCTTGCCTGAAATCCCACAAGGAAGAAGAACGAGTCTATGAAGAAGATGAAGCCACGAAGATGAACCAAGCGTAAACGAACGAATCCTCATGTTCGCAACGAAACGGGAACTATCGAGAAGAAGCACACAACATAGTAAACATACCACGCATATACAAGACATGATGCACAACCAAGCATGATGCATGACAAAGCTACATGAAGCTACTCATGGCAAGACATGATGCAAACAAGAGCAACACATCAAGGCAAGTTTAAATGAGGCCGGGAACAACATATAACAATTCCGGTAAGTCCTCATATGCAAATTTCGAAATTGGTTCAGATCTGAATAAACCTTATGTTCAAGTTGTTAAACAGCAAGTTAAGATGCACAAAGATGATCTACACGAAATTCTAGTCAAGATACATATAAAGTTCATTTAATTCGGAGCTACGGCCTAGAAGATATGAGCAAAACAAGTTAAACATGGCATTGATGCAAAATGCACCCGAACATCAAGCCAACACCTCAAAACATGAATGCAACATGATAATATCAAACTACATGCAAAATCACGCAAGTTTCATATAGAGCACACTCAAAACGGAGCAACGGTTCAACACACACACATTATACAAGTTATAGCAACAATCTGTCCAAAACAGCAATTAGGCATGTTGCAAGCATCAAAACAACATGCTACAGCACCGCAACATGAAAATAAAAGGCATGGGCATGATGTACAGGTAAATCATAACAAAACATGAACACTGAGCTATCTCCAGAAAGCACTAGAACATGCTCAAACACACATGGCAAGATTGCAAATAATAACAGTTCAGACTTTGCAGAAAATAACATCAGGTTGCAATGTTTAGAGCTATCAAACAACATGTTACAGGAACTTATCATGGCAAAAAAAAGGCATGACATGAACCTACTAAATGCATAGATCAAATGTCCTTTACTGACCATGAGCCAAAAAGGATCAGAAGATATGATGGCACCCATGTAAACATAGCAAGTTATAATACAGATTCAAACATGGCAGGAACAACAATAAGTAGGCATGTTGGTGAGCTTGTACCACTCACCACAGAGCATTACATGGCATGGCAAGGCAACCAACAGTAAGAAGACATATTTATGAAGCTAAGCATGGCAAGGGAAAGATCATAGGGTGCATGGATCACTAACAACAATCATGGCAACAACTGAACTTAATGTTAACAGGCTGACAGCAACATTATTAAGCAACTTTGGAGCAAGATTACAACAAGCTACAGCAGGCTATAAATGCAACCAGGGGCATGGATGGATATATCATGACGTGTAGAACAAAACACCCTTAGTGAACATCTCCAGATTATGCATAGAATGACTTGTAGCAGTAGGTTTACATAGCATCACGAAATAACAGATTCAGCCTAGCAAAACAGTAACAGCAAGTACCCTACTTAACAAGCTCGATTCACTCACCACAAGTCATTTCATGACAAGATAAGCATAGCATCAGCAAGAAGACATGTTTATGAAACAAACCAAGGCAAGAACAAGTTCATAGCATGCAAGGATCAACTACAACAACCTTGGCAAATTGAATAACATGTAAACAATCTGCCAGGAAACATTTTGTAGCAAAAGTAGAGCACGAAAATGACATGCTAGACTACTCCATAATTGCAAACAAGGGCATTAATGGCTATAGAAAAATCATATGTTCAAAACATTCTTACTGAAGTATCTCAAAATAAGCATGGATCTCTCTGTAGCATCAGGTTTACATGGCATCAAAAAAACAGCAGAACAGGGACTAAAATCAGCAACATCACGAAGTCTAGTTTGCATGCTTGTGCTAGTCACCACATTGATCACAAAAATACATGGTAAGCACCTCTGTAAATAAGATATGGCATAGTTAAAAACACATGTAGACATCAACCTCATAAGATGCACACATCAAACATGGCAAAAATGACAAATGAGCATGTTCTGTTAACAGGCAGCAGACAACATCACCTAACACTTTCGCAACGATGATTCAGGCATCAAGATGAGCTCAAATGAACATGATGCAATGGAATGAAATGAAGTACTCGTTGAGACGAACAATTTGACATATTACACGCACGAAACGAAGTAGTATGCATGGAGATATGATGCGATGTACATGGCATGATAATATGCAAAACTTAGGGACTTAGCAGATTTTCGGGAAAAAAAACAGGCGGGCGCCCAAAAGCTAAAAGACGCCCAGGGCGCGGGATAGGGGGCGGCTCACCACGGGCCTGGCCCAGGACGGTAGGAGGCTGGAAGGGGCACTGGGCTGGGCCTTGGAGGCTGGCGGCTGGGCTGCGGGGAGGATGCAGGCCGACGGGAGGTGGCCCATGCAAGCGAGCGAAGGCCGCTCGTCATCCCCGTCGTCCGCACGAACAGGAGGAGGCGGCGGCCATGGCAGGGACGGCGAGGTCCAGGAGGGCCGGCAAGATGGGTAGGAGGCCATGGGACAGCGGGAACGGGCAAATCCGGCCGGTGGCTCGCCGGATCCGGGGCCGACGGGATGCGGAGCGGTGCTTGGCGACGACGACAGCAAACGGCGGCGGCGGTTCTGCAAGGAAAAGAGAGAGCGTGAGGTAGGGAGAAAGAGAGGAAGGAGGGAGGAGCAGGGCACGGGGGAGAGGTCCAGCCTGGTGCTGGAGTTCGACGGCGGCAGCGTTCCTCCGACGAGGCGGTGGGGACGAGCATGGCGGGGCGGCGCGGACGGTCTCCCTGATCCGAACGAGCGAGGGCGAGTGGGGCGCTCGGGCAGGGAGCGGGAGGCAGGCGCAGCACGGGAGCGCGGCGGTGGCGCGGATGGGCCGGGCGGGCCGGATCTGGGCCTGGAGGGCCCGCGCGGTGGCTGGCGGCGCAGGGGAAGTGACGGCCTGTGATTGGAGGAGGGCGACGATTGTGGCGGCGCTGGCCGATGAGGGCGCGACAAGTGGCGAAGGTGGGTTCGATTGGCACGGAATGCGAGGAGGGAGGCGGCTGGAGGTAGGGGAGGGACTAGGCTGCCCAAAATGGAAGGAAGGGGTCTATATATAGCAAAAGGGGACTAGGGTTGGGGTTTTCCATCCGTTTTCGGACCCTCAGATCACGATCGTACGGCTCCGGATAGAGGGGGCTAGGTAGGTGGGCTAGTGGGCTGTGTAGGAGGGTTGGGCTGAGAGGAGAGGGGAGAAATGTAGCCCGGTACGGTTTTTCGGAGACCGAAAACACCCAACGAATAAACCGGCAAGGGTGCCGCTACAGATGACAGTTGGGCTACCAAACGAACTCCGAATGCGACGAAATTTGGCAGGCGGTCTGTCTACACTATAATAAGACCGAACACCAAGTTACATCCCAAACCGAGAACATTTTTATGCCACTTATAAAATATATTTTGGAGGTGCCGCGGGCGCGTGCGAGTGTGTCCGGACTCGGAACGGACAACAGAGAGAACAGGGAGAACCCGAACGGATGCAAGTTTTGAAAAACATGCCGATGAAATGCAGATGATGACATGGCAAAATGCAACATGCAAGCAAAAGACATGGCAGCGACGACGAATAACGGGCAGACACCTGGCGCATCGAATCCGGGGCGTTACACGGGAGGAGGCAAACCTGCAGTTAGGAGTAGAAGCAATGGAACTGGACGAAGGTGTAGTATAGTGGAAATGCTTGAAAAGGGGGCGTCAACTGCACGGGCATGCGCGCCCAACCCCATCGCGAGCCTGGCACACTGCAAGTCTGGTGTTGCCTGCACTGCAATGCAATGAGAGGAGGGGCAACTCATCGGGGGTAAGAGGGGGCGCGTGAGATCCGTCGGTGGAGGCTCTTGCTGGGAGATCCAAGCACCTAGGATGTGGGCTGCAGCGCAGTGGTTGTGCACTGCACGCGCATGTGGGTGGAAGTTGGATGGTGTGGCACTCACCGCCGGCGCCACGGAAGTGCAGTCCGTCGATGGTAGCAATGGGGAGCAGTCAGTCGCTGCACGCGTTGCCGCGGTTGGTGGAAGAGGTTGGAAGGCACGGGGCTATCGTCTCCCCTCGATCTAGCTCTCTACCGCGAGGAAGATGGATCGGAGCTGGATCCACCCGCCAACTCTGGGCTGCGCAGGATGGTGGGCACCGGCAGGAGGTCGACTGGATCCGGCCACGGTGGTGCAACAGGAGGCCACCGGGGCGGGGGGCTATGGATCCGACCACCACAGCGCAGAAGGTGGTCGACGCTCACGGCAGGGGCACAGTGGTGGCATGGGAAGGGCGGCGCGGCGGTGGCCTGGGGAGGGTCGGCCTTTGTCGTCAGGCAGCTATTGTCGGAGAAGTGAGGAGGAAGAAGAAGGAAAGGAGAGGGAGGAGGGTGGCTCGCCTCTGGTGCTGCTATGGTCGTCCGGCGCGGTGGCATGAGGAGAGGTAGGACGACCGGAACCCATGTAGAGGTGGAGATCTTGAGGAGTTGAATGCGAGGGGAGGTGGAGCAGGATCTGCCGGATCCGGTGGCTGCTGGGCAGGGCTTGGCCGCTGGATGTTGTTGGTTGGGCGGGGGCACGACCCTGTGCAGCGGCGGCGGGCGGAATAGGAAGGCGGGGCAGGAGAGGCGGGTGGTGGTGGGGTGGGGCGCCATGGTGGTCGGGGCTGTCCCCGCGGTCGCTGGCTATCGGCAGTGAGAAGGTGGAGTGGAGGATGGGAGGAGGCGGCGGGGGAGGAAGAAGTTGGGAGGGATGGGGGCGGCGGGGCGCCGGAGGGGTGGGGATGGTGGGGCGCCGGAGGGATGGGGATGGTGCGCGGGAGTGGGGGTGGCGGGGCGGCGGGTAGTGGTGGTGGTGGGTAGAAGGTGGGTAACGAGCGCTAGGTGGGGTGGGGTGAGCTGCTGCAGTTTTCTGTTGTTGCTGTGCGGTCCGGGTCAAGTGAGCGGAGGAGTACAGAAGTGTTAGCAGAATAACACTAGTATTAGCAGAATAAGACTCTTAAGGGTGTTATCATAATAGACCCACCCTATATATATATATAGTGAAGACAATGCAAAGTTGAAGACTTTCAAAAACTGAGGAATTTCAAACTGAGGAAAAACTCAAATTGAAGATTTTCAACATTTGGTGGTGGCGTAACCCACCGTATAAGAAAGCTGACTTCAGACACCGCGTACAATTGTCGTAGGGCACTGAGAGTCAATTTCTTTGTTAATTTCTTCACACTTAGAGGGTTAGTCTTCATTGATTAAAGAAAAATGTTACTTTGTGTGTTGTGCATCTAAGTCATCAAATTTGCATAAGTGTTAGGATGAGTGTCCTTTTCAAAGAACACTCGAAGATTCTAGGATATTTAGCTCACACCTCAACTTGCTAAAACTCTTCTCATCAAAGGGCTTAGTGAAGATATCGGCTAGCTGTTCTTCAGTCCGCACATGCTCAATGGAGATGTCGCCCTTCAATACATGATCGCGAAGAAAATGATGACGAATCTGGATGTGTTTTGTCTTTGAGTGTTGAACTGGGTTATGAGCAATCTTGATTGCACTCTCATTGTCATAGTAGAGAGGCACATTATTCACGTTGATGCCATAGTCCTTGAGTGTTTGCTTCATCCATAGTAATTGAGCACATCATGATCCAGGAGCAATGTACTCAGCTTCCGCAGTGGAGAGTGATACGCAGTTCTGTTTCTTCGAGGACCAACAGACCAAAGATCGTCCGAGGAAATGATATGTGCCAGAAGTTGACTTGCGGTCCACACGGTCACCAGCATAGTCAAAGTCTGAATATCCAACGAGATCAAAAGCCGAGCCCTTGGGGTACCATAATCCAAGTGTTGGTGTGTGAGCTAGATATCGAAGAATATGCTTCATAGCCTTATGGTGTGATTCCTTCGGTGTAGCTTGAAATCGGGCACACCTGCAAACACTAAGCATAATATCTGGCGTAGATGCACATAGGTACAATAAAGAGCCAATCATGGAGCGTATACCTTTTGATCGAAGTCGATACCATTTTCATCAGTGCATAGATGGCCATTTGTGGTCATTGGAATTTTGACCCCTTTGCAGTCTTGCATGCTGAATTTCCTCAATACATCTTTGAGGTATTTCTCCTGAGATATGAATATGCCATTATGCTGTTGACGAATTTGAAGACCTAAAAATAATTTCAATTCTCCCATCATAGACATTTGATATTCTTCACTCATCATATAGGAAAATTCATCACTATAACGTTGGTCAGTACAGCCAAAGATAATATCATCAACATATATTTGGCACAAAAAAAATTCATCATCATAAGACTTAATGAAAAGAGTTGGGTCGAGTGAACCAGATTTGAAGCCTTTCTTCATGAGGAATTCCTTCAAAGTATCATACCACGCCCGAGGGGCCTGCTTGAGGCCATACAGGGCCTTGTTGAGTCTGAAAACTTTGTCAGGATGCTTTGGATCTTCAAAACCTGGGGGTTGAGCAACATATACTTCTTCCTCAAGCTTACCAATGAGCAATGCACTTTTCACATCCATTTGATATAAGGTGATATTATGATGGTTAGCATAAGCAAGTAATATGCGAATAGCCTCAAGTCTAGCAACAGGTGCAAAAGTTCCATCGAAATCAATTCCTTCAACCTGTGTGTAGCCTTGAGCTACAAGCCGTGCCTTATTCCTCACCACAAGGCCATTTTCATCTTGCTTGTTGCGGTAGATCCACTTTGTGCCAATGATGTTGTGCTTTCGAGGATCTTGACGATTGACCAGTTCCCAGACATTGTTGAGCTCGAACTGATGTAATTCTTCTTGCATAACTTGAATCCACTCAGGCTCCAGAAATGCTTCATCTACCTTAGTGGGCTCTGTGATAGAGACAAAAGCAGAGTGCCCACAAAAGTTAGACATATGTGAAGCTTTTGAGCGTGTGAGAGGACCTGGTGCTTCAATGTCATCGATGATTTTCTCGACTTGCACTTCGTTTGCAATGCAAGGATGAGCGGGTTGTCGTCGAGGAATTTGATCCGCATTTTCTTCAGGACCATTTTCCTCAGCACCATTTTCTTCAGGTGCTCCAGCTCAACGTTCTTCATGTTCTGGAATGAATTCATCAGTAGATTCTTCGGTAGGAATAATATCCTCAGTAGCCTTGAACTTGATAGATTCCTCACGTGTTGGTTCATCTATCACAGAAGGTAGGTGCTCTCTTTACGAGCCATAAGTCTCATCGAACCGCACATCTACAGTTTCAACAACTTTGTGAAGAATGTTGTTGAAGACTTTGTAGGTGTGCGAGTCCTTTCCGTAACCAAGCATAAAACCCTCATGTGCTTTCGGTGAGAATTTGGAAGTGTGATGAAGATCTCTAATCCAACATTTAGCATCGAAGACTTTGAAATAACTCACATTGGGCTTTTTGTTAGTGAGGAGTTCATAAGCAGTCTTCTTGAAGAATTTGTGAAAATATACTTTGATGACGTGGCATGCAGTATCAATTGCATCAATCCAGAAACGACGAGGCGTTTTGTATTCATCAAGCATAGTGCAAGCCATCTCAGCAAGAGTTTTGTTCTTGCGCTCCAAGACGCCATTTTGTTGAGGAGTATAAGGAGCAGATAAATCATGAGTAATACCAAGTTCATCAAGATAGCCATCAAGACCGGAATTCTTGAACTCGGTCCCATTGTTAGTTCTGATGTGTTTGATCTTCACACCAAAGTTGGTTGAAGCCCTCGAGGAAAATCGTTTGAAGACTTCCTGCACTTTATGTTTGTAAGTGACAATGTGTACCCATGTGTAACGAGAATAATCATCAACAATAACAAAGCCATATTGAGTAACATCATTTAAAATTGCACAATAATGGTTAGGACCAAAGAGATCCATGTGAAGCAAGTCAAATGGTCGAGTGGTAGTCATGATAGTCTTTCCTGGATGCTTGACCTTTGTCATCTTTCCAGCTTCACAGGCTCCGCATAAATGATCCTTGAGGAATTTGACATTCTCAATGCCAATGACATGCTTCTTCTTCCCAAGCGTGTGCAGATTCCTCATGCCAGCATGACCAAGTCGGTGATGCCATAGCCAGCCTTCTGAAGCTTTTGCAAGTAGGCATACGGCCGGTTGTGGTCCTGTAGAGAAATCAACAATGTACAAGTCTCCTCTCCTAAAGCCTTCGAAGACTTTGGAATTGTCAGGTTCCAAGATCACAACACAAAGATATTTGCCAAAGACAACAACCATATCAAGATCACAAAGCATTGAGACAGACATGAGGTTGTATCCTAAGGATTCAACAAGAATGACTTTGTCCATGTGTCTATCCTTTGAGATCGCAACCTTACCTAGACCCAATACCTGACTTTTGCCTTTGTCAGCGAAGATGATATGCTTCAGATGCGACGGTGATAAGGGAGCATCCATCAATAGATTCTTGTCACCAATCATGTGATTCGTACATCCACTATCGAGGACCCACTCATTGGCTTTGGGTTGATCATCCTGCAGATGAATTAGTGCAACTTACGAACTCATATACTTCATCAATGAAGAATATGACATCAATATCATCAGATGAATTTCATCAAGTAATAGCAGAGATAAATCAGTATAAGGACGTGAGAAATGAAAGTTCATTTCTTCATGATAAGCCTGCGTCCTTTCAGGCAATGTTGAGGTCTCCAGCAAATTCTTCAGACGTTTAAAATACGTGGCAAAGAGTTCATCACTCTGTGAGCTCCATATGAGAAAGGTGGCATAGAAGCCAGTCCATTTCGTTTCACATAAGAAGAGTTAGGATAAGCATATGAATAAGCAGAGAAATTCTTCGAGGACTTACGAACATAATGATTAGAAGAATAATGCTGATATTCATAGCCCTTAGCTCTTCCCTGCGAAACAGAGGGGTTAGCATGATGATGATCATATGAGGACTTTGATCTACTTGAGGAATTTTGTCCGTATGAGGACTTGGATCCATATGAAGAATTTGGTTCATATGAAGAATTTGATCTGGGGTTCCTATTCTTCACAGGTGGTGTCATAAGGACATTCACCTAAAGACTTTCAAAGCACCTTTTGGGAACCCAGATTTTTTTCATAGGGGAACTGTTCCTGCAGTTAGTGCCAACATATCTAGCAAATACTTCACCATTCTGATTTTTGAACAGTTTATAGTTGGAGTCAAATGACTCATCAAAAGAATGAGGAGATTTACATGTAAAGCCAGATAAATTGGACGGATCAACTGGAGGTCCCTTTGCAGCAACCCATGAGGTTTTTGGGTACTGCTCAGGCTTCCAATATGTTCCATCAGCATTGAGTTTCCTCTCAAAGGCAATACCCTCTTTCCTAGGGTTCCTGTTGAGGATCTGCTTTTTAAGCACATCACAAAGAATCTGATGCCCTTTGAGGCTTTTGTACATGCCTGTTGTGTACAATTCCTTCAACCCTGCATCATTAGTGATACTAGCAATGTCCTCGGATGAGGAATTAGTGATAGCAGAGACAGATGAAGAATTTGTAGCATTAGAAGCATTTGAACATTCAGGTGAAGAATTAGAAGATTCACGTTCAATGCACTTCAAACATGCAGGAAAAAATTCTTCCTGAGTAGTGCTGATTTGTTGAGCAAGTAATGAATCGCGCTCTTTCTGAAGATCTTCATAACTCACTCTTAGCTTCTCAAGATCTTGCTTTCTTTGAAGAAATTCATAAGAAAGCTTCTCGTGATCAGATAAGAGAGTGTTATGATGACCTTGAAGGTTGTCAAACTTAGACTGAAGTCTCTGAAGATTTTCAGTCAAGTCTTTAGTGTGATCCATTTCTTCACCCAACATATCATCACTTTTGTCTAGCATGTTTTGAACCTTTTCAATAGCCTTTTGTTGTTTCACAGCAATCTTAGAAAGCTTAGAGTAGTTGGGCTTGAGGTTTTCATCAGATTCATCCTCACTAGATTCAGAAGAAGGGTATTTAGTTACCTTGGCCCCCTTTTCCATGAAGCAATAGGTGGGAGCATAGTCATCATTGCCTTCATCAGCATTGTTGGTGTTGCCATTTTCTTCAGAGTTGAAGATAGACTTGCTGACGAATGCGGTAGCAAGACCTAGGCTTGCCACACCAGACTCGGACTCCTCAGATGCCTCCTCTTCCTCATGTTTCTCAGATTCAGCCTCAGAGTCCATTTCCTTGCCAATGAATGCCCGAGCCTTATTGGAGCTGCTCTTCTTGTGAGATGAAGATTTTGAGGATTTCGATGATGAAGTCTTTGAAGATTTCTTCTTCTTCTTGGCATCATCAGAACTGTCATCCTTGTACTTCTTCTTCTTTAATTCCTTATCCCACTGAGGACAATATTGAATGTAGTGACCAGTCTTCTTGCATTTTGATACGTCTCCAACGTATCTACTTTTCCAAACACTTTTTCCCTTGTTTTGGACTCTAACTTGCATGATTTGAATGAAACTAACCCGGACTAAAGCTGTTTTCAGCAGAACTGCCATGATGTTGTTTTATGTGTAGAAAAGAAAAGTTCTCGGAATGTTCTGGAAATCCACAGAGGCACTTTTCAGATTTCATAAGAATTTTTGGCGAAAGAATCAAGGTCAGGGGGCCCACAGGCTGTCCACGAGATAGGGGGGCGCCCCCCCCCTAGGGGCGCGCCCTCCTATCTCGTGGGGCCCCCGGACCTCCTCCGACCTCAACTCCAACTCCATATATACCGTCTCGGGGAGAAAAAAATAAAGGAGAAAGTTTCATCACGTTTCAGGACACGGAGCCGCCGCCAAGCCCTAATCTCTCTCGGGAGGGCTGATCTGGAGTCCGTTCGGGGCTCCGGAGAGGGGGATACGTCGTCGTCGTCATCATCAACCATCCTCCATCACCAATTTCATGATGCTCACCTCCGTGCGTGAGTAATTCCATCGTAGGCTTGCCGGAAGGTGATGGGTTGGATGAGATTTACCATGTAATCAAGTTATTTTTGTTAAGGTTTGATCCCTAGTATCCACTATGTTCTGACATTGATGTTGCTATGACTTTGCTATGCTTAATGCTTGTAACTAGGGCCCGAGTGCCATGATTTCAGATCTGAACCTATTATGTTTTCATGAATATATGTGTGTTCTTGATCCTATCTTGCAAGTCTATAGTCACCTATTATGTGTTATGATCCGACAACCCCGAAGTGACAATAATCGGGATACTTCTCGGTGATGACCGTAGTTTGAGGAGTTCATGTATTCACTATGTGTTAATGCTTTGGTCAGGTTCTCTATTAAAAGGAGGCCTTAATATCCCTTAGTTTCCACTACGAACCCGCTGCCACGGGAGGGTAGGACAAAAGATGTCATGCAAGTTCTTTTCCATAAGCACGTGTGACTACTTACGGAATACATGCCTACATTACATTGATGAATTGGAGCTAGTTCTATATCACCCTATGTTATAACTATTGCATGAGGAATCGCATCCGGCATAATTATCCATCACTGATCCATTGCCTACGAGCTTTTCACATATTGTTCTTCGCTTATTTACTTTTCCGTTGCTACTATTACAACTACTACAAAAACCCAAAAACATTTACCTTTCCTGTTGCTACTGTTACCATTACTATCATACCACTCTTGCTACTAAATACTTTGTTGCAGATACTAAGTTATCCAGGTGTGGTTGAATTGACAACTCAACTGCTAATACTCAAGAATATTCTTTGGCTCCCCTTGTGTCGAATCAATAAATTTGGGTTGTACTTCACCCTTGAAAGCTGTTGTGATCCCCTACACTTGTGGGTTATCAACACTAATTTCTGGCGCCGTTGCCGGGGAGCATAGCTCTATTCTCTGAGTCACTTGGGATTTATATCTGTTGATCACTATGAAGAACTTGAAAGACACTAAGACCAAGATTTTTCCCTCAACTACGAGGGGAGGTAAGGAACTGCCATCTAGCTCTGCACTAGATTCTCCTTCCGTTATTAGTAAGCTTGCGACACCTAAACCTGCTACTGCTATGAATTCTGATATGTCGCATGTTATTGATGATGCCACTTCTGTTATGCATGATGAAACTACTTCTGTGCGTGATACTACTTTGCCATTAGGTGAATTTCTAGATGAACAACTTGCTAGAGTTAGGGAGAATGAAAATATTGAATATGCTATTGATGATAGTGATGATGAACGTTTCCCCAATGAATATGTTTTACCTGTTGTCCCTAAGGGTTATGTTATGAATGAAAAAGCTGCTATGGAAATTCTTGCTTGCAATGATAGATCCGATCTTAAGAAATTATTAGCTAAATGGAAGCAGCAGTCTCTTAATGCTAGAATGAAACCCGATCCTACTTTTGCTACTTCACCTATCTGTGTTACTGATAAGGATTATGAATTCTCTGTTGATCCTGATATTATTACTTTAGTTGAATCTGATCCTTTTTATGGTCTTGAATATGAAACTGTTGTGGCACATCTTACCAAGCTGAGTGATATAGCCACCCTATTTACTCATGATGAGAAGTCTTGCTATTTATATATCCTTAAGATATTTCCGTTCTCATTAAAGGGTGATGCTAAGACTTGGTATAATTCCCTTGCTCCTAGTTGTGTGTGTAGTCCCCAGGATATGATTTATTACTTCTCTGCTAAATATTTCTCTAGTCATAAGAAACAAGTTGCCTTGCGGGAAAAATATAATTTTGTGCAAATCAAAGAAGAGAGTCTCCCACAAGATTGGGGGAGGCTTCTCCCGTTGCTTTATGCTTTGCTTGATCATCATCTTAAGAAAAATGAAATACTTGATATCTTTTATAATGGACTAACCGATGCTTCCAAGGACCACTTGGATAGTTGTGTTGGTTGTGTTTTCAGCGAAAGAACAGTCGACGAAGCTGAAATACTATTGAATAATATGTTGACTAATGAAAATAATTGGACTCTTCCCAAGCCAGTTCCTGAAGTAATTCCTGAACCAATTGAGCCAACTCCTGAGCCTATTCCTAAACCCACTCCGAAGAAGAGAGGTGTTTTATTTCTCAGTCCTGAAGATATGCAAGAGGCAAAGAAATCAATGAAAGAAAAAGGTACTAAAGCTGAAGATGTTAAGAATTTACCTCCTATTGAAGAAATACATGGTCTGAATATATCGCCTGAAGAACTACATTGTCTTGATAACCCGACACAGGTAGTGAAGGTAAATTCTCTCTATAGATACGATAAAGTTGAAATACCCTCTACTAAATTTCATTGCCCATGCTTAGATGAATTTGATGACTTTATGGCTAGAGAAGAAAGTTTTAATGCCTATGTTGGTAGAGAGTTAAAGAATAATGCTTTCGAGATAGGACGCGTAGGTGATAATCTGGCTAGAGTTAAAGATGAACTTCATCGCATTAGCAAATATGCTTCTATGGTTGCTACTCAAGCTGAGCAAGTACTCAAAGCTCAAAATGATTTGCTTGATGAATTGCATAATAAAAATGACTTTGATGTTAGAGTGGCTACTAGAACTGGTAGAATGACTCAGGAACCTTTGTATCCTGAAGGCCACCCTAAAAGATTGAACAAGATTCTCAAAATAATAATCTAGATGTTCCTAGTTCTTCTAAGAAGAAGAAAAAGAACAATGATAGGACTTTGCAAACTTCTAGTGAACCTACTATAGACACACCTGAGAATCCCAATGATATTTCTATTTCTGATGCTGAAACGCAACCAGGTGATGAACATGAACCTAGTAATAATGTTAATGATAATGTTCATGTTGATGCTCAACCTAGCAAAGATAATGATGTAGAGACTGAACCTGCTGTTGATCTTGATAACCCACAATCAAAGAATCAACATTATGATAAGAGAGATTTTGTTGCTAGGCAGCACAGTAAAGAAAGAGAACCATGGGTTCACAAACCCATGCCCTTTCCTCCTAAACCATCCAAGTCAAAGGATGATGAGGATTTTGAGCGCTTTGCTGAAATGATTAGACCTATTTTCTTACGTATGCGCTTAACTGATATGCTTAAAGTGAATCCTTATGCTAAGTATATGAAGGATATCATTACAAATAAAAGAAATATACTGGAAGCTGAAATTTCCACCATGCTTGCTAATTACACTTTTAAGGGTGGAACACCAAAGAAACTTGGAGATCCGGGTGTACCAACTATACCATGCTCCGTTAAAAGAAATTATGTTATAACTACTTTATGTGATCTTGGAGCCGGTGTTAGTGTTATGCCTCTCTCTTTATATCGTAGACTTGAATTGAACAAGTTGACACCTACTGAAATATCTTTGCAAATGGCTGATAAATCAACTGCTATACCTGTCGGTATTTGTGAGGATGTGCCTGTTGTGGTTGCAAATGTCACTATTTTAACGGACTTTATTATTCTTGATATTCCCGAGGATGATAGTATGTCTATTATCCTTGGTAGACCTATTCTTAATACTGCAGGGGCTGTTATTGATTGCAACAAAGGCAATGTCACTTTTCATGTTAATGGTAATGAGCATACGGTACACTTTCTGAGGAAACAATCTCAAGTTCATAGCATCAATTCTATTGAAAAAGTTCCAACTATCATTTTTGGAGGTTTTGAATTTCCTCTCCCTACTGTCAAGAAAAAGTATGATATTCTTATTGTTGGGGATTTTCATATCCCCGTTGAGGTAACTTAGTGTTATTCGAAATTTCTTCGGTTCCGTGTTATTCAGAATGAGTTTGTTAACAAGACTTGATTAACCTTGTTAGTGGATTCATTTTGATGATCATGAGATGGATGAAACTAGAAGGCACAACCTTCTGTACCCTCTTTTTACTTTCTGTTATTTTGAATAAATAAAGCAAAAATAATATTATATGTCTGTTTTTGATTTATCCGTGCAATAAAAAAATAGTCCGAAAATAAAAGTGCTCCAAATGCCCTGCAAATTTAGTATGATTTTTTCTGGATTATTTGAGGATTTTAGGCACTGAAAACACTGCAGGAGGGCCAAGGAGCAGGCCACGAGAGAGGAGGGCGCCCCCCCTATAGGGCGCGCCCACCTGTCTCGTGGGCCCCTGGTGGCTCCCCTCCACTTATGCCAGCACCCACACACTTCGTCTTCTACCCAAACAAATCCCCATCCAACTCAAGCACGAGTTCTAGCTCATTTTGCAGCGATTTTCGATCTCTTGGCTCAAAGCTCCATTCACAAAACTGCTTTGGAAGATTGTTGCTTGGTATGTGACTCCTCCATTGGTCCAATTAGTTTTTGTTCTAGTGCTTTATTCATTGCAAATCCTTGATGTCTTGGTGACCCTGTTCTTGAGCTTGCATGTTAAATTTTTGAGGTCCCAAGCAATTCCAATGCATGATATGGGCTCTAGGCACTTGTAGCAGTAGTTGCTATCAATCTTGTTTAGTTTTATGCACTTTTATTTTGAAGTTACTAAAATTTCAGATTTTTTTCAGAAAAAGAAATATGCTTAGGAGAATGTACCAAGGTGGCTCCTCGGCAAAGAAAGGGCCAAGGATTGCTATACGTGAGCAAGACGTTGAATTGCCGAGGGATGCCTATGTACGGGCTTGTCAGTGGCCATCCGATGATTTTATGGTCGAAGCAGGCTTCAAGGAGGAATTTGACGCGTATGTGCGTAATGCCGAGCTGGAGGACTTCTTACAAGATAAGCGTCCTCAACATTATCAATTGACTGATTGCTTTGTGCGGAGGCAAGAGGAGGATATGTTATCACCAGGGAAGAAGCCATTGAATACGAGAGGGGAATGGAGGCAGCTCGCCAACGCGCTGCTGCTGAGGAGGCTATTGCCTCTGCATCTCAGTACAACCCCAGTTTCACTTGTGGATATCAGCCAGGCGGTACTTGGTATTAAACCAACTTAGGCCAAAAGCCTAAGCTTGGGGGAGTACGTATTTCTCACCGACTTTACATTCACGTTCACACATTAGTCGTCGGTGCTCATACTCTTTCATTGTATTATCCATGTTAGTTTAAATTTCTTTTTCTAGTTTTCTTCTTGTGTGTTTGATAAACCTTAAGAAAAACCAAAAAAATAGTTAGTTTAATTTCCTTGCTTGTAATAGGAATTAAAATGAAAACCCAAAAAGATTTCTCGTACTTCTTTTACTTGTTGGGTGCTTTCCCGTGTAAATAGTTTTCTTTTCTTTTCTTTCTTCTGGGGGTCGACAAGACCATATTGAAAAGCCTTAGTGGCTCTCATATGCATGATTGATTATTTATATCTAGAGCCCATATTACTTGTCTTCTCCCTTGAGTTGAATGCTTGCAGATTCCAGCTTAGTCCAATGCATGTGCACTCTTATTATTATACACTTCGTTCGGTCATGCAAGTGAAAGGCAATAATGATGATATATGATGGACTTATTGGTATGAGAAAAGCTGGTATGAACTCGACCTCTCTTGTTTTTTGTAAATATGATGATTCATCGCTCCTGAGTCAGCTATTATGAAGTAAACATATTTGCAATGACATTTAGAGATTATAGTTGCTTGTGACATGCTTGATTAGCTATGAGTTATAATGGTTTACCTTGTGTGCCAACATGCTATTAGAATGATTATGATATGGTATGATGGGATGGTATCCTCCTTTGAATGAATTGAGTGACTTGACTTGGCACATGTTCATGCATGTAGTTGAATCAAATCAACATAGCCTTGATGATATTTATGTTCATGGTGGATTATATCCTACTCATGCTTGTATTCGGTGTGAATTAATTTTAATGCATGCTTACGACTGTTGTCGCTCTCTCAGTTGGTCGCTTCCCAGTCTTTTGCTAGCCTTCACTTGTACTAAGCGGGAATACTGCTTGTGCATCCAAACTCCTTAAACCCCAAAGTTGTTCCATATGAGTCCACTATACCTTCCTATATGCGGTATCTACCTACCGTTCCAAGTAAATTTGTATGTGCCAAACTCCAAACCTTCAAATGAAATTCTGTTTTGGATGCTTGAGCAGCTCATGTTTCAACTACGGCTGCCTATATCTTCCATGCTAGGTGGGTTATTCTCAGAGGAGTGGACTCCGCTCCTCATTCATGAGAAAGGGCCGGTAACCGGGATGCCCAGTCCCATGATCCAAAAAGATCAAAGCAAATCAAAATAATTAAACAAAACTCCCCTAGGGCTGTTGTATGTTGGAGGCACTCGTTGTTTCGAGCAAGCCATGGATTGATGCTTGTTGGTGGTTGGGGGAGTATAAACCTTTACCATTCTATTTGGGAACTGCCTATAATGCATGTAGTATGGAAGATATATCCATCTCATAGTTGTTGTGTTGACAGCGAAAGTATGCCGCTCAAAATGTTTAAAATCGAGCTCTGGCACCTCTACAAATCCCTGCTTCCCTCTGCGAAGGGCCTATCTATTTACTTTTATGTTGAGTCATCATCCTTCTTATTAAAAGCACCCGCTGGAGAGCACACTGTCATTTGCATTCATTATTATTGGTTTATATTGGATATGACTTGACTGGATCTCTTTTACCATGAATTACAATGTTTAGTCCGTCCTATATCTTTAAAGGTGCTCTGCATTTATGTTTTGCAGTCTCAGAAAGGGCTAGCGAGATACCATTTTGTTATATCATGTTATGATTATTTTGAGAAAGTGTTGTCATCCGAGTTTTATTATTATGACTCGCTAGCTAATTATGCTATTGATATGAGTAATTGTGAGACCTATGTGTTATTGTGGGTATGGTTAGTTCATAATATTTGCTGAAACTTGAATGCTGGCTTTTCATGTTTACAACAACAAGAGCAAACAGAGTTTGTAAAAGTTTTTCTTTATCACTTTCAATTTGTCAACTGAATTGCTTGAGGACAAGCAAAGGTTTAAGCTTGGGGGAGTTGATACGTCTCCAACGTATCTACTTTTTCAAACACTTTTTCCCCTGTTTTGGACTCTAACTTGCATGATTTGAATGAAACTAACCCACACTGACGCTATTTTCAGCAGAACTGCCATGATGTTGTTTTATGTGTAGAAAAGAAAAGTTCTCGGAATGTCCTGGAAATCCATGAGGCACTTTTTAGATTTAATAAGAATTTTTGGCGAAAGAATCAAGGTCAGGGGGCCCACGGGCTGTCCACGAGACAGGGGGCGCCCCCCCCCTAAGGGCACGCCCTCCTATCTCGTGGGCCCCCCGGACCTCCTCCAACCTCAACTGCAACTCCATATATGCCGTCTCGGGGAGAAAAAAATAAAGGAGAAAGTTTCATCACGTTTCACGACACGGAGCCGCCGCCAAGCCCTAATCTCTCTCGGAAGGGCTGATCTGGAGTCCGTTCGGGGCTCCGGAGAGGGGGATTCGTCGTCGTCGTCATCATCAACCATCCTCCATCACCAATTCCATGATGCTCACCACCGTGCGTGAGTAATTCCATCGTAGGCTTGCTGGACAGTGATGGGTTGGATGAGATTTACCATGTAATCAAGTTAGTTTTGTTAGGGTTTGATCCCTAGTATCCACTATGTTCTGAGATTGATGTTGCTATGACTTTGCTATGCTTAATGCTTGTCACTAGGGCCCGAGTGCCATGATTTCAGATCTGAACCTATTATGTTTTCATGAATATATGTGTGTTCTTGATCCTATCTTGCAAGTCTATAGTCACCTATTATGTGTTATGATCCGACAACCCCGAAGTGACAATAATCGGGATACTTCTCGGTGATGACCTTAGTTTAAGGAGTTCATGTATTCACTATGTGTTAATGCTTTGGTCCGGTTCTCTATTAAAAGGAGGACTTAATATCCCTTAGTTTCCACTAGGACCCCGCTGCCATGGGAGGGTAGGACAAAAGATGTCATGCAAGTTCTTTTCCATAAGCACGTGTCACTATTTACAGAATACATGCCTATATTACATTGATGAATTGGAGCTAGTTCTATATCACCCTATGTTATAACTATTGCATGAGGAATCGCATCCGGCATAATTATCCATCACTGATCCATTGCCTATGAGCTTTTCACATATTGTTCTTCGCTTATTTACTTTTCCGTTGCTACTGTTACAACTACTACAAAAACCCAAAAACATTTACCTTTCCTGTTGCTACTGTTACCATTACTATCATACCACTCTTGCTACTAAATACTTTGCTGCAGATACTAAGTTATCCAGGTGTGGTTGAATTGACAACTCAACTGCTAATACTCAAGAATATTCTTTGGCTCCCCTTGTGTCGAATCAATAAATTTGGGTTGTACTTCACCCTCGAAAGCTGTTGCGATCCCCTACACTTGTGGGTTATCACATTTGTGGCATAGCCTCTTCTTGTAGTCACTGGATGAGGAATCATTGCTCCTTGAGGATTTTCCAAAGCGACCACGTCTTGAGAACTTCTGAAATTTCTTCACGAGCGGTGCTAGTTCCTGGCTCATTTCATCAGGATCACCAAGGCTGCTGCCAGAGTCTTCATCTTCAGACTCAGAAACTCCCTTGGCCTTCAGAGCACGTGGTTTGTCATAGCTCGAACCATATAGATCTTTCTTCTCAGCAAGCTGGAACTCATGAGTGTTTAGCCTCTCGAGGATATCAGTGGGACCAGGTGACTTGTAATCAGCACGCTCTTGAATCATCAGTGCCAGAGTATCAAATGAAGAATCAAGCGATCTCAGCAATTTCTTCACCACCTCATGGTCGGTGATGTCAGTGGCTCCAAGTGCTTGAAGCTCATTTGAGATGTCAGTGAGGCGATCGAAGGTTTGCCGAACATTTTCATTGTCGAGTCTTTTGAAGCGGTTGAAGAGATTGCAAAGAACGTCAACGCGAGAGTCACGTTGAGTTGAGACTCCTTCATTTACTTTGGACAACATATCCTAGATAAGCTTAGCAGTTTCCAAAGCACTCACTCTTCCATACTGCCCTTTGCTCAGATGGCCACATATGATGTTCTTCGCTTGAGAATCAAGTTGCTTGAATCTCTTCACATCAGTAGCGTTCAGAGAAGGTGTGACTGAGGGAACACCATTTTCCACAACATACCAGAGATCGTTATCAATTGCCTCAAGATGCATTCGCATCTTATTCTTCCAGTAGGGGTAGTCCGTCCCATCGAAGGTAGGAAACCCAGTAGAGACCTTGATCATACCTGCGGTTGACATAACTAAAAGTCCAGGCGGTTAAACCAAAATCACACAGAACAAGGGAGTACCTTGCTCTAATACCAATTGAAAGTGCATTATATCGACTAGAGGGGGGATGAATAGGCGATTTTTATGAATTCTTCACTGAGGAATTTGCTGGTGAGGAAATTCCTAAACGAAGAACTACTTGCAACGGAATAAGTACTCAAAAGTAAACATGGTAGAACACAAGCATAGTCATCATGATGAAATCAAGACACGCACAGAGTACAGAAAGCGTAAACACAAGATGAAGACGAACAGACTGAAGAAATTGAACTGAGGAATTTGAGAAAGTCTTCAGTCAAAGTCTTCAAACATATATGAACAAGCACACAACAGGTGAAATGAGGAATTGAAAGAGTTGAGGAAATAGAACCAGCAAGCTTGGTGAAGACAATGATTTGGTAGACCAGTTCCAACTGTTGTCTTAGTTGTACATATGGTTGGAGCGGCTAGGTATTTAAACCAAAGGACACACAGTCCCGGACACACAGTCCTCATCGTATTCTTCTTGAGCTAAAGTCACACAGACCTCGCCCAATCACTCATGGTAAGTCTTCAGGTGACTCGCGAACCTTCACAAACTTGGTCACAATTCCTCTTGGATGCTCTAGACCTTGACGCCTAACCGTCTAAAAGAAGCACAATCTTCAAAGGAAACAAGGGTCGGATCCACGCAGGATCAATCTCTTCAGTGATGCTCAATCACTTTGGGTTTGAAGGTGTTTGAGTTTGGGTTTTCGGGTTTTCCTCACTTGATGATTTTCGCTCAAAGTCCTCGGGGGATGGGTTGCTCTCAAATGACAAGTGTCAGTTTCTCTCGGAGCAGCCAACCAGCTAGTGGTTGTAGGGGGCGGCTATTTATAGCCTACGGAACCCGACATGATAAGACATAAATGCCCTTCAATAATATGACCGTTAGGTGGGTAGATATTTTGGGACAGTTGGCGCGTAGCACAACAACGGTCGGAATTTTGACTCTCAAATTCCTCGGGGCTATCATGTTCCTCACTGTGTAGGAAATCCGCACTGGCGAATTCCTAACTCCTCAGTCAGAACAAATTCCTCAGAGACCAGAAGAACTTCGTCTCTGTCACTGAAGAAAATGACTGAACTATGTGAGATTTCCAATGGCTTCGCTCGAAGGGATTGGTAGGTGCAGGATTTTGAGTTGAGCATCACATGGAAATTTTTCCTTAGTATTTCCTTAACCCCCTTTAATAGTACGGTGTTTCCTATGACTCAAAAAAGAGAAAATAAAACAACGAAAAACAAAGTCTTCACACTTCATGTTCCTTGAATGATTTCCAAGTCTTCAAGGTCACACCAATTTCTTCACTTTCAAAGTCTTCAGAAAGTCTTCAGAAATCCAAAGTCTTCAGTCGAAGAAACTTCATTTTTAGGGGTCGATGTTCTCTGTAAATATCAAACTCCTCATAGACTTATAGACCAGTGTACACTCACAAACGCATCAGTATCTTAACCTATAAGTCTTCAATACACCAAAATCACTAAGGGGCACTAGATGCACTTACAATCTTCCTTGAGCCGGGCCAAAGCATGGCTACCGAAATTAGACCCAGCCGACATCGCCATTGGGTACCCCAGCCTTAAGGAGGATGGTACTCTGTTTGAACAGCCAGACTTTGCTGCTTGCGTGAAGGAAATACGTCCTATGGCCAGCATGATTGCCAATGAGGCAGACCTCACCAAGTATCATCCGGCTTACAACGCAGCAAATCAGAGGCAGCCAACTCCGACTTACAACTTGACGAGCCTGATACCTCCAATCTGTAAGCACACCTTTGCCCCTGAAGTTGACCCGGTCGGACTAATTGATTATGAAGCTGAATTTGAAGCTTTGAATGGCATTGACTGGTCATCATCAACCTTCCAGGATGCCGGACAAGACAAAGACGCGGAGAGGGTTGACCCGGAAGCATCAGGCCACCAAGAGAATTAATCCGTCGGGCAGTTTATATGAACAACCTTCTGAAAAACAATTGAATTATTTGGACTCAGGGAGTCATGTAATAGGGTAGAAATGACTTTGACCTGTCATGCCATCTTGCACGTTTTTGGTACTCAACACTATTAAGACACCTCCTTTATATTTACCCTTATTATACTTATCATCTATGTTCCTTGTGCAAAAGAAAATCCTTTAAAATATCCTGCACACAGAGATAGATCACAAGATCCCTTGGCGGTTTACCGCAAGGCGGGTCATAAATATCCCACATATAATCACTCATGTCTAAAAAGAGTTATAAATAAGCTTGACATGACTCGGAACTTGAAACATAACTGTAATAACAACATCATACCTGAGATGTTTAATTTATACTGCCGGTTTAGATGACCAGTGCAGTAAGGCTCATAACCCAATCGTTAGAAGCCTGGACTTCCAACTGTTTGATGTTTGTCATATGCTGGCGACTGACTGCCCAAAGTTAAGCCGGCGTTAAATAGAAACCACACAGATATATGCCTCATATATGAACAAAAAAGTCTCAAGATAAACGCAAAAGATTATTTTCAAAAACTTAAGTCAAAACAAACAGAACAAAGCGTGGCTTCTGGTTCGAATATGACTAGTAAACCGGACCCAAAGGGGTTAAGCTATGATTCGAATACGATCAATGAAGCCCCCCAAGTGGGTTTGGCATTGCGCCGATCAAGAGGGTACTGACAACTATGTCCTCTTTGGTTCGAATATGGCCTATGTTTGAAAAGAAGCCCCCTAGTGATCTTGAGAGTTTTTTAATAACTCTGATTCGAATACTATCAAAGTCGGACCCAGAAAGGGGTTAAGCTATGATTCGAATATGATCAAGAAGCCCCCTTTTGGGTTTGGCATTACGCCGATCAAGAGGGTACCGACAGCTATGTTCTCTTTGGTTCGAATACGACCTATGTTTGAATAGGAAGCCCCCAAGTGACCTTGAGATTTTTTTAACGACTCTGATTCGAGTACGATCAAAGTCGGACCAAAAAAGGGTTTAAGCTATGGTGTGAATACAATCAGTAGCCCCCAATTGGTCTTTGGATGTATGATGATGAAGACATATGATAATTTAAGGATGAAAAGGACAAAGGTCCTGCTTTATTACTTATCATAGTATATACATCGTCAAAAATATGTACATCATAAGAGCCAGTAGCTCAAGTGTAGTAAGGCCGAAGATGAGCAATATTCCATGGCCGGCGGGTCTCCTCCTCTAACTTACGTGAGTCTTTATGCTCTCGAACATCGATAAGGTAGTATGACCCGTTGTTCAAGTTCTTGCTGACCACAAAGGGCCCTTCCCAGGGTGGGGATAACTTGTGTGCATTAGTTTGACCCTGGATGAGCCAGAGCACCAAATCACCTTCTTGAAAGGTTTTGGACTTAACCCAGCAGCTGTGATAACTGCGCAGGTCCTATTGGTAAATCACCGAGCGGGCTCCTTGTTGGCGTTCTGGGAACGGGGGTCCCCAGACTTGCCTGCCTGCGGCCTGCGGCGTGGCTTAAGCAATGGCCCAGTGCGGCCCATCTTCATCGACTCAAGCTCGAGACCCTCGCGAGGGGCCAAGCCTCGCGGGGCGGACGGCAGGAAGCATCCTCAAGGCTAGCCTCATCATGTTGGCTCGCGAGGTAGCGGAGAGATCAAGGCAGGGGTACCTCATGAGGTGCCTGTGACGCAAGCCATGACGATCGAGGCTAGGCGGGCACCAGGCGGGCGCCGGCCTGCGCAGTGTCCTTGTTTCCCCTTTGGTGCAAAGGGAGCAAGCACAGGCTAAGGCATCAGGCAAAGGCTACATTTTGGTGTAACAAGACCAAGACCAGCGGAATGGCCGGAAGGAGGTCACCGTGGAGCCTAGGACGGCGTCATCGTCAGAGCCTTTGACAGGCGAGGACCGACTTTAGTCAGGATAAGTGTACTAGATCTTCCCCTTCAAAATGGCCAATTATTGGCTCCCTTCCCGCTCAATATTTGGGAAGAGGGCCAGGGCCTCTTACTCTATATATAGGGCTAGCCACCATAGTATAAAGGCATCTGGAATCGACCCCTCCAAAGGGACAACACCACCGCAAGAACATATCTCGCGAGGTTGTTCTTCCCTTGTACTGTTCATCATCACCCCCAGAGGCAATCCACCACACCACAAACTAGAGTAGGGTATTACACCACAACGGTGGCCCGAACTAGTATAAACCTTGCGTCCCATGTGTTGTTCATTGTGTAGCGTAGATCCTTTGTGAGGCGACGAGACGTGAGTTGGTAGAGGAGAGATATTCGCGCGCACCCCTGAGTTTGAACCTCAAGGGTCTGCCAGAACCCACAATCCGACATTTAGCGCGCCAGGTAGGGGTGCGCCGGAATCCTTCCTCCATCACCTCGTGCTCCAGCACTTCGCCATTCTCATGTCCGGCAACCCGACGGCCAATGCTGACCGTTGGGCGGCATGGCCCGCCCACGCCGTGCCGCCTGCCCAGGGCGACCTCAACCCCATGCCGCACTGCGGGGCGCGGGCGACGCGGCCAAGCGCCACCTGCCCTCACGCCGCGGCAAGTGCGGTCGGCAGCAAGGGCCTCAAGCCACACCACTTCCACGTCACCGCACACCCGTCGGGAGCATGCGAACTCAAGGGCCATGCTCACGGTAGCCCGAGAGCTACTGTGGTGCAGGCTATTGGAGAGCGTCCACGACGTGCTGTTAGAACGAGTGGCCGAACTCCTGGACGCCGCCGCGTCGGGAGCACCTCCTTTCTGCGTCCAACTGCCACCCCAGATCCAGGGCGTGCCATACAGCGGCCCATACGCACCCACGCAACTCCGAGCTGACCCCAAGGCCTCCTCAACGCCAACCTGGCCATCGGCGCCGAGCGACAAGCTGCGCCAGCTCCACCCCCGACCGGCGAGGGGGCGCACACCGCGGCCTACGGTCTCGGTGGGCCGCCGCGCCACCACCCCCAAGACAGCACTCCAAGCCGGACTGCATGGTGTCTGGGGCACTACGGCGAGGCCCTCGGGACGGCGGCACCCGAAGCCTATGTGCCCCACATGGTGGATCAAGAGTGCGCACTCGAAGAAGATCATGGCTCGTTCCTTGGGCCAGGCTGGGGGGAGGAAATGCCAGATGTTGAGCTCTTTCAGGAACCCCGCGAGAGCCTCGACAACCGCGCTGGTGGCAGCGACTATCGGGTACCACTGATTCCTCAGGAGCAAGCTTATTCTAACCATGGGTTGCAGGAGGTACAGGTTGCGGCAGCAGATGGCTGACCCAGCGCTGCAGGCTCCTACCCCTCAGGAGGAGGGCACCGGGGGCTGCAAGAGAGTGGCCGAGATCCGGGCTCACCCCCGCGACGCTCCCTCATCTCCAACCGCTCGAGGTCAAGGTTGCGCTCGGCGGCCTCCAGCGCCAGCGCCTCCCCGCGCCTCCAGAGCTCTGCCTCGTCGTCAGGCCCCCCTTTCAGCGACAGAAGGGCCGCCTAGCGCAGCTCCACTTGCCGCTCCACAGATTTGCTCCAGGCTTGGAGCACCCACGCGCGATACTCCGCAGCCTTGCACCGTCGGTCTGCTTCATGGGCCTCCTCGATGGCTTGGGAGCAGGCCTCCCACGAGGCTGCTAGCGACGCTTCAGCCTTCGCATTCTCAAGATCACGCTGGTGCCGCACGAGGCTGACGGCCACCCTCAGCTTGCGCCTCTCATCGGCCAGGCGCAGGCCTTCGGCCACGAGGCGTGCATCCTCCCCTGCACGCTCCTCCCTGAGCTGGTTCACCGCGTCCGCCGCCTTCTGAAGGAACTCTCGACGGAGGGTGCTGCGCTCCCGGGCGCGCCTAAGCATGTCTTCCGCATTGTCCTCCGCCCCTGGCGCATGCGGAGGGCCATGAGGCGGCACATCCCCTCTCGGCAGGGGCTGGGGGCTGGCGCCCCCATCACCGCCGAACAGGCCCTGCCATGGATCCAGCCCGGCGCCATTTCGTCCCCCGAGGAGGAACTCAAGACCGACTTCAGCCAATCACCATCTACAACTAAAGAGGGAGTGCAGGGCAGGCTGGCAGTGCCCCAAGGGAACTTGCAAGGGAGAGGCACGAGGCGCGCAGGATCAAGATGCTCCGGGGGGCGGCCTACCTCTCCAAGCAACCCCGCGGCGAGGGCAGTACTCGAGCTCAGGGCACTCAAAATTGGCGGAGAGTGTGAGGCTTGAGGGAATGGCTCCCCGGCCGTCTCCATCAACTCAACAGGAAAGGCCCTGAAAGGCTATGATCAGCCGAGGCAACAGGAAAGTAAGGAACCGGGAAAAAACAGGACTTACTCATCAATGGCAAAGTACTTCCTGCGCTTCAATAGGCGGCAGGAGCGATCATCGCCACCCAAGGCCTCCTTTCTCTTGCGGAGGGTCTCGAAGTCTACGCGGAACCGGCCCAAGCGCTCGGTGCAAGGGTCGGTCTGCGGCGCGGAGGAGGCATCAAGATGAACAGCGTCGGAGACATCGGCCTGAGACACGCCGCTAGGCGCCGCCTCGTGAAGGACAGCCAGGGCCTCGGGAGCCTCGGCCTCAGGAGCTGCAGGCCGCAACTCCATGCCTGCCGCTGCCCCAGGTCGGGCTTCGGGGGATGCCACCTCTGGGGCTCCGCGCGACGTCAGCATCCCAGCATCGGCCCCCTCAGCTCCTGGCGGTTCTTGTCTCCCCGCCCCGTCACCCGAGGCAGGACCGCCGTGGGCAACCAGAAGAGCAGCCACAACGACTGGATTCTCGCGGGCCCCCGTGAGGCCAACCGGACGCAGCCCCCACTCGTCAAAGCTGGGCATCTGCCTCACAAAATCGGCCCTGCTCGAGCAAAGATACAAGAGGGCAGCCCCCTATCGAAGGCTGCCTGGGGAGGGATCGCCAGTCAGGACTCTGAGCACCGTCCTCAGCACTTCGGGCACCAGATCTTCCTCCTGGAGCCTCATGCGGTCTTCATGCCCCGCAAAGGCCCACATCCGGCGGGAATGGCGCTAGAGAGGAGCAATGCAATGTTGGAGGAACTCCTTCACCACCTTGGGCGCCGTTACATCGAGTGCCCTCAGATTCCGGAAGCGACGCCAGACGAAGGCGACCCGGGGGCTCGTGAGCGTCTCGTGACCCCAGCCTGGATTGCGGACAGCAGGCGAGGTTGGGTGCACGAGCAGGGGGCTGGGTACTCCAACATCCACATACAGCCACCGCTCTCGGGACCTGGACAAAGGAGGAGGAAGGCTGAAGTCGATCCCCGAGGCAGCCATCTCCGGCACGGCGAGGAAGCTCACGCACCCTGAGCATTGAGTGGGGTCGCTTAGGCGCAGAGAGAAGAAATGGCACAGGAGGGCAACGGAAGGCGGAATGCCCATCATGGCCTCGCACACAAAGGCGAAAACAGCGAGGAGGGGAATGGATTCGGGACCCAGGTGCATCATATGGATCTGATAATGGGAGAGCACCGCATTGAAGAAGGCAGAAAAGGGGGGAACCAGACCCGCCCACAGGGTGTCAGCGAAGAATCAGACCTCAGTGACGACCCTGTCGAAGGAGGAGTGAGATGTGGGCCAGACCGCCATTCTCCCGCACTCGTTGAAGATGGAGGCAAGGGCAGAGCTGACCTTGTCCAAGGCTTCAGGGTTGAGTATGATTGACCGATCGATGGCAGGAGCCACTGCCGGACGCAGGCGGGGCGAAGGCACTGATTTATTCCCCTTTCCTTTATTCATTGGCGCCATGGCGATGGAAAGGGGGGGGGGAGTTCGAGTTGGATTGGAGGCGGAGGTTGAAGCTCGGGGAGAAACGAAGGACGGGGAGCGCGCGGATGGTGAAAAGGGAATGACTGTGTGCAACTGCGGGTCCGCCTAGCCGGGCGCGTGATGAGGGGCGTGGGGAAGCGGGGACGCCCACGTCCAATCAACCGCCATGCGGCGCCCAAGGCCACATGCTGTTGGGGCCTGCAGCACTTCGCACTTGCCCCTTCGCTTCTCTGCTAAGCCAAGTCCGTGCGCGCCTTGGGCCCGGGGGCTACTGTCGGCGTTCTGGGAACGAGGGTCCCCAGACTTTCCTGCCTGCGGCCTGTGGCGCGGCTTAAGCAATGGCCCAGTGCGGCCCATCTTCATCGACTCAAGCTCAAGACCCTCACGAGGGGCCAAGCCTCGCGGGGCGGACAGCAGGAAGCATCCTCGGGGATAGCCTCGTCAGTTTGGCTCGCGAGGTGGTGGAGAGATCAAGGCAGGGGTACCTTGTGAGGTGCCCATGACGCAAGCCATGACGATCGAGGCCAGGCGGGCGCCGGCCTGTGCAGTGTCCTTGTTTCCACTTTGGTGCAAAGGGAGCAAGCACAGACCAAGGCATCAGGCAAAGGCTACCATTTCGGTGTAACAAGACCAAGACCAGCGAAACAGACGGAAGGAGGTCACCGTGGAGCCCAGGACGGCGTCATCATCAAAGCCTTTGACAGGCGAGGACCAACTTTAGTCAGGATAAGTGTACTAGATGTTCCCCTTAAAAATGGTCAATTGTTGGCGCCCTTCCCGCTCAATATTTGGGAAGAGGGCCAGGGCCTCTTACTCTATATATACGGCTAGCCACCATAGTATAGAGGCATCTGGAATCGACCCCTCCAAAGGGACAACACCACCGCAAGAACATCCCTCGCGAGGCTGTTCTTCCCTTGTACTGTTCATCATCAGCCCCAGAGGCAATCCACCACACCACAAACTAGAGTAGGGTATTACACCACAACGGTGGCCCTAACTAGTATAAACCTTGTGTCCCCTATGTTGTTCATTCTGTAGCCTAGATCCTTTGTGAGGCGACGAGACGTGAGTTGGTAGAGGAGGGATCTTCACGTGCACCCCAGAGTTCGAACCTCAAGGGTCTGCTGGAACCCGCAATCCGACACTGCTGCCAAGTCACGCTTCTCATCTAACAGGTCAAGTGCCTCCTGACGTGCTTGTTCATTATCAGCTTCAACGTAAGCCACCACGCGGGGCGAGTCATGACAGATGTCACTAGGAAGAACCGCCTCTGCTCCATAAACCATGAAGAAAGGGGTGTAACCTGTAGATCTGTTGGGGGTAGTATTGATACTCCATAACACCGATGGTAGCTCTTCCACCCAACATCCCGGTGTCCGTTGCAAAGGAACCAGAAGTCGGGGCTTGATGCCTTTTAAAATCTCCTGATTGTCTCTTTCGGCTTGACCATTGGACTGTGGGTGAGCTATTGATGAAACGTCAAGCCGGATATGCTCAAGTTGACAAAACTCCTCCATGGTACCCTTGGACAAGTTAGTGCCATTATCAGTTATGATACTGTGGGGAAAGCCAAAACAGAAAATCAACTTTTTCATGAATTGAATCGCTGTTGCCGTGTCACACTTACTGACCGGCTCTGCTTGAACCCACTTTGTGAATTTGTCAACCGCCACCAAGAGGTGGGTCTTTTTATCCTTGGATCTTTTAAAAGGCCCAACCATGTCAAGCCCCCACACCGCAAACGACCAAGTAATTGGAATCATCCTCAATTCCTGAGTCGGTATGTGAGCTTGCCGTGAGAATTTATGACAACCGTCACATTTACTGACCAGATCCTTTGCATCAGCATGAGCCGTCAGCCAATAAAACTCATGATGAAAAGCTTTGGCCACAAGGGACTTTGAACCGACATGATGGCTACAATCTCCTTCATGAATCTCACGAAGAATCTCTTGACCTTCCTCAAGAGAGACATAACGCTGAAACGCCCCAGTGACACTGCGATGATGCAACTCGCCATTGGTAATTGTCATTGACTTAGATCGCCGGGTTATCTGCCTAGCCAAGATTTCATCCTCAGGCAACTCACCCTGGGTCATATAAGCCAAGTATGGCACTGTCCAATCTGGGATGGCATGAAGAGCCGCCACCAACTGTGCTTCCGAGTCAGGAACAACCAGGTCTTCCTCTGTATGTAACTTAACAGAAGGATTATGCAGAATATCCAAGAAAGTGTTCAGTGGTACCGGCTTACGTTGAGATCCCATCCGGCTTAAAGCATCATCCACCTCATTCTTTCTGAGATCAATGTGCTCCACTTGATAACCCTTGAAGTGTTCAGCAACAGCATCAACTTCACGGTGATAAGCCGCCATGAGGGGATCCTTGGAATCCCATTTTCCTGAACTTGTTGAACTACAAAATCTGAGTCGCCAAATCACCTTACCCGGCTTAAGCTCATCTCCTTGGCTATTCAAAGACCATGGAGTAAGGCCTCATACTCAGCTGCATTGTTAGTACAAGGAAACATTAACCTTAGCACATAATAAAATTTGTCACCTCGAGGGGAAGCTAAAACGACTCCAGCCCCCGAGCCCTCCAATTGCTGGGACCCATCAAAGTGAATAGTCCAATATCTATTGTTCGGTTTCTCTTCAGGCGTCTGCAGCTCTGTCCAATCGTTAATGAAATCCACAGTGCTTGAGACTTGATAGCAGTGCGTGGCACATACTTTAAACCATGAGGTCCAAGCTCAATGGCCCACTTGGCAACTCATCATGTGGCTTCTCTGTTTTGAATGATATCTCCTAAAGGAGCAGAACTGACCACAATGATGGGATGACCTAGAAAATATTGCTTAAGCTTTCGGCTGGCCATGAACACCCCATAAACAAGCTTCTGCCAATGTGGATATCTCTGCTTTGACTCAACAAGCACCTCACTGATGTAGTAAACTGGCCGTTGAACCGGATACTCTTTACCAGCCTCCTTGCGCTCCACCATAATGGCCACACTAACATCACATGTGTTAGCAGCTACATATTACAATAAGGGCTCCTTATCAGTGGGAGCAGCAAGGACTGGCGGCTCAGCCAGCTGCCTCTTCAAATCTTCAAATGCATCGTTAGCGGCGGCCCTCTAGACAAAGTCGTCGGTTTTCTTCATCATCTGGTACAGCGGTATGGCCTTCTCACCTAACCGGCTTATGGACCGACTTAAAGTTGTGATACGACCTGCCAGACGCTGAACATCATTGATACACTTGGGTTTTGCCAGAGAGGTAATAGCCTTGATTTTCTCCCGGTTAGCCTCAATGCCTCTGTTAGAAACCAGGAATCCCAAAAGCTTGCCTGCCGGCACACCGAAGACACACTTGGCCGGGTTAAGCATCATATTGTAGACCCGGAGATTATCAAAGGTCTCCTTTAGGTCATCTATCAGTGTCTCCTTCTCTCTAGATTTCACCACAATATCATCCACATAAGCATGAACATTATGCCCAATCTGAGTATGAAGGCAATTTTGCACGCAGCGCTGGTAAGTCGGCTGGGCACTCTTGATCCCAAAAGGCATAGAAACATAGCAGAAGGCTCCAAAAGGAGTAATAAAAGTTTTCTTCTCCTGGTCCTTAACTGCCATCTTGATCTGATGATATCTAGAATAAGCATCCAAAAAACTCAAACGCTCACAACCCGCCGTAGCATCAATGATTTGATCAATACGAGGGAGAACAAAGGGATCAGCCGGACAAGCTTTGTTCAAGTCCGTGCAATCCACACACATACGCCAAGTGCCATTCTTCTTGAGCCCTAGCACCGGGTTAGCCAACCACTCAGGCTGAAATACTTCAATAATGAACCCAGCTGCCAAGAGCCGGGCCACCTCCTCACTAATGGCCTTACGCCTCTCCTCATTAAACCGTCGAAGAAATTGTTTGACTGACTTAAATTTTGGATCAATATTGATAGTGTGCTCCGCAAGTTCTCTCGGTACACCCGGCATGTCAGAAGGTTTCCATGCAAAGATGTCCCGGTTCTCACGGATGAACTTGATGAGCGCGCTTTCCTATTTAGGATCCAGATTAGCACTGATACTGAACTGCTTGGATGAGTCACCAGGAAGGAAATAAACAAGCTTGGTGTCGTCGACCGATTTAAACTTCAACACCGGGTCATGCTCCGTAGTGGGCTTTTCAAAGATGTCATATCAGTCGGATCAACATTATCTTTGTAAAACTTCAACTCTTCCGCTACACAGACCGACTCAGCATAAGCCACCTCTCCTTCTTCACATTCCAAGGCTACCTTCTGACTGCCATGAACCATGATGGTCCCTGTGTAACCCGGCATTTTGAGCTGCAGATAAATATAACACGGCCATGCCATGAACTTGGCATAAGCCGTCCGTCCAAACATAGCATGATACAGGTTCTTGATTTTGACCACTTCAAAAGGTAACTTCTTTGCCCTGGAATCATGCTCATCTCCAAAGGCGACCTCCAGTTCAATCTTGCCAACTGGGTATGCCGACTTACCAGGAACCACACCATGGAAAACAGTATTGGACTGCTTAAGATTCTTATTAGTTAACCCCATGCGACGGAAGGTTTCATAATAAAGGATATTGATGTTGCTGCCTCCATCCATGAGTACCTTAGTAAACTTGTATCCCCCAACTTGAGGTGCCACCACCAAAGCCAAGTGACACAGGTTATCAACCTGGGGCGAGTGATCCGCCCTACTCCACATAATGGGTTGCTCAGACCATCGCAAGTACTGGGGAACTACCGGCTCAACAGCGTTCACTGCCCTCTTGTGAAGCTTCTGGTCCCGTTTGCACAAACTTGTCGTGAAAACATGATACTGCCCACTGTTCAACTGTTTTGGATGACTCTGATATCCAGATTGCTGTTGTTGCTGACCCCCTTGGCCAGATTGTTGATTCTAACCACCTTGGCTACCTTGATTAAAACCGCCCTGATTATTCGGGTGGCCTTGAAAACCGGAATTAGAGCCGCCATCTGAGCCGCCGCCTGGCCCATGATTGCCGTCAAACATGTTAGAATTCTTGAAAGCCTTCATAATCGTACAATCCTTCCACGAGTGAGTGGTCGGCTTCTCCCTAGTGCCATGCCTTGGACAGGGCTCATTCAGCAACTGCTCAAGAGTTGGACCTGCTACGTCTTGAGCTTGCGTTGGTTTTCCTTGAAGAGGAAAGGGTGATGCAGCACGGTAGCGTAAGTATTTCCCTTGGTTTTTGAGAACCATGGTATCAATCCAGTAGGAGGCTCCTCACGAGTCCCACGTGCCTACACAAACAAACAAAGAACTCGCAACCAACGCGATAAAGGGGTTATCAATCCCTTAACAGCCACTTGCGAAAGTGACATCTGATAGAGATAATATGATAAGATAAATATATTTTTGGTGTTTTATGATATAGATTGGAAAAGTAAAGATGCAAATAAAAGTAGATTGAAAGCATATATGATAAAAGATAGACCCGGCGGCCATAGGTTTCACCAGAGGCTTCTCTCAAGATAGCATAAGTATTACGGTGGGTGAACAAATTACTGTCGAGCAATTGATAGAAAAGCGAATAATTATGAGATTGTCTAGGCATGACCATGTATATAGGCATCATGTCTGTGACAAGTAGACCGACTCCTGCCTACATCTACTACTATTACTCCACACATCGACCGCTATCCAGCATGCATCTAGAGTATTAAGTTCATAAGAACATAGTAACGCTTTAAGAAAGATGACATGATATAGAGGGATAAACTCATGCAATATAATATAAACCCCATCTTTTTATCCTTGATGTCAACAATGCAATATGTGCCTTGCTGCCCCTGCTGTCACTGGGAAAGGACACCGCAAGATTGAACCCAAAGCTAAGCACTTCTCCCATTGCAAGAAAGATCAATCTAGTAGGCCAAACCAAACCGATAATTCGAAGAGACTTTGAAAGATAACTCAATCATACATAAAAGAATTCAGAGGAGATTCAAATGTTTCTCATAGATAAACTTGATCATAAACTCATAGTTCATCGGATCTCTACAAACACACCGCAAAAAGAGTTACATCGAATATATCTCGAAGAAGAGGTAGGAGAACATGGTATTGAGATTCAAAGAGAGAGAGAGAAGCCATCTAGCTAATAACTATGGAACCGAAGGTCTGTGGTAAACTACTCACAACTCATCGGAGAGGCCTTGGAGTTGATGTAGAGGCCCTTCATGGTGGATTCCCCCTCTCGCAGAGTGCCGGCGACGGCTCCAAGATGGGATCTCGCGGATACAGAAGGTTACGGTGGCGGAAATAGTTTTTCGGTGGCTCCCTTGATGGTTTCGGGGTACATGGGTATATATAGGAGGAAGAAGTACGTCGATGGACGCTCGAGGGGCCCACGAGATACGGGGCGCGCCCTGTAGGGGGGGGGGGCGCCCTCCACCCTCGTGGCTTCCTCGATTGTTTCTTGACTTGCACTCCAAGTCCTCTGGATCACGTTTGTTCCAAAAATCACGCTCCCGAAGGTTTCATTCCGTTTGGACTCCATTTGACATTCCTTTTCTTCGATATACTGAAATAGGCAAAAAAATAGCAATACGGGCTAGGCCTCCGGTTAGTAGGTTAGTCCCAAAAATGATATAAAAGTGTAAAGTAAAGCCCATAAACATCCAAAATAGGTAATATAATAGCATGAAACAATCAAAAATTATAGATACGTTGGAGACGTATCAGGACCTGACCTGCCAGACCGAGGGGATGGCCTCCCCTTACGTTGTTGATTGTTGCCTTGCGCATTAGTGTTAGCCACAAACTCCAAGCTACCATCAGCCTTACGTTTGTTGTTGCCTCCTTGATTTGCCGAGTTATGCTGAGAGCCCTTAGCGTTGTCGTTCCTGTTTTCCTTCCCTGTCTTCTCACCGTCAGACTCAGGATCCTTGGTACTATCAGAATCGACATACTTGACTAGAGCCGCCATCAGCTGGCCCATGTCATTACAATCGCGCTTGAGCCACCCCAGCTTCTGTTTTAGAGGCTCAAACAACATTTTTTATCCAACATTAAGACTGCAGAGCCGACGTCCATCTTATCAGATGAATGTATTATGGCCTTGACCCGGCGCACCCAATGGGTCGTGGACTCACCCTCCTCTTGCTTGCAATTAGTCAAGTCCACAATCGACATGGGCTGCTTGCATGTATCTTTGAAGTTCTGAACGAATCGCTCATTTAACTCTGCCCATGAACCAATGGAATTAGGTGGCAGCTCCTTCAACCAAGTACGGGCCATTCCATCCAGCATCATGGTGAAGTACTTGGCCATTGCGGCATCACTGACTTCCAATAGCTCCATGGCCATCTCATAGCTTTCGATCCATGCCCCAGGTTGTAAGTCGGCCGTGTAATTAGGCACTTTTTGAGGTCCCTTGAAGTCCTTGGGCAAACGCTCATTACGCAGAGCCGGTACCAAACAAGGTACGCCCCCAGTCCTAGCGGTCACGCCTGTCTCAATTGAAGTCGTCAGATAAACTGGAAAGGGCTGATAAGCCGCCTGCTGAGTCGCTAGACGAGCCACCTGCTGAGTCGCCTGCTCAATTTGCTGACGCACTCTGTCCTGATTACGCAAGTTAATAACTCCATCACGCGCCGGGTCGTGCCCGCGCGGCTGATCATGGCGCCGGGCATTGCTTGAAACCGCCGGTGACTCCAAGTGCCTGTTGTAACTCCGGCTCCGGCTCGGACGTGGAGTTGAATGAATCATGTCCCTACTGTTAGAATATGCCTCCTGCTATGCTAAGGCCGTCTGAAGAAGCTCTCCGACCCTTCATGTTTCAACCGCCGTCGGAGAGTCACCATCGACTGGGAGAGCCGCTAATCATGCTGCCACAGCAATCATGTTGTCCAATGGATTAGAATAATGACCCGGCGGTGTTGGTACATGCTGAGGCGGAGCAGTATTCGGACGCGGGGGTTCCGTCACATGTGGTTGAACCGGTGTTCCTGCCCCGGGTGCTGCAGTCCGGTTTACCTCCGGCGGGTTACTGGGCCCTGCACCAGGCGTGCAGAAAAGGTTTCTATGCTCATACACTGTAGGCAGACGGGACTGGTGCCTTCTCCTCATAACCTCATTAGACGCGTTCTGATCCAATGTAAGCTGGAAAGCTTGTGCCTGAATCTTCTGGGCCCGAGCATCCAGAGCCGCCCATTCCACGGCCATCCTGATGTCCTCTGCCGCCAGGTCTTCTTTAGCTTGCGTTATCTCCTCACGTAGTTACGCTACCTCCGCATCATGTTGGGCTTGATTCTCTGGGTTAACCACGACTGTCAACAGAGCCGTCAATTTATCCATCAGAGACATCAAAACCTGAGCCGGCGAACGCACAGGGCCTCCTGCCCCGGCCGCTGTCACCGCTGCTAACCCGAAAGTCATTGATGCCGCAGTTGAAGAGTTTAGCCTAGGCTAGGTACCAGCCATGAAGATTCCGACTCAGCTCGGCGGCTCAAAGGGGTCTGTCCTCTACAGCATTCACTTATAGCTATGGCTTCACTCTTGAATCTTTTATTGATCTAAGTGAATGTGATCAGACCCTATCTTATTTTGTGCTTCTACCACAACTCTATCTATCCAAATCATATGCATTCTATTGAAACCTGTTGATTGTCTTCTCTGAATCCTTGTCAGCAGAGGACAATCTGACAAACATTTAATCTGTTTTAATGTTGCATCCTTATTGCCTGAAAACTGGAGAAGCCGGAACGACCAGCCGACAATCCAAGCGTGTGTGGGAACATGGAATAACTCTCAATGAGTTGCATGCATGCCACGTGTCTCTCAGATGTGAACCGCCAGGGGCACTTGCATAATTGCGTTGCGCCTCCCTCCTTCTTATAAATACTTACCCGCGTGGTCATTATCTGTTCTTCCACCTCGCCACCGCTCACAAACCCTAGCGCCTCCGCTAGCTCGCGTCGACGCCGGAGAAGAAGTGCTTAGGTGTCGTGACCTCTTCGATGCTGTCCTCATGCCGGCCGTGGACCTCGTCCTCTCCGCTGCTGCCGTAGGTGTCTTCCGCCGCCAAGTTAGGGCGCGGGAGATTGAACTGCTCGGCTTCTATTCCAATCCGTCTAGCAGTTCGTCCGGGGTAAATAAATCTTACCTTTTACTGCCTTTTTAGATCTGTCAAATCCGTCCACTTTATCCAAAAGTGGTTTTTGAACTTCCAAATCTGGATTTGTTCTCTTCTGCATCTCATACCATGCTAAGTATATTCACTTATGCTTCATAACTAGTTAGATTCCTCACTTGTACTTATTCATGGATTCATACAAATCTGGAACCAACTCTCTCCAAATAAGTGAATGTCTTTGCACTATGAGGTCAATGTCTTCCAAACTGATTTATCTTCAAAATCTTCTAAGAATGCATATGACCTCTTCCCCTTCCATCGCATCTCTAATGTTGTCACAGGTACATGTCTGTGGGAGAATCCCTTGGTTCTCATAGTCTGCATTCATTTGCAGAATTCCTATAGCATCACATTGAATCACCTGAAGCCAGTTCTTGTGTGAAGCCAATCAGACGGAAGCCATTCACTATACTGAAGCCAATCAGCTTGAATATTATGGCTTTAGAAAAGTTTGCTCGGACGGGTGGCAGGCAACGCCGTGGCAACACTGCACTAGATTTGCCTCTAGATCTCTATGAGCAGTACAAGTCGGATCCTTAGGAGAGTTACAACCAACGCAAAAATCAGATACAGTGGATCCAAAGATATTGGGCTGAGGAATGGTTCAAGTATAGGTTCATCATGCCTGAGTATGCCGAAAAGAATGCAATCAAGAGACCGCGGGGTGACAGTCTGTACCGCGGCTTGGTACCGAAGACAAAGGCTGAAGCTATTGAATGGGAGTTTTATCCCTGTATGGTCAGAGGACCACAGCCTGAAAATGCCGACCTATCTTCTCTGTTATGGTGTCGTGAAGACAATCTCTTCAAGCGCAACTATCAGTTTGCAAAAGATTCAGCTTCCAAGAACCACAAGGAGTTCAGCCTCAACTTCAACCCTGGTCCCTCCTCTCCAAGATCTGATGGGACATGTGAAGCTAATGAAAACAGAATTGGCCCCTTTGGCAATTTTAATGGGCTTCTGTCTCACATTGCTGCTCAGAGAGCAGCTGTGGATCAACCTGGTGGTGAAGCTGATTCTGAAGATGCTCCCCCACCTCCAAAGGAGAAAAACAGAAAGAAGATAAAAGCTACCAAGCCATATTCTTCACCAAAAGCTTCAACAAGGAAGACTCTAAAGACTGCACCACCTGAATCCAGTGTGCAGTCTGAAGACTTATCTCGCGTGTCAAAGAGGACCACGAAGCCACTGCCCAAGAAGGTCACTAGGCAACCCCTGACTCCGTTTGTTGTACTACACAACAAAGATGAAGCCATTGATCTATCTAGCGATGATGATCTTGGTGATGATGCTCTGGAGATGCTAATCAAGAGCAAGCAAGAGGCTGAAATCTTCAACAATCTACCCCTCTTTGATGTCGATATTCTGAATAACTTCATCGATGAATGGTTTGACAATCAGGACATCAATATTGATGATCTTCAGCTCCCTGTGGACATCAGCGTCACCTTCCATGGAGCCATTGCTCATGAATTGGCCTTGGCTCAAAAGATTGTTGAGCTGAAGAACAAGATTGACTATGAGAAGGCTCACTTCAAGAAGAACATGGCCAAGCCCAGCGTGGCAGATGTTCAAATCTTCAAGCAGATGATGCATGACCTCAAAGAGGAATTTCACAAGAAGCGAAATGAAGCTAAAGGCTCACAAGAGCGCATGAAGTACCTTGCTGAGAAATGTGTTCAAGCTCACAATGAAGCTGAGAAGCGAAAAGCTCTTGGGCGCCCAGGCATCGATCCCAAAATGGTTGCCAAGAGGAAGAAGTCTGCTGAGATCCAAACTGCACCAAGGCAGGAAGAACCTTGCATTGTCTCCCCTGCCAATAGACAGGCTTGAAGCCTAAGGTCCGCTTAGCAACTTCAGAAATGAAGAAAACAAGGGCAGCTGAAGCTGAAGCCAAGAAGTGCAAGCTCAAGGATGCATCTAACGATGCTCCTTCTGAGAAGAAGCTGAAGACTAAGGGAACTAAGTCTTCAAAGAAAGAGCGTGTTGCAGCCTCTCAGCCACTCATTGTTGAACCCATCTTAGTTGCTCCCCTGCTGCCACAAACCAAGAACGTCGAGTTGTGATCCACCAGTCTGCTTCCACAGAGGCTCATGAAGAATAATAGGTTCCAGCTGTTGACCCCAACGCAGCTGAAGACATTGGTCACGATGACAATGTTATTGATGATGAAGTCCTTCCTCAACTAGAGGACCACCTGGTATCATCACCTTCTCCAACGAGCAGCGAATACATCAGCATTGGTCGCCCATTGACGCCAATTGCTCAGGATGATTCATGGGCTGAGCACCCGCAACAAGAAACACCAGTTCATGATGAAACACCCTGCACTCCACCAGCGCAAGTCACCAGTCCAGTGGTGAATGACGACAACTACATGAAGACCACACCATCGCCAAAGGCGTCGCCCATTTTCCAACGGCTTGACAAAGGTCTCAGGCCATCCTTCTCCATGTCAACCATCCCATAAGAAGATTCACAACAATCAAGTTCAGTGGCACGTCAAGTGTTCCCTGAAGAGAATCCTTCTGCGACGGTTCCTGTGTCTAAAGCCAAAGCTGCTGAAGATATTCCAGCTGCATCAGCCGATGAAGAAGAAAGAAGAGAAGAGAGAGTTGCTACACCCCCTGCCCCAGATCAAGTCATTCTCGAGGAGAATGTGACTATGCAAGACCCTCCGGTCATTGACCAAATGGAGGTTGAGAACAATCACGCTTCCACAAACACTGTTGAAGCCAATGACCCTGTCTTGGCTGAAGATCATGTGGAGCCTGAAGCCAATGTGACCCCTGAAACTTCTGTCATGCCGGTCCCCACTAACGGTGCAATACCAGCCCCAAGGCCTCACACTATCGAGATGGCTTATGTGACACTCCAAATTTTTTTGTGATTTTGTTTTCAGAAGAGCCTTGCTTGGTTTGAAAGAAGGTCATTTAAACCCTTCCTAAAAACCATCTTCTAAGTTTGCCCTCTCAAAAATCCTTTTCTTGGATTTAGTTTCTTTTAAAAAGAAAACCCTTTTAATTTTTGGGCTTTTAATTTGGTTTTGATCCCTTCTAAATTTTACCATGCCTCCTATGGTGAAATTTTCCCAAAACCTCTCCTCCCACTTTGGTACAACCCAAACATTCTGTCCAAACTAATAAAATCAATTTTTGGATTTTATTCCAACTATTTCTCCTCCCAAAATAATTCTGTCTTTTCTTTTGAGCCTAGGTGGATTGCAAAGCAAGTACCCTAATGCTTTTGATTTTGACCTCAACTCAACACCCCTGGATAGTCCTTTGTACCCACAACCCAGAACCATCTTGATCCACTCTTCTCCTGTTCAAATATTTCAAATTTCACTCACTGCAAGTTTGGACCAGATTTGCCAAATTTGGTGAAATTCATATCTACACCTCTCCAAAAATTCCACAAATATTCATGCAGCCTCTAGATGCAATGAGAGGCCCCTCCACCAAAAACCAGCTCAAGGAAAAATCCCTACATGCCTAGATCATTCTGTCGAACACCTTGCATGCACTGTTTCTGTTCATCTTCAGTTAAGTTCAGAGTTTCAGTGTCGATCTTCGTCAGAAATTCAGTCACATGCTCACAGTGCACTTGGCACGTTGCTCACGGCCTAGCTTGCTTGTCCGGAGCTTCACACGCGCGCTTGGCGCCTTCCTGGCGTCGGTGGCGCCCTAGCCCGCCTGCGCCGGCGTGCTTTGCGGCGGCCGAATCACCGTAGCGGCCGACAGGGAGCAGAACGGCGGCATAACGCCGTTCGGCGCCGCCCAAACCCCCTGGTGGCTCCGCGTGGCCATTTCCTCGCCAGCGCACGCATGCAGCACCGTCGCCGTGGCGCGGCACGCACAGAGCATGCTCCCTGCCGCCGACGGGCCCGCACCGCCCCGTTCCGTCGAGCTCCCTCTAAGCAACCAAATCTCGACGCGGTTAGCACCTAAACGGAACCAGGGGACACCCATGGCGACGCTCAACCTTTGAACCCTCCCGTGCAACCGCAGCGCCGCCGTAATCACCTCGCCGGAGAACCCCGTTCTCGGCAACCGCCTCGGGGCGGCTATATATAGCACCCCGAGCTTGCTCTCGCCCCCGCACGACTCCACCACCTCACCAGACCCCGCCCAGCCACTGAACGAGCCTCAAGGGGCCTTTCCTCCTCGACTCCGGCCACCTCCGTTCGCCTCGGGCTCCGGCATCGTTCACTCTGGTGAGGTCATCTCCGGCGCCCTAACCTCGTCAGATACCTTCTCCTGCTATCGCGAGTCTAACCCCCTCCCCAATTCCACCTCCGCAGCTCTCTCCGACGAGGTCCACGACCACCCGAATCGCCGTCCGCCGGAGCAAGCGTCACCGCCGACATGGTACTTGCCGGCGACCACCACCACGTCCCACAGACGCGGAATGGCGCCCTGAACATGGAGGTACTCTTCGATCTCCCTGCCTCGCCGTGGATCGCCGCCGGCGACCACCGCGGCTCTCGGGCGCCGATGAGCCCCGACTCCCTCGTTTGAAATTTCAGACCTGACGGGTGGGACCCGCCCGTCAGCCTCTCCTTTGTTTTTTTGGATCAGTTAGTGACAGCGTACTCTGACAAATACGCTTCCACTCTGAACCGTTTTTCTGGATTTTTCGGCAAAGCCCCCTGGAAGTTTTCTGTTTCATTACAGATGGGTCCTTGGGTTAAAACCCTTATAACTTTTTAACAGCAAGGAATTTTTGAGTGATTCTTTTTCTGTCCTCTTCAAATTTTTGTCTAGTTTTTTATCACATTTATTTGAAAAATATTTGGAACACTTTTCTGTACACTCACGGTATTTACGTTGCGTACGTATTTTTCTTATACCGTAGATACCGGAGGAGGTGACGGAGCTGCAAACTTCGCACAGTTAGACTCCGACTACTCTGAACCAGGCAAGCATGTTTGAACTCTTGATATGATGAGTGTTGTTGCATGTTTGCATTTTAGTATGGTCATGGCACGTTTAGGAACATCACTTTAAATGTTATGTTTCATGCACATAATCGGAAAGTAAGTTTCGGAAAGCATTATGTTGTTGGATACATATTTGCATAGCCATGTGTTGGCATGAGGATGGGTAAGATGGCAGTGTTGTGACATGCCAGTCTTATGCTAGATTATTTGACTTCCGTGTCATCGTGACACAAATCACATTTCCATTCATTCCTTCCTACTGTCACATGTTTTCCGAAAGGAATATGGCACAGTAAGTTGCAAATCATTTTCCTGGTACACACCAAATAGAGAGGCCGGGGTGAGGGTTCCATGGCCCTGGATTAAAGCCCGTCATCCGGTCAGGGGGCATGGGTGTTTCCGGTTGGGACCGAGAGGGGGGCACCCCTTAGAGCGCGCGTATAGAAATTTGATCCCATGCTATTCGAGGTTGTGGCCTCCCCGTCTCAAAGTTTTTCTTGGATGTTGTCCAGGGTGATTCCTGGCATCGTGAGGTGAACTGGGTGTGTACTAGTTAAATGTGTTTCTACTGAAATACCGTAAACGGAACTAGTCCTTCGTGACTACGGAAATCCATTGGCTGTGGTCAGTTCATCCAAACTCTGCAGAGTCCTAAATCTTTCAATTACCTTGTACTTTGTTCAAGTACTATATTCATCTTATCTTGTCAGGTATCAGCCTCAGTGACAAAACTCCGGTGGAATTTATGTGTGATAAATCTGGTTAAAAGATTATTCTTGTGGATGGACTAATCTTGTTATTTACATTTATTACAAGCCCTGTCTGCGATGTCGCTCAGACGTCCGATGGTGGCAGACCTGTTATTTACTTTTGTTGTAAGCCCTGTCTGCGATGTCGCTCAGACGTCCGACGGTGGCAGACCTGTTATTTACTTTTGTTATAGGCCCTGTCTGTGATGTCGCTCAGACGTCCGACTGTGGTATTTCTTTTAAAGCCCTGTCTGTGATGTCGCGCAGACGTCCGACTGTGGTATTTCTTTTAAAGCCCTGTCAGTGATGTCGCCCAGATGTCCGACTGTGGTATTTCTTTTAAAGCCCTTTATGTGATGTCGCCCAGATGTCCGACTGTGGCATTTCTTTTAAAGCCCTTTATGTGATGTCGCCCAGACGTCCGATTGTGGCATTTCTTTTAAGCCCTTTATGTGGTGTCACTTAGACGCCCGACTGCGGCATGCATTTTATTTATTTACCTTTCGAGGCGTCGCTCCAGACACCTGATCGGTTTTCAGCTATTTATTTTATTTATCAAGTCCTGCAAATCTTACCGTTGTTATATGTGCATCATCCTTTATTCATGACGCATTCATGCATTCATTGATTATATCTTTTGTCCGAACTATCTTGCGAGTACTTTCAAGTACTCACCTGGCTTGTTGACTTGGCCAGATGTTGATGAAGGCGATCTCATGGATGAAGAGTTTGATAGCGAGTCCGACGCCTAGAGGAGTCCCAGTCAGTCCCGTGCGATCCTGTCTTGGTCATTGTATTATCCGCTTCCGCAACCCCGAAATAAATTCATCGAGCCTCACCTCGACGCTCGATGAGCTGCCAGTAGAAGTCAAGTTATCCGCCACCACGTTTCCTCGAGCTAGTAGCATGCCACCACACCCCTGTGTCATAACTGCCCATATGTAAGATATTGGCGAGTTTGTAATAAATTGTTGACCAGCCTCAGCTCAACCCTGTAATATATTCGTTGCTACTGGTTCTCTATTTATCAAGCTTTTGTCTACCGGAAAGGATGACTTTTCCTATACTGGGTTTAAAAGATCGGTTTTATCAATAAATATTTTTATTGAAAAGCCGGTCGTGACAGACTTGGTAACCAGAGCCAGGCTGACTGTAGGAAGCCACTAGGTGCGATCGCTAATTGGTTATTAGCATGATAGAGTTATTCATGTTTTTACAAATGTAGTCATTTTTCTGACAGTCAGCATAAAATTTATGATCTGATCACTCAGAATTTTTGCCTACTTTTGTAGATGGCCGGCAACGACTGCGAGTCTCAAATGTTCGCCAACGTGCCTGAGGGGTTCGTCAAACTCCTCTCCTTCATCGTTCAGGTCGCGATGGGGCCATCCGTGCGCCCAGTCTTCACGCTTTATCCACACAAGATCAACGACAGTCTGACTATGCACCAGGCCGCGGTGCAGTTCAGGGGAGGCCATGCTGAAATACGCCGCCTCCGATTCGTGGGGAGAGCCATGCCTACAGAAAGGCATGCTATGCAGATGGCTGCCCGCGAGACGATAGCCCGTCTTCGGGATGTTCTTCCTGCAATGAAGACCCGTCGCTACCGCTACCTTCCATGCCATGTGCCTTACACCTGTCACTACTCTTTCTCTTGCCCCAGAGGAGAGCGAGACGAAGCCTTTGAGATGCTTGTCGAGTACCTCCGAGCCCTGGAGGCAGCATTCGACTGCATGGTGGATGACCTCGTAGCTGCACGCATGGACTCAGTTCATGGCTGTGCTGCTAACAGGAGGGAACTCCTGCACACCGCTCCACCACTGACTTTTGTGTCATCCGCAGCCTCTCACTCACCTACCATACTCGCCTCTGCTCGTCGTCTGCCTACCACAGAGGAGTTTAACCAGGCTATTGCACCCACTCCCGTCCGCTCTGCACCACTTGTTGCACCCACTCCCATACGTGCTACCCCACCTATTCCACCCACTCGTATTCGTGTTATTCCGCCTACGGCACCTGCTCCATCAGCTCAGCACAACGTTTCTCGTCTGGAACCTATTAGCGAGGAGGAGGTTGATTCCCCAGCGTCTCTGCGTCTCACCCTCGGCAGGCCAAGGGAGATCCTCACCATCTCCGACTAAGTACGCATAGACGCCATGCGATGTATCGACTTGTGTAATATGTTTATATGTACATAGGTTGTGAGAAGTAGCCTGTTTGCGCATCATGTAGGATCTGGAGGAGTGCACTAGTTTAAATAACATGTCAGGATTATGTACGCATATCCTGAGTGATGTAATGTATAATTATGCCCGCGTGTAAGATATGCACTAGTCCTTCTCCGCGCGAAATCGTGTGTTTCCAAAAATATCCTGGAGTTTAAAAATGTTCTTTGTGTGTGATTTTATTGACTTTTGCGACTCTCTTTCTTATCTTACGAGTTCACAAAATATATCCCCAGAGTGAAAGATGTCTCGTCCTTGGACGCGCTCCATGCCAACTCAGCCAGAAGAAAATTATGGCACACCGCAGAACCACAATTTCACTCAGGGTCAGACAAGTCAACAGGACAGTGAAACAGCTTTTACACAAGTTTGTCGTTTGTATGAACAGAGTCAGCAGCAACACCAGGAAATGATGAACCAATTCATCAATATGGGAAGTAACCGTGGTCAGTATCAACCGCAATCCAAATTATCTGAGTTACAAAAGACGCGTCCTCCAACATTTTCTCATACTGACAAGCCTCTTGAGGCCGATGACTGGCTTCGGGACATGGAGAGAAAATTAATTATCGCACAGTGTTCAGACCGTGAAAAAGTATTGTATGCACCACACTATCTCACAGGAGCAGCTGCATCGTGGTGGGAAAACTTCCTGCACATGCACCCCAACGAAAATGAAATCACCTGGGAAAATTTCAAAGAAGGTTTTCGTGGGGCACATATTCCTAAGAGCGTCATGAAAATCAAGAAGAAAGAATTTGATGAACTCAAGCAAAGGGCCATGACAGTGTCAGAATACAACAGCCAATTCACTCTGCTGTCTCGCTACGCCAATGAAGAACGCATGACCGAGAGCAAGAAGATGGAAAAATTCTTGGAAGGCCTGGCACCCGCCCTTAAGTGCCAGCTAGTTGTGCATACCTTTCCAGATTTTAAAACACTGGTGGATAAGGCCATTACCCTGGAAAATGAGCGACGTAGCCTGGAAGATTTCCGCAAACGAAAAAGGGATCAGACTACTTTTGCTCGCAATCACAGAAGCAAGAAGGAATTTCAGAAGGGGGATTCACACAAAACCCCGACGAATAATTCACGTCCAATCAAGAATTTCCATGCAAGAGACAAAGAGTTCACCTATCGCCCAGGCGTTACCTGTTATGCTTGTGGAGAAGAAGGGCACTATGCCAAGCAGTGCCCCAAGCCAAGGAGCTCAACCCCGAAGCTCAATAATGGTGGAAATAATTCAGCACCAAAGCGAAGCAATTTCAACCCCAACAACAACCACCGGAAAGGTCACTTGAACCACGTGACCCGAGAGGAAGCACAGAACGCCCCAGATATCGTACTCGGTACGTACCCCGTCAACACAATACCTGCCATGGTTTTGTTTGATTCTGGAGCTTCTCACTCATTCGTTTCGAAAAGTTTTGCTTTGCAAAATAATTTTTCGATGCTTCCCTTGGAAAAATCAATGATCATCAAGTCCCCTGGAATTAAGCAAGTGACCCAGAGTTACTGTCAAGGTGTGGTTATTGAATTTGAAGGATTGAAGTTTTACGCCAACCTTATTGTACTGGAAAGCAAAGGACTGGATGTCATCCTAGGAATGGATTGGTTAACCACCAACAAAGGTTTTATTGACTGCTTCAACCGTACCGTGATTCTCACACACCATCATGGGAAGAAAATAAAAGTTTCAGCCAAAGAGAGACAAATACCTCGGCAACCTAGATTAAACAAGGTGGACGTTTCTGAGCTGAACAAGGTTCCAGTAGTATGTGAATTCCCAGACGTATTTCCAGAAGAACTACCAGGCATGCCACCAGACCGAGAGATAGAATTCAGCATTGAGCTAGCACCCGGAACCGCTCCTATTTACAAGAAACCTTACAGAATGGCACCATCCGAATTGGTAGAGTTGAAGAAGCAAATAAAAGAATTATTGGAGAAAGGATACATACGAGCCAGCTCCTCACCTTGGGGTTCTCCAATTTTATTTGCCAAGAAGAAGGATGGAACAATGAGGTTGTGTATTGATTATCGAGCTCTCAACATGGTCACAATCAAGAACAAATACCCAATGCCCCGAATAAATGATTTATTCGATCAGCTCGCACAGGCCAAAGTCTTCTCAAAAATTGACTTGAGATCAGGATACCACCAATTAAAAGTACGAACAGAAGATATTCCCAAGACCGCATTCACCTCCAGATATGGGCTGTATGAGTTCACAGTGATGCCATTCGGACTAACCAACGCCCCCGCATATTTTGTTCACCTCATGAACAAAGTATTTATGAAGTATATGGACAAGTTTGTTGTGGTATTCATCGATGATATTCTGATATATTCCAAAACACCAGAAGAGCACGCCGAACATCTCAGGATTGTACTAGGAGAACTCAGGAAACATCAACTGTACGCCAAATTCAGCAAATGTGAATTTTGGCTAAAACAGGTGGGTTTTCTGGGCCACGTGCTAACCCAAGAAGGTATTGCAGTAGACCCGGAAAAAGTCAAGGCCGTACTTGGCTGGAAACCACCAGCTAACGTAACGGACGTACGGAGTTTCTTGGGAATGGCAGGCTATTATCGGAGATTTATTGAAGGATTCTCTACTATAGCAAAGCCCATGACACAATTGCTCAAGAAAGGCAAGAAGTTTGAATGGACAGAAGCATGTGAGAAAAGCTTCCAAGAGCTAAAAAGCAAATTAACAACGGCACCAGTACTAATTGTGCCGGATATACACAAGAATTTTGAGGTATATTGTGACGCATCCCGGAAAGGCCTCGGATGCGTATTGATGCAAGAAGGCAAGGTAGTGGCGTATGTCTCTAGACAACTACGCAAGCATGAGGAAAATTACCCCACACATGACTTGGAATTAGCAGCGGTCATTCATGCACTCAAGGAATGGAGACACTTCCTACTTGGGAATCGTTGTGAGATATACACAGACCATAAGAGTCTTAAGTATATTTTCACACAGCCAGAGTTAAATTTACGGCAACGACGCTGGTTAGAGTTGGTGAAGGATTATGATGTTGGAATCCACTATCATCCCGGAAAAGCAAATGTTGTGGCAGATGCACTTAGTCGAAATCCCAGCACGGACGACGACAGTATACCAAAGTTGAGGCCAGAATTTCAGCAGGAATTTGCCCGACTCAATCTAATAATGGTTACCGAAGGCAGTGTGTCGAATATAGAAATACAGCCTACCCTGATGGAAAGGATCAAGGAAGCCCAGCACGGACACCCCAGCATTGAGGGCATAAAAAGAAAAGTGAGTTTGGGAAGAGCCTCAGAATTCAACGTAGATGAGCAAGGAATATTGTGGTACGGAGAGAGGCTATGCGTACCAAATGTCAAGGACCTCAAACAGCAGATATTGACTGAAAGTCACACAGCTCCGTATTCAATCCATCCTGGGGGGACAAAAATGTACAAAGACCTTCAGGAAAATTTTTGGTGGCACGGTATGAAGAGAGATATAGCCACGTTCATTGCATGCTGTGACTCTTGTCAACGTATCAAGGCCGAGCACCAGAAACCGGCCGGACTGTTACAGCCAAATAAGATACCCGAGTGGAAATGGGACGAGATTGGAATGGACTTTATCGTTGGACTGCCACGGTCACGACACGGAAACGATGCCATATGGGTCATAACCGACAGATTAACCAAGGTGGCACATTTTATTCCGGTAAAAACAACTTACACCACTCAGAGACTAGCCCGACTTTATCTTGCCCGTATCGTCTGCCTGCATGGAGTCCCTAAGACTATCATCTCCGATAGAGGCACACAGTTCGTCTCTACATTCTGGGATCACCTACAACAGGCACTAGGGAACCCAACTAGCCTTCAGTACCGCATACCATCCCCAGACTGATGGGCAGACGGAACGCGTAAACCAAATCCTAGAAGACATGCTAAGAGCCTGTGTCCTCACCTACGGGAACAGTTGGGAAGAAAGTTTGCCATATGCAGAGTTCGCATACAACAACAGCTATCAAGCCAGCTTGCAAATGGCACCCTTTGAAGCTCTATATGGGAGAAGATGTCGTACCCCGCTAAATTGGTCAGAGACCGGAGACAGCCATATTTTTGGCCCAGATATGCTCAAGGAGGCCGAGGAGAAAGTTAAGACAATTAGAGAACGACTCAAAACAGCTCAAAGTCGGCAAAAGAGTTATTACGACCGAAAGCATCGGGAAATCAGTTTTGAACCCGGAGAATTGGTATACCTGAGAGTTTCTCCTATGAAGGGTCTGCAACGATTCAGGATTAAGGGGAAACTAGCACCAAGATTCATCGGACCATTTCATATAGTGGCCCGACGAGGCAAGGTAGCCTACCAGCTAGACCTACCCGGAGACTTATCCGGTATCCACAACGTGTTTCACATCTCGCAGTTGAGAAAATACATGAGCAACCCAGAGAAGCAAGTTTCACATGAGTATATTGACGTGCAACCGGACCTCACTTACCGGGAGCACCCAATAAAAATATTAGAGGAGTCTGAGAGGAGGACCCGACGGAAAACCATCAAGTTTTTCAGAGTTCAATGGAGTAATCACACCGAGGGTGAAGCAACTTGGGAGAGCGAGGATTTTCTTCGGACAGAGCACCCACACCTGTTTAAGGATCAGCTGAAATCTCGGGGACGAGATTTTTCCTAAGGGGGTAGGTGCTGTGACACTCCAAAATTTTTGTGATTTTGTTTTCAGAAGAGCCTTGCTTGGTTTGAAAGAAGGTCATTTAAACCCTTCCTAAAAACCATCTTCTAAGTTTGCCCTCTCAAAAATCCTTTTCTTGGATTTAGTTTCTTTTAAAAAGAAAACCCTTTTAGTTTTTGGGCTTTTAATTTGGTTTTGATCCCTTCTAAATTTTACCATGCCTCCTATGGTGAAATTTTCCCAAAACCACTCCTCCCACTTTGGTACAACCCAAACATTCTGTCCAAACTAATAAAATCCATTTTTGGATTTTATTCCAACTATTTCTCCTCCCAAAATAATTCTGTCTTTTCTTTTGAGCCTAGGTGGATTGCAAAGCAAGTACCCTAATGCTTTTGATTTTGACCTCAACTCAACACCCCTGGATAGTCCTTTGTACCCACAACCCAGAACCATCTTGATCCACTCTTCTCCTGTTCAAATATTTCAAATTTCACTCACTGCAAGTTTGGACCAGATTTGCCAAATTTGGTGAAATTCATATCTACACCTCTCCAAAAATTCCACAAATATTCAGGCAGCCTCTAGATGCAATGAGAGGCCCCTCCACCAAAAACCAGCTCAGGGAAAAATCCCTACATGCCTAGATCATTCTGTCGAACACCTTGCATGCACTGTTTCTGTTCATCTTCAGTTAAGTTCAGAGTTTCAGTGTCGATCTTCGTCAGAATTCAGTCACATGCTCACAATGCACTTGGCATGTTGCTCATGGCCTAGCTTGCTTGTCCGGAGCCTCACACGCGCGCTTGGCGCCTTCCTGGTATTGGTAGAGCCCTGGCCCGCCTGCGCCGGCGTGCTTTGCGGCAGCCGTATCACCGTAGCGGCCGACAGGGAGCAGAACGGCGGCATAACGCCGTTCGGCGCCGCCCAAACCCCTTGGTGGCTCCGCGTGGCCATTTCCTCGCCAGCGCACGCATGCAGCACCGTCGCCGTGGCACGGCACGCACAGAGCATGCTCTCTGCCGCCGACGGGCCCGCGCCGCCCCGTTCCGTCGAGCTTCCCCTAAGCAACCAAATCCCGACGCGGTTAGCACCAAAACGGAACCAGGGGACACCCAGGACGACGCTCAACCTCTGAACCCTCCCGTGCAACCACAGCGCCGCCGTAATCACCTCGCCGGAGAACCCCGTTCTCGGCAACCGCCTCGGGGCGGCTATATATAGCACCCCGAGCTTGCTCTCGCCCCCGCACGACTCCACCACCTCACCAGACCTCGCCCAGCCACTGAACGAGCCTCGAGGGGCCTTTCCTCCTCGACTCCGGCCACCTCCGTCCGCCTCGGGCTCCGGCATCGTTCACTCCGGTGAGGTCATCTCCGGCGCCCTAACCTCGTCAGATACCTTCTCATGCTATCGCGAGTCTAACCCCCTCCCCAATTCCACCTCCACAGCTCTCTCCGACGAGGTCCACGACCACCCGAATCGCCATCCGCCGGAGCAAGCGTCGCCGCCGACGTGGTACTCGCCGGCGACCACCACCACCTCCCACAGACGCGGAATGGCGCCCTGAACACGGAGGTACTCTCCGATCTCCCTGCCTCGCCGTGGATCGCCGTCGGCGACCACCACGGCTCTCGGGCGCCGACGAGCCCCGACTCCCTCGTTTGAAATTTCAAACCTGACGGGTGGGACCCGCCGTCAGCCTCTCCTTTATTTTTTTTGAATCAGATACTGAAAGCGTACTCTGACAAATACGCTTCCACTCTGAACCGTTTTTCTGGGTTTTTTCTGCAAAGCCCCCTGGAAGTTTTCTGTTTCATTACAGATGGGTCCTTGGGTTAAAACCCTTATAACTTTTTAACAGAAAGGAATTTTTGAGTGATTCTTTTTCTGTCCTCTTCAAATTTTTGTCTAGTTTTTTATCATATTTATTTGAAAAATATTTGGAACACTTTTCTGTACACTCACGGTATTTACGTTGCGTACGTATTCTTCTTATACCGTAGATACCGGAGGAGGTGACGGAGCTGCAAACTTCGCACAGTTAGACTCCGACTACTCCGAACCAGGCAAGCATGTTTGAACTCTTGATATGATGAGTGTTGTTGCATGTTTGCATTTTAGTATGGTCATGGCATGTTTAGGAACATCACTTTAAATGTTATGTTTCATGCACATAATCGGAAAGTAAGTTTCGGAAAGCATTATGTTGTTGGATACATATTTGCATAGCCATGTGTTGGCATGAGGATGGGTAAGATGGCAGTGTTGTGACATGCCAGTCTTATGCCAGATTATTTGACTTCCGTGTCATCGTGAAACAAATCACATTTCCATTCATTCCTTCCTACTGTCACATGTTTTCCGAAAGGAATATGGCATAGTAAGTTGCAAATCGTTTTCCTGGTACACACCAAATAGAGAGGCCGGGGTGAGGGTTCCATGGCCCTGGATTAAAGCCCATCATCCGGTCAGGGGGCATGGTTGTTTCCGGTTGGGACCGAGAGGGGGGCACCCCTTAGAGCGCGTGTATAGAAATTTGATCCCATGCTATTCGAGGTTGTGGCCTCCCCGTCTCAAAGTTTTTCTTGGACATTGTCCAGGGTGATTCCTGGCATCGTGAGGTGAACTGGGTGTGTACTAGTTAAATGTGTTTCTACTGAAATACCGTAAACGGAACTAGTCCTTCGTGACTACGGAAATCCGTTGGCTGTGGTCAGTTCGTCCAAACTCTGCAGAGTCCTCAATCTTTCAATTACCTTGTACTTTGTTCAAGTACTATATTCATCTTATCTTGTTAGGTATCAGCCTCAGTGACAAAACTCCGGTGGAATTTATGTGTGATAAATCCGGTTAAAAGATTATTCTTGTGGATGGACTAATCTTGTTATTTACATTTATTACAAGCCCTGTCTGTGATGTCGCTCAGACGTCCGACGGTGGCAGACCTGTTATTTACTTTTGTTATAAGCCCTGTCTGCGATGTCGCTCAGACGTCCGAAGGTGGCAGACCTGTTATTTACTTTTGTTATAGGCCCTGTCTGTGATGTCGCTCAGACGTCCGACTGTGATATTTCTTTTAAAGCCCTGTCTGTGATGTCGCCCAGACGTCCGACTGTGGTATTTCTTTTAAAGCCATGTCTGTGATGTCGCCTAGACGTCCGACTGTGGTATTTCTTTTAAAGCCCTTTATGTGATGTCGCCCAGACGTCCGACTGTGGCATTTCTTTTAAAGCCCTTTATGTGATGTCGCCCAGACGTCCGACTGTGGAATTTCTTTTAAGCCCTTTATGCTGTGTCACTTAGACGCCCGACTGCGGCATGCATTTTATTTATTTACCTTTCGAGGCGTCGCTCCAGACACCCGATCGGTTTTCAGCTATTTATTTTATTTATCAAGTCCTGCAAATCTTACCGTTGTTATATGAGCATCATCCTTTATTCATGACACATTCATGCATTCATTGATTATATCTTTTGTCCGAACTATCTTGCGAGTACTTTCAAGTACTCACCTGGCTTGTTGATTTGGCTAGATATTGATGAAGGCGATCTCATGGATGAAGAGTTTGATAGCGAGTCCGACGCCTAGAGGAGTCCCAGTCAGTCCCGTGCGATCCTGTCTTGGTCATTGTATTATCCGCTTCCGCAACCCCGAAATAAATTCATCGAGCCTCACCTCGACGCTCGATGAGCTGCCAGTAGAAGTCAAGTTATCCGCCACCACGTTTCCTCGAGCTAGTAGCATGCCACCACACCCCTGTGTCATAACCACCCATATGTAAGATATTGGCGAGTTGTAATAAATTGTTGAGCATCCTCTGCTCAACCCTATAATATATTTGATGCTACTAGTTCTCTGTTTATCAAGCTTTTGTCTACCAGAAAGGATGACTTTTCCTATACTGGGTTTAAAAGATCGGTTTTATCAATAAATATTTTTATTGAAAAGCCGGTCGTGATAGCTTACAATTGTGATATGGAGTTGGTCACTGTTCGCTGGCCCATTCTGGTTTCTCCCACTGGTCCAAGGCCCTAATATGATTATCATGTGCAGCAGTGACCACAAGTACAGAAGCCTAAGCTAAGACTGTCAAGACTTCCAGGTGCTGCAACAGCCCCATGATCCTTCAGTGTCAATAGGTTCAGAGCCCACAACACCTTATTTGACAGTGACAAGAATCCATACTCAAAGCCAAGGATCTCTTCAGATTGCTTCTGGAGCCATCAACAGCGTAGCTACTACTCTTGTGTTCTCTACAACCAAGAGAGAATCTTCCCTCACATGCGCCTTGATAGTGAAGCTATGGCTGGGATCCCCTGTCTTGAAGAATCTATGGATTGCTTTCGTGATGCTGGCCTTCTGGAATTTGTCACGGCCAAAGAGCACTAGAATGAATAGCTACTGCTGCAGTTCTATGCTACTCTTCACATTCGTGGCTATAACAGGGATCCGAAGACATGGATCCTTGAGTGGATGTCAGGCGATGTGCACCATGAAGCTAAATCTCAAGACATCATCGAGCTTACCTCCCTGCCCACTCTAGGTGATTTATACGAGCCTGGTTGTTAGCACCACACAAAAGGACTGCAGAGCATTTTTTAGCGGCCTGAACCCAACATGAGTCAGATTCTCAGCATGATGAAGTCATTGCCTCAAGATGTAGAATATCCCAAGGAATTCTTCGTCCAGGACCTCGAGTACCTGCCCCGCACAGTCTATCATATACTGAGGCGTACTCTGTGGCCAATCAAGAGACACTCTTCTGAAGCCAAACTTGAAGGTGCCATGAAGACTTTGGTTTTCTATATTGTCAATGGCATGAAGTTCAACTCCCAGGATTTCTTCATCAGATAACTTGCTGCATCGGGGACTGATCTGTTTGGCTTAAAGTTTTATGCTCCATGGGTGATGCGCCTAATCAAGCTTCATTCAACTAGTAACTATCAGCCTTCAGCATGCAACCATCTTGTCTTCTTTCCCGAGGTTGATCTATCTGTTGACGCCATCTACCCCGAGCCTGCCAAGGAGCCTCTATGTCATCAACATATTGATCATCACAGCTTCTCATAGCTTGACGATGGAGTTCATGTTCCAAATGTTGTTGTTCCTGCATATCCTCTTGCTGGCAATGTGGTTCTGCCTCACCGTGCAAACACCGAAGCCACTTCTAGTACAATTGCTGAAAGGCCTTGGAAGCGTTCTCGTGTACTCAATGACCGAGAGCTTCTTGTTGCCTTACATCAGAAGTAGGACAAGCACCATGACTGGCTGAAACGTCAGATGCATAGTCTCTTGGTGGATGTCAATCTCATTCGCAATTTGGCCACCAAGGACTCTTTTGTTGCCCATGAAAATGCATGGCGGTCCTGGAAGAGCCTAACTCTGCTGTTTTATGAAGATGATCTTCAAGCAGATGGCTTCACCGAAAGCTTCAAGTGTGACTCCAGGCCTCCACCTAATGCAAGATGGTGTCGTACTCCCTCACTTGAAGATTATGAATATTCATCTTCGGCTACAACTATTGTTGCGAATGTCATCGATGAAGAAGACGACGCCACTTCCCCAACCGTGACTGCACTGCATATCGACTCTGCACCAGGCCCCTCTGCACCACCAAACTCCAACGCCGACCCTGCTCCTTCTGGAAACGAGTAGACGCTCTATGTCTTCAAACCTTTTTGGTCATTACTAACAAAAGGGGGAGAAGCATATGAGTTGATAGTCTTCAAGTGGGTCCTTATGGGTGGTTGCATTATTTTTGCCAAGTTTTACAACTCTCGTCTTTTGATACATTTGGTTCTTTGAGTTGTAACACTTAAACTCAATGGTCATCTGCTACTCTTTCTACTGTTATGTGTTGTGACGATAAATTCCGCAAGAAGTCATTATGCAGGCGTCCATTTTCCATTATGCATATCATTATCTTCATTGTCTTTCTATATGCATAATGTATTGTCTTCACACTTTGAAGATTGCCTCCACAAAGCAAAACCTGCCATGTGCATTTGCATTGAAAAGCAAATCATTTATATGCACATCTTCAGGGGGAGCCTCGTCATATGTATGAAGACAATACTCTCAACACTAAACTTTCACATACTTTTATCCCCGTTGAAAACTTCAACCAGTTTGTCATCAATCACCAAAAAGGGGGAGATTGTAACTGCATCTAGTGCCACCCCTAGTTGGTTTTGGAGTATTGATGACAAACTTGGTTGAGGGACTAATGTGTTTGTGAGAATTGCAGGATAACACAGGTAGTAGTCCCATATTGATTTGTTTTACCTACCAGAGATGACCCCTAAAAATGTGTGAAGACATTGAAGAAGATGGTGGTTGATATGTCTCCAATGTATCTATAATTTTTGATTGCTCCATGCTACTTTATCTACTATTTTGGACTATATTGGGCTTTATTTTCCACTTTTATATTATTTTTGGGACTAACCTATTAACCGGAGGCCCAGCCCAGAATTGCTGTTTTTTGCCTATTTCGGTGTTTCGAAGAAACGGAATATCAAACGGAGTCCAAACGGAATGAAACCTTCGGGAACGTGATTTTCTCACCGTACGTGATCCAAGAGACTTGGACCCTACTCCAAGAAGTGCCAGAGGCGGTCACGAGGGTAGATCCCCCCTGGGCGTGTCCCCCTACCTCGTGGGCCCCATGTTGCTCCACCAACGTACTCCTTCCTCCTATATATACCTACGTACCCCCGACAGATCAAAAGGAGAGCCAAAAACCTAATTCCACCGCCGTAACCTTCTGTATCCATGAGATCCCGTCTTGGGGCCTGTTCCGGAGCTCCGCTGGAGGGGGCATCTACCATGGAGGGCTTCTACATCAACACCATAGCCCCTCCGATGAAGTGTGAGTAGTTTACTTCAGACCTTCGGGTCCATAGCTAGTAGCTAGATGGCTTCTTCTCTCTTTTTGGATCTCAATACAATGTTCTCCCCCTCTCTTGTGGAGATCTATTCGTGTAATCTTCTTTTTGCGGTGTGTTTGTTGATTCCGATGAATTGTGGGTTTATGATCCAGATTATCTATTGAAAATATTTGAATCTTCTCTGAATTCTTTTATGTATGATTGAGTTATCTTTGCAAGTCTCTTCGAATTATCCTTTTTGGTTTGGCCAACTAGATTGGTAGTTCTTGCAATGGGAGAAGTGCTTAGCTTTGGGTTCAATCTTGTGGTGTCCTTACCTAGTGACAGAAAGGGTTGCAAGGCACGTATTGTATTGTTGCCATCGAGGATAACAAGATGGGGTTTTTATTGCATGAATTTATCCCTCTACATCATGTCATCTTGCTTAAGGCATTACTCTGTTTTTAACTTAATACTCTAGATGCATGCTGGATAGCGGTTGATGAGTGGAGTAATAGTAGTAGATGCAGAATCGTTTCGATCTACTTGTCTCAGACGTGATGCCTATATACATGATCATTACCTAGATATACTCATAACTATGCTCAATTCTGTCAATTGCTCAACAGTAATTTTTTCACCCACCCTAGAATATCTATGCTCTCGAGAGAAGCCACTAGTGAAACCTATGGCCCCCGGGTCTATTCTCATCATATCAATCTCTATCGCTTTATTTACTTGCTTTGTTTTTACTTTGCCTTTTACTTTTCACTTTGCATCTATCTATTAAAAATACCAAAAATATTATTTATCATCTCTATCAGATCTCATTCTCGTAAGTGACCGTGAAGGGATTGACAACCCCTAATCGCGTTGGTTGCGAGTAGCTATCGTTTTGTGTAGGTACGAGGGACTTGTGTGTGGTCTCCTACTGGATTGATACCTTGGTTCTCAAAAACTAAGGGAAATACTTACGCTACTTTACTGCATCATCCTCTCCTCTTCGGGGAAATTCAACGCAGTGCTCAAGAGGTAGCAAGAAGAATTTTTGGCGCCATTGCCGGGGAAGCTCACGCAAGCAAGTCAACCATACCAAGTACCCATCACAATCCCTATCTCTCGCATCACATTATTTGCCTCTCGTTTTCCTCTCCCCGACTTCACGCTTGCCATTTTATTCGCCCTCTCTTTCCCAATCTCCTCCTCTCTTTCCCGTTTGCCTTTCTGTTTGCTTGTGTGTTGGATTACTTGTTGTCATGGAGCAAGATAATACCAAATTGTGTGACTTCTCGAATACCAATAATAATGATTTCCTTAGCACTCCGATTGCTCCTCTTAATAATGCGAGTCTTGTGAAATCAATACCGCTTTATTGAATCTTGTTATGAAAGATCAATTCGCCGGCCTTCCTAGTGAAGATGTCGCTACTCATCTAAACAATTTTGTTGATTTGTGTGATATGCAAAAGAAGAAAGATACGGATAACAATATTGTCAAATTGAAGTCATTTCCATTTTCGCTTAGAGATCGTGCTAAAGTTTGGTTTTCATCTTTGCCTAAAAATAGTATTGATTCTTGGAACAAGTGCAAAGATGCTTTTATCTCTAAGTATTTTCCTCCCGCTAAGATTATCACTCTTAGGAACGATATCATGAATTTTAAACAACTTGATCATGAGCATGTTGCCCAATCTTGGGAAAGAATGAAATTAATGCTTCGCAATTGCCCTACTCATGGTTTGAATTTATGGATGATCATACAAAAAAATTTATGCCGGATTGAATTTTGCTTCTAGAAATCTTTTAGAGTCGGCCGCGGGAGGCACGTTTATGGAAATTAAGTTAGGTGATACTACAAAATTGCTTGATAACATTATGGCTAATTACTCTCAATGGCACACCGAAAGATCTTCTAGTAAAAAAGTGCATGCTATAGAAGAAATTAATGTTTTGAGTGAAAAGATGGATGAACTTATGAAGATGTTTGCTCCTAAAAATACTCCTCTTGATCCCAATGATATGCCTTTGTCTACCTTTCTTGAGAATAGTAATGAATCTATGGATGTGAATTTTGTTGGTAGGAATAGTTTTGGAAACAACGCATCTAGAGGGAATTTTAATCCGAGGCCTTATCCTAGTAATCCTCCTAATAATTATGGAAATTCCTACAACAACTCTTATGGAAATTTAAATAAGATGCCCTCTGAATTTGATAGTAGTGTTAAAGAGTTTATGAATTCACAAAAGAATTTTAATGCTTTACTTGAAGAGAAATTGCTTAAAGTTGATGATTTGGCTAGGAACATTGATAGAATTTCTCTTGAGATTGATTCTTTAAAGCTTAGATCTATTCCTCCTAAGCATGATATCAATGAGTCTCTCAAAGCCATGAGAATTTCCATTGATGAGTGCAAAGAAAGTACCGCTAGGATGCGTGCTTCCAAAGATGCCTTTATTAAAGCGTGTTCTTCCAATTCCCATGAAAATCAAGATGAAGATCTAAAAGTTATTGATGTGTCCCCCATTAAATCTTTGTTTTTCAATATGAATCTTGATGAAACTGAATATGATCTTCCTTTACCTAGAAGGCGTTCTAAGAATTCGGAGTTTCTAGATCTTGATGATGAAATTGATGAAAGTGGGATTGAAATAAATAAAAACCTAGATGTTGCTAAACCCACTATTTTGGATCTCAAGGAATTTAATTATGAAAATTTCTCTTTGATTGGTTGTATTTCCTTGTTGCAATCCGGGCTAGATTCTCCTCATGCTTATAGTCAAAATAAGGCCTTTACCGAACACATTGTTGATGCCTTGATGCAATCTTATGAAGAAAAACTTGAGTTGAAAGTTTCTATACCTAGAAAACTCTATGATGAGTGGGAACATACTATTAAAATTAAAATTAAAAATTATGAGTTTCATGCTTTGTGTGATTTGGGTGCTAGTGTCTCTACTATTCCCAAAACTTTGTGTGATTTGCTAGATTTCCGTGACTTTGATGATTGCTCTCTAAACTTGCATCTTGCGGATTCCACTATTAAAAATCCTATGGGAAGAATTAATGATGTTCTTATTGTTGCAAATAGGAATTATGTGCCCGTAGATTTTATCGTTCTTGATATAGATTGCAATCCTTCATGTCCTATTATTCTTGGTAGACCTTTCCTTAGAACGATTGGTGCAATTATTGTTATGAAGGAAGGGAATATTAGATTCCAATTTCCCTTAAAGAAGGGAATGGAACACTTCCCTAGAAGGAAAATAAAATTACCATATGAATCTATAATGAGAGCCACTTATGGATTGCCTACCAAAGAAGGAAATACCTAGATCTATCCTTGCTTTTATGCCTAGCTAGGGGCGTTAAACGATAGCGCTTGTTGGGAGGCAACCCAATTTTCTTTTGTGTTTTTTGTTTTTGCTTCTGTTTAGGAATAAATAATCCATATAGCCTCTGTTTGGATGTGGTTTTGTGTTTTAATTAGTGTTTGTGCCAAGTAGAACCTATAGGATAAGCTATGATGATAGTTGATTTGATTCTGCTGAAAAACAGAAACTTTGCACTCACGATAAAAAATTCAATAAATCACAGGAAAGAGATTTTGCGTTGATTCGTTTTGCTGCTGATCAATAGACAAATTTTCCAGTACATCCTATTTTGGTAGAATTTTTAGAGTTCTATAAGTTTGCGTTAGTTACAGATTGGTACAGACTGTTCTGTTTTTGACAGATTCTGTTTTACGTGTGATGTTTGCTTATTTTGATGAATCTATGGCTAGTAAAATAGTTTATAATCCATATAGAAGTTGGAATACAGTAGGTTTAACACCAATATAAATAAATAATGAGTTCATTACAGTACCTTGAAGTAGTCTTTTGTTTTATTTCTCTAATGGAGCTCATGAGATTTCTGTTGAGTTTTGTGTTGTGAAGTTTTCAAGTTTTGGGTGAATTCTTTTGATGGATTATGGAACAAGGAGTGGCAAGAGCCTAAGCTTGGGGATGCCCATGGAACCCCCAAGATAATCCAAGGACACCAAAAAGTCAAAGCTTGGGGATGCCCCGAAAGGCATCCCCTCTTTCGTCCACTTCCATCGGTAATTTACTTGGAGCTATATTTTTATTCACCACATGTTATGTGTTTTGCTTGGAGCGTCTTGTATCATTTGTGTATTTGCTTGTTAGTTTACCACAATCATCCTTGCTGTACACACCTTTTGAGAGAGCCATACATGAATTGGAATTTGTTAGAATACTCTATGTGCTTCACTTATATCTTTTGAGCTTGATAGTTTTTGCTCATAGTACTTCACTTATATCTTTTGAGCGTGATAATTTTTGCTCTAGTGCTTCACTTATATCTTTTAGAGCATGGTGGTGGATTTGTTTTAAAGAAACTATTGATCTCTCATTGCTTCACTTAGATTATTCTGAGAGTCGTTAATAGCATGGTAATTTGCTTAATGTTAATATACTTGGTATTCAAGATATGTGAAACTTTCTTTTGAGTGAATTGAATACTAAGATAAGTTTGATGCTTGATAATTGTTTTGAGATATGGAGGTGGTAATATCAAAGTCGTGCTAGTTGGGTGATTATGAATTTGAGAAATGCTTGTGTTGAAGTCTGCAAGTCCCGTAGCATGCACGTATGGTTAAAGTTGTGTAACAAATTTGAAACATGAAGTGTAACTGGCTTGTGCATCCTTATGAGTGGCGGTCAGGGACGAGCGATGGTCTTTTCCTACCAATCTATCCCCCTAGGAGCATGCGTGTAGTACTTGATTTTTGATGACTTGTAAATCTTTGCAATAAGTATATGAGTTCTTTTGACTAATGTTGAGTCCATGGATTATACGCACTCTCACCTTTCCGCCTTTGCTAGCCTCTTCGGTACCGTGCATTGCCCTTTCTCACCTTGAGAGTTGGTGCAAACTTCGCCGGTGCATCCAAACCCTGTGATACGATACGCTCTATCACACATAAACCTCCTTATATCTTCCTCAAAACAGCCACCATACCTACCTATTATGGCATTTCCATAGCCATTCCGAGATATATTGCCATGCAACTTTCCACCGTTCCGTTCATCATCATCATGACATACATTAATTTTGTCATATTGCCATTGCATGATCATGTAGTTGACATCGTATTTGTGGCAAAGCCACCATGCATTATTTTTCATACATGTCATTCTTGATTCATTGCACCATCCCGGTACACCTCCGGCGGCATTCATATAGAGTCATATCTTGTTCTAAGTTTTGAGTTGTAATCCTTATGTTGTAATCAATAGAAGTGTGATGAACATCATTATTAGAGCATTGCCCAAAAGAAAAAAAAAGGCCAAAAGAAAAAAAGGAAAGGCCCCAAAAAAGGGGCAATGCTACTATCTCTTCTTTCCACACTTGTGCTTCAAAGTAGCACCTTGTTCTTCATGTAGTGAGTCTCATATATTGTGCTTCAAATTAGCACCTTGTTCTTCATGTAGTGAGTCTCATAAGTTGTCTTTTTATACTAATGGGAATCTTTCATTATAGAACTTGGCTTGTATATTCCTACGATGGGCTTCCTCAAATGCCCTAGGTCTTCATGAGCAAGCGAGTTGGATGCACACCCACTAGATTTCTTTTGTTGAGCATTCATAGCTCTAGTGCATCCGTTGCATGGCAATCCCTACTCCTCATGTTGACATCAATGGATGGGCATCTCCATAGCCCGTTGATTATCCTCGTTAATGTGAGACTTTCTCCTTTTTTGTCTTCTCCACACAATCCCCATCATCATATTCTATTCCACCCATAGTGCTATATCCATGGCTCGCGCTCATGTATTGCATCAAGGTTGAAAAAGTTTGAGATTATTTAAGTATGAAACAATTGATTGGCTTGTCATTGGGGGTATAGAAGTTGGGAACATCTTTGTGTGATGAAAATGAAGCATAGCCTAACTACATGATTGCTTTGATTAGTATGCTTGAAGTATTATTATTTTTGTGTCAATATGAACTTTTGTCTTGAATCTTTCGGATCTGAATATTCATATCACAATTAAGAAGATTTACATTGAAATTATGCCAAAGTATCACTCCGCATCAAAAACTCTTTTTTTATCATTTACCTACTCGAGGACGAGCAGGAATTAAGCTTGGGGATGCCTGATACGTCTCCAACGTATCTATAATTTTTTATTGCTCCATGCTACTTTATCTACTGTTTTGGACTATATTGGGCTTTATTTTCCACTTTTATATTATTTTTGGGACTAACCTATTAACCAGAAGCCCAGCCCAGAATTGCTATTTTTGCCTATTTCAGTGTTTCGAAGAAACGGGATATCAAACGGAGTCCAAACGGAATGAAACCTTCGGGAACGTGATTTTCTCACCGAACGTGATACAGGAGACTTGGACCCTACTCCAATAAGTGCCAGAGGCGGTCACAAGGGTGGAGCCCCCCCTGGGCGCGTCCCCCTACCTCGTGGGCCCCATGTTGCTCCACTGACGTACTCCTTCCTCCTATATATACCTACGTACCCCCGACAGATCAAAAGGAGAGCCAAAAACCTAATTCCACCGCCGTAACCTTCTGTATCCACGAGATCCCATCTTGGGGCCTGTTCTGGAGCTCCACCGGAGGGGGCATCTACCACGGAGGGCTTCTACATCAACACCATAGCCCCTCCGATGAAGTGTGGGTAGTTTACTTCAGACCTTCGGGTCCATAGCTAGTAACTTGATGGCTTCTTCTCTCTTTTTGGATCTCAATACAATGTTCTCCCCTCTCTTGTGGAGATCTATTCGATGTAATCTTCTTTTTGTGGTGTGTTTGTTGAGACCGATGAATTGTGGGTTTATGATCCAGATTGTCTATGGAAAATATTTGAATCTTCTCTGAATTCTTTTATGTATGATTGAGTTATCTTTGCAAGTCTCTTCGAATTATCCTTTTTGGTTTGGCCAACTAGACTGGTAGTTCTTGCAATGGGAGAAGTGCTTAGCTTTGGGTTCAATCTTGCAGTGTCCTTACCTAGTGACAGAAAGGGTTGCAAGGCACGTATTGTATTGTTGCCATCGACGATTACAAGATGGGTCTTTTATCATATTGCATGAATTTATCCCTCTACATCATGTCATCTTGCTTAAGGCGTTACTTTGTTTTTAACTTAATACTCTAGAAGCATGCTGGATAGCGGTCGATGAGTAGAGTAATAGTAGTAGATGCAGAATTGTTTCGATCTACTTGTCACGGACGTGATGCCTATATACATGATCATTACCTACATATACTCATAACTATGCTCAATTCTGTCAATTGCTCAACAGTAATTTGTTCACCCACCGTAGAATATCTATGCTCTCGAGAGAAGCCACTAGTGAAACCTATGGCCCCCGGGTCTATTCTCATCATATCAATCTCTATCGCTTTATTTACTTGCTTTGTTTTTACTTTGCCTTTTACTTTTCACTTTGCATCTATCTATCAAAAATACCAAAAACATTATTTATCATCTCTATCAGATCTCACTCTCGTAAGTGACCGTGAAGGGATTGACAACCCCTAATCGCGTTGGTTGCGAGTAGCTATCATTTTGTGTAGGTACGAGGAACTTGTGCGTGGTCTCCTACTGGATTGATACCTTGGTTCTCGAAAACTGAGGGAAATACTTACGCTACTTTACTGCATCATCCTCTCCTCTTCGGGGAAATCCAAAGCAGTGCTCAAGAGGTAGCAGTGGTCTGTGAAGACATTCACATTGAAGAGTATGACAAGAGAAGACATCGTGTCAAGACTATGGAGTGCGAATACATAGTTGTTTCGTAGTTTCCTTTTCTTCTTTGTTGAGTCACAGGAACCACCGTACTGTTAAGTGGGGTCCAGGTGAACAAAGTTAGAGTGGCTGATGTCATGCTCAACCAAATCCTATGTCTTCGAGCGAAGACAATGAGAGCAAATCTTATCCAGACTTGGATGAGTCATCTTGGCTTGTAGCCCAAGCTAAGCTACCGCGTGTGTTTGAAATCTGACCGTTGGACATGTGTCAGTTCCTTAGTGACCCAGGATCATTTTGGACAAATCAGGTTGGGTTGCCTCCTGACTATAAATAGCCCACCCCCTACACCATAAGTTGGTGGCTGCTCAGACTTAGTACACAGCTTTTGTCGTTTGAGAGCAACCCACCTCCGAAGCATTTGAGAGAGAATCCTTGCGAGGACAAAGCCCAAAACACCCAGAGCCAAAGAGTGTTAGGCATCACTGAAGTCTTTCTGTCCGCGTGATCTGAAGACTTATTACACTTGAGGACTGTGAATCCTCCAGCCGGTTAGGCATCACGTTTTGAGCATCCAAGAGTCATTGTGGATTGCCGGTGAACAAAGTCTCTGAAGGTTTGGAAGTCTCCCTTGAAGACTTACCATAGTGATTAGGCGAGGACTAAGTGTTGTTAGCTCAAGGGGAATAAGGTGAAGACGTGGTCTTCTGAGTTGAATCTCAGCCTCCCTAACCAGACATACAGATGACAACACTAGAACTGGTCCAACAAACCCCTTGTCCTCTCAAAGAAATTGGTTATATCCTTCATATCTCTCTTTACTTACCGTTTGTCCTCGTGAAGTCTTTGCCCGCTTGCCTGATCTGATTGACTTCACTGTGTGAAGACTGTATACTGTTTGGCTTCATACTATCTTCCATCATGATCCATACTACCTAGCTGCTGATAGTCTTCGTGCTTTCACTATATTGCTTACTTGACTATGGCTTGTCAAGTGTACTCTATCTTCCGCTGCATGTCAATAGGTTCATTTCTATTGTTTGCCTTCATAACACTCGTATTTTGAAGACTCTCATAAAAATCGCCTATTCACCCCCCCCCCCTCTAGTCGAATACTAGAACTTTCACGCATCATTGCTACTAACACCTTTCAACTTAGTTTTCTCTAGGAACATATCAAAAACATAGGGGAGCTACAACACGAGCTATTGATGTACAACATAATTTGTAAATACTATCAGGACTAAGTTCATCATAAATTAAAGTTTAATTAATCAAATTACTTAAGATCTCCCACTTAGATTGACATCCCTCAAGTCATCTAAATGATACGAGATCCAAATCAACTAAACCATGTCCGATCATCACGTGAGATGAAGTAGTCATCAATGGTGAACATCTCTATGTTGATCATATCTACTATATGATTCACGTTCGACCTTTCGGTCTCTAGTGTTCCGAGGCCATGTCTGTACTTGCTAGGCTCGTCATGTTTAACCAGAGTATTCCGCTTGTGCAAAAATGTCTTGCACCCATTGTACGTGAACGTAGAGCCTATCACACCCGATCATCACGTGGTGTCTTAGCACGAGGAACTGTCACAATGGTGCATACTCAGGAAGAACACTTATACCTTGAAATTTTAGTTAAGGGATCATCTTATTATGCTACCGCCGTACTAAGCAAAATAAGATGCATAAAGATAAACATCACATGAAATCAAAATATGTGACATGATATGGCCATCATCATCCCGTGCTCTTGATCTCCATCTCCAAATCATCGTCATGATCTCCATCGTTACCAGCTCGACACCTTGATCTCCATCGTTGTGTCGTGGTCGTCTCGCCAACTATTGCTTCTACAACTATCGCTACCACTTATTGATAAAGTAAAGCAATTACATGGCATTTTGTAGGATCGAAAGTATGTCTAGAGGGGGGGTGATTAGACTACTTGACCAAATAAAAGCTTATCCTTTTCCCAACTTTAATTCTTGACAGATTTTAACAAAGATAGACAAGTCAAGCAATCTTAACACAATTCAAGCAAGCATGCAAAGAGTATATGAGCGTCGGAAAGTAAAGCATGCAACTTGCAAGAATGTAAAGGGAAGGGTTTGGAGAGTGCAAACGCAATAGGAGACACGGATGTTTTTGTCGTGGTTCCGATAGGTGGTGCTATCGTACATCCACGTTGATGGAGACTTCAACCCACGAAGGGTAACGGCTGCGTGAGTCCATGGAGGGCTCCACCCAAGAAGGGTCCACGAAGAAGCAACCTTGTCTATCCCACCATGGCCGTCGCCCACAAAGGACTTGCCTCACTAGCGGTAGATCTTCACGAAGTAGGCGATCTCTTTGCCCGTACAAACTCCTTGGTTCAACTCCACAATCTTGTCGGAGGCTCCCAAGTGACACCTAGCCAATCTAGGAGACACCACTCTCCAAGAAGTAACAAATGGTGTGTTGATGATGAACTCCTGGCTCTTGTGCTTCAAATGATAGTCTCCCCAACACTCAACTCTCAGAAAATGGTAGGATTGGAATATCTTGTCCTCAACACAAGTGTAGGTGGTTCTCTCTCAGAAAATGTAAGTTGGAAATGTAGGTTTGTTCTGATGGCTCTCTCTACAAATGAAGAGGAGGTGGAGGGGTATATATAGCCTCCACAAAAATTCTAACAGTTACACACAACTTACCAATCTCAATGGGACCGAATCGAGAAACTCGGTCAGACTGGTTCAGTAAATCTAGTAACCGTTAGGATTTTTGGAGGGACCGACATGCAACTCGGTAGGACCGATATGGTTAGGGTTAGGGCATAACGTAATCTCGATGAGACCGACTACACAAACTCGGTGAGACCGATTTTGGTAATAAGCTAACCAGAGAGTTGGTCACGTAAACTCGGTGGGACCGATTCGCTCATCTCGGTTGGACCAAAACATTAGGAAAGGAAAACAGAGAGTCTACATTGCAATCTCGGTGGGACCGATCGCTCATCTCGGTGGGACCGAAACGTTACGAAGGGAAACAAAGAGATTACAATCCCATCTCGGTGAGACCGATTTGCCTAGGGTTTGTGGCAGTGGCTATGACATCTGAACTCGGTGGCGCCGGATAGAAAGAATCGGTGGGGCCGAGTTTGTCTTTTGGCTTAGGTCATATGTGGATGTGAGAAAGTAGTTGAGGGCTTTTGAGCATATCACTAAGCACTTTGAAGCAAGAACCTCATTAAGCAACACCTCATCCCTCCTTGATAGTATTGGCTTTTCCTATAGACTCAATGTGATCTTGGATAACTAAAATATAAAATATAGAGTCTTGAGCTTTGAGCTTGAGTCAATCCTTTTGTCTTTAGCATTTTGAGGGGTCCACTTTTCTCATCCATGCCATGCCAATCATTGAGCTTTCCTGAAATATTTATCTTGGAATAGTATTAGCTCAATGAGCTATATGTTGTTAGGAATTACCAAAACCACCTAGGGATAGTTGCACTTTCACATTTGCATTTCATACAACAAAGAGACAACCATAAGGCTCTTGCCGGTTGCCGATAACTTTTACAAAACATGATCATCTCATACAATAACATATATGACATCATATCTTGACCATATCACATCACAACATGCCCTGCAAAAACAAGTTAGGTGCCCTCTACTTTGTTGTTGCAAGTTTTACGTGGAAGCTACGGGCTTCTAGCAAGAACCGTTCTTACCTATGGCACAAAAACCACAAGGTGATTTATCAAGTTTGCCGTTTTAACCTTTAACAAGTAACGGCCATAGTCAAACTCGATTTAACTAAAGCAGGAGAAATAGACACCTGCCAACCACCTTTATGCAAAACTAGTTGCATGTATGTCGGTGGAACCGGCCTCATGAACGTGGTCATGTAAGGTTGGTCCGGGCCGCTTCATCCAACAATACCGCCAAATCAAAATAAGACATTGGTGGTAAGCAGTATGACGATCACCGACCACAACTCTTTGTGTTCTAATCGTGCATATCATCTACACATCGACCTAGCTTGGATGCCACTCTTGGGGAACGTAGCAAGCAATTTCAAAAAAAATCCTACATTCACACAAGATCTATCTAGGAGATGCATATCAATAAGAGGGGGATAGTGTGCCTACGTACCCTTATATTCCGAAAGTGAAAGCGTTTAGCACGCGGTTGATGTAGTCCTACTCTTCGCGATCCGATCACGATCCAACTGATCTAGTGCCGGACGGACGACACCGCCGAGTTTAGCACACATGCGGCTCGATGACGTCTCCTCCTTATTGATCCAGCAAGCGGGGGAGAAGTATATGGGATCACAACCAACACGAACGTGTGGTGGTGGAGCATCGATAGCGCTTTGCTAAGATTCGCCGAGATGAGGCGGTAGAACTACGGAGTAACGGGAGAGAGAGGGGCACCAAGGGCTTGGTGTGTCCTCTTGGGGCGCCCCCTCCTCTATATATATACGTGGAGGGGCGTGGAAAATAGCCCCTCCAAGCCCTAGGGCGCAGCTAAGGGCGACAGGACTTGGACTCCAAGTGCAATCATATTCCTACTAGGACTCCTTCCTTTTATGCCTTCCTTAGCCACTCAGAAAATATCCCAATACTACTCTAGCATCAATGAACGTTAAGCGTGTGACCCTACGGGTTTGAGAACTATGTAAACATGACCGAGACACTTCTCCAGTCAATAACGAATAGCGTAACCTAAATGCTCATATTGGCTCCCACATATTCTACGAAGATCTTTATCTGTGGAACCGTTATGACAATATACGTTATTATCTTTGTCTATCAGTATGTTACTTCACCGAGATTCGATCGACGGTATCTTCATACCTAGTTCAATATCATTATCGGCAAGTCTCTTTACTCGTTCTGTAATGCATCATCCTGCAACTAACTCACTAGTCACTTTGCTTGCGAGGCTTCTTATGATGTGCATTACCGAGAGGGTCCAGAGATACCTCTCCGATACTCAGAGTGAAAAATCCTAATATTGACCTATGCCAACCCAGCAAACACCTTCGAAGATACATGTAGAGCATCTTTAAATCAGCCAGTTACATTGTGACATTTGGTAGCACATAAGGCATTCCTCCGGTAGCCGGGAGTTGCATAATCTCATAGTTGAAGGGATATGTATTTGACATAAAGAAAGCAATAGCAATAAAACTTAACGATCAATATGGTCTGCTAGCGGATGGGTCTTGTCCATCACATCATTCTCCTAATGATGTGATCCCGTTCATCAAATGACAACACATGTCTATGGTTAGGAAACTTAACCATCTTTGATTAACGAGCTAGTCTAGTAGAAGCTTACTAGGGACACGAGGTTTTGTCTATGTATCCACACATGTATCAAGTTTCCGATTAATACAACTCTAGCATGAATAATAAACATTTATCATGAAATAAGGAAATATAAAATAGCAACTTTATTATTGCCTATAGGGCATATTTCCTTCACAACAACCCACCTACTCGGGTTTAAGCTTCTGTCACTCTTGCAACCCACCATAAGCGAATCATGAACGTATTGCAACACCCTACAACAGGGATCCCTCACGTTTGCGCGAGACAGAGGGCACCATAGGACAACACCATAAATAAAATATACAATCATACCAACCAATATTACGATTAACCCACAAGACAAAATGGATCTACTCAAACATCATAGGATAGCCAAATATCATTGGGAAATAATATATGGAGTTGAGCACCATGTTTAAGAAGAGATTACAGTGGAGAGCAGGGGTTTTACACCGCTGCATAGAGGGGTAGAGAGTTGGTGTTGACGGTAGCAAGATTGTTGATGTAGATCATTGTCATGATCCTTGCCCCGGCAGCACGCCGGCGCCACCGGGAGAGAGGAGAGAGAGCCCCCTCCTTCTTCTTCTTCCTTGGCCTTCCACCTAGATGGGAGGAGATTGCCCCCTCTGGTACATGGCCTCCATGGCGGTGGAGGGGCGGGATCCCCTCCGAGATTGGATCTCCCTCTCTGTTCTCTTCTGTTTCGCGTTCCCCAGATCTAGCCCTTCACCGTTTCTTAAATTCCCGGAGATCCGTAACTCCGATTGCGCTGAATTTTTACACAATTGTTTTCCAAAATTATCTTTCTTGCACCAGAAGAAGGGCCCCAACCACCTTATGAGGAGGGCATAAGACACCTGGGCGCGCCTGGCAGCCCCTAGCGTGCCCTGGTGTATCTTGGGGGCTGTGGGGCCCCGTTTGCATTGATTCCACCTCCCAAAAAGTCACATATATTGCAAAATAATTCTCCGTAAATTTTTATCCCGTTTGGACTTTGTTTGATATGGATTTTTTGCAAAACAAAAAATGTGCAACAAACAGGAACTGGCACTGGGAACTGGATCAATAGGTTAGTCCAAATAAATCATATAAAATGTTGCCAAAAGTGTATAAAAGTTGTATAATATTGGCATGAAACAATCAAAATTATAGATACGACGGAGACGTATCAACATCCCCAAGCTTAATTCCTGCTCGTCCTCGAGTAGGTAAATGATAAAAAAGATAATTTTTGATGTGGAATGCTATCTAGCATAAACTTGATCATATATGTAATCATGGCATGAATATTAAGACATAAGTGATTCAAAGCAATAGTATATAATTTGACATAAAGACATTAATACTCAGGTATCCCAACAAAATCATGTCTTTCAAAATATCAACGCTAAAGAAAGCTATCCCTAAAAAATCATATAGTCTTGTCATGCTTTGTCTTCTTAACACAAAGTATTTATCATGCACAACCCCGATGACAAGTCAAGCAATTGGTTCGTAATTTTTAGCGCGCTTCAGCTTTTTCAACTCCCAGTCAATACATGAGCGCAAGCCATGGATATAGAACTATAGGAGGAATAGAGTATGATGATAGGGGTAAATATAGAGAAGACAAAAAAGTAAGAAAGTCTCACATCGACGCGGCTAACCAACGGGCTATGGAGATGCCCATCAATTGATATCAACATGAGGAGTAGGGATTGCCATGCAACGGATGCACAAAGAGCTATAAGTGTATGAAAGCTCAATATGAAAACTAAGTGGGTGTGCATCCAACTTGCTTGGTCATGAAGACCTCATGCATTTGAGGAAGCCCATCATCGGAAAATACAAGCCAAGTTCTATAATGAAAAATTCCCACTAGTATATGAAAATGACTAAATAGGAGACTCTTTATATGAAAACCATGGTGCTACTTTGAAGCACAAGTGTGGTAAAAGATAGTAACAATGCCCCTTCTCTCTCTTTTTTCTTTTTTCTTTCTCTTTTCTCTTATTGTCCGGAGTCTTGATAGTGCAATCATGCCCTTAATATTATTTTGATGTTGATGACAATATACTCATAGGGGACTAACAAAGTTTGTCAAGTATATCTCAGGTTTTAATCCCCTCGGAATGAATTGTGTGTGTGGATTATGGTTTCGGAAATATTTAACTTCATCAAGAACAAAGAAACAAGACTAAAAATTCATGTTTATTCTTGAGTATAGGGATCCCGCACTATTAAGAGGGGAACATGGGGTCTTGTGAGAGTCTTACTCAATATCTACTTCAAGCTCATTATCTGATCTTCATCTCTGTCGGACGACCAGTACTCATTGGACGTTCGGCTTCTCCTATACAGAGCCAAAACATCGGACGTCCGACATTCACCGGACATCCGGCAATCTTTCATTAGAACCAAAACATCGGACGTCCTGTGCATAACAGACGTCCGGCAATCTTCCATCAGAACCAAAACATCGGATGTTCGGAACCCTTCGGTCATCCAATATATTCTATACAGTGACAAAACATTGGTCGTCTGATATTCTTTGGTCGCCTGGTACCTTCTCCACCGAGCCTAAACATCGGATGTCCTGGATCCTCTGGTCGTCTGGTACCCACTATACCATGCCAAAACATCAAATGTCCGGTCCCTGTCGGACGTCCGGTGTCTACCGAGCCTTAAGTCGTCCGTTGTGCATCGGACGTCCGATGCTGCTGTGCTATTTTGGGCTCCAACGGCCACTTATTGAGGCATACTATAAATATATCTCTCCTATCCTGTGAGAGGGTTGGCCATTCACTTCAAACATCCTCAAGAACACATTTCACTCTCTCTCACTCTCCAACACCAAATCTTAGATCCCCAAGGGATTTGAGACCATTTGAGAGAATTTGTCCACCCAAGTGATAGATCCACTCCTTCCCCCTATTTGCACGAAAGGAATTCGTGATTTGAGCAAGACTTGAGATTTTCCCCATTGTTCTTGTTACTCTTGGAGGTTGGAGACTCCTGGGCGGTAGGAGTCATTCAGAGAGGAATCATTCATTGTGATTACCCCCAGAAAGTTTGTGAGGGTTTGGAGATCACCCCAAAGTCTACCACTAGTAGTTGAGAAACGCCTTCGTGCTGTTGTCTCAAAGGGAGAATAGGGTGAGCCTTCGTGGCGTTGGTGTGCCTTCGTGGTAACATCCACCTCTCTAACAGTGACGTAGGTTCCCTCCAAGGAAGTGAACATCGGCATACATCCTCGTCTCTCGAAGTTGCAGTTATCCCTAACCCTAACTTCCTAGTTGTGGCTACTTGTCTCTTAGGCCTTACTTATATCATATTGTGTTTGCTTACTCACATACTTCTGTTACTTGTTTACCTTGCTTAGCTCTTAGCATCATGCTTGCAATTGTTAGGCTCACTTTCATATTCTGCTTTATTGCCTAAAATTGTTGAGTAATAATTAAAATTTGTAATTGTACCTATTCACCCCCCTCTAGGTACATCTCGATCCTTTCAATTGGTATCATAGCCTCGTGCTCCATTCTTGTGGCTTAACCGCCCTAGAGTGAGATGAACCCCGATGGGACTCCCCTTATTGCGGATCCGAAGGATAAGGGCGCGGCTTCCACGGAAGACAAGTCCTTCACTTATGAGGATCTAGAACGGGTGCTTGTTAAGCAAAAGGAGGAGCATGATGCTTCTCTGGGGCCTTGGTCCAAATGAGACTAGCCACATTGACCATGATGCTTGCGCCACTCTCTAGTTGTGCGGCCTCGAGGCCGACTGTGCCTACTCCTTCACTTGGCCAACAACCTCCTAGTAATGAACACTCCAGTGTTCCTTGGCTTTATGCAAGACCTCAAGTAGAGAAACCAAAGTATAACCCTCAAGGCAAACCTCCTTTACATGATGACACAACCGATTTTGCTTTGTGGAGAGTTGTTATGCAGGATAATCTTCGATATGGAAATGATGAGATGTTGGAGATCTTGGAGTATGGTTATTAAGCTGTAGACCCGAAGAATCTTACATCAGGAGAAGTATATGACAAGCATCTCAACGACACCGCAATCATGTGCATAAGGAGAGGTATGACTGACAAGCAAAGGACACCATACATACACATCACAAGTGCCAAGGAATTATGGGATAGCATTGTGAGGACCAAGACCGGTACCTACACTCTCCGGCTTGCTCAATATGAAATTGCCAAGGGTCAATTGCAAAAAAAATGTATGGATAAAGGTGAATACCCCATGCAGCTCCTTGAGCATCTCATGACTCTCACCGCCGACACTGAGTCTTGTGATTGTGACAAGACACAAGATGGATTCAATTTGACTAAGCGATTTCTCGTGGACAAGTTGCTTCATGCTCTTGCTCCATATCATCACCAAATGGTGTGGCACATAAGACAACACCATGGATTCAAGGAAATCACCCCTGATGACATCATATCCACATTCAAATTATTCGAATAATCTAAGGCAAATGCCACAAAACATCTTGCCATGCACGGTACCCCAACATCAAAGATCAATCTTGCATTAAAGGCCAAGCATATGTGTGAAGAAGAGCAAAGTGAAGAAGAAGAAGAAGAAGAAGAAGATGGTGATGGCATTGACTCTGATGAGAGCCCTTCATATGAAGACATTGCTCTCTTTGTCAAGAAGTTTAGCGCGGGAAAATTTAAGGGAAGATTCCAGAAGAAGAAAGTGAGAAAATGCTACAACTGTGACGAAACCAACCACTTCTCAAACGATTGCCCTTATGAGAAGAGAAAAGATAAATCAAGGTTTCCCAATACCTTTCCCAAGAAGAAGTTGCCAAATCATTTGAACTCCAAGCTCAAGAAGATAGATGGGAAAGCAATGGTTCCTCATGAAAAATCCGATCCGGATGATGTTAGTGGTGTTGCCGGAGTTGCTCAAGATTCTCAAAACACTTTGAGGCTAGTCAACAAGAGTGGTGATGTTGTCACCTACAACTATATGAAAGACTACAAGGGCAATGCTCACAAGTGCCTAATGGCAAAGGCCGTGGTAGAAGATGGAGAGGACCAAAACTCTCCTGACAAGATCAAGGTAACCCCACGATCAGACCCTCCTCTCTTCAATCCTTCTACTCCTAGTGATGAGTATCTTGATGCGGAGGATAGTTATGATGATGATGATGATGATATAGATGATTCTATGCTTGCTAAACTAAATAAGTTCATGTGCTCCCTCAAAGGAAAGAAGATCACGATGTTTCGTATGCTTATGAAAATGGTGAGTAAGCACACCATCACCATTAAGTAACTTGAAACCCTCGTCACCAAGGAAAAGGGAAAATATGAAATCCTTGAGCGGAAAGTCCATATGAGGAAGCACGAAATGATGAACTATGCATGAAAATTGGTGCTAACCTTGATGTTCATGCTAAAGAGCTTGCCTCCTTGAAAAAGGATAAGGATTCTTGCGAGGAGTTGATGAATGATAAAATTAAGCTTGGGGAGTCTCATGCTTCTCTCTCTAAGGATTGTGAGCTTCTATCCGTGTCCCTCAATACTAAGGAAGAAGATCTCACTCTTCTTACAAAGAGTTTTGAGACACTCAAGCTTAGCTATCTTGAAACTCTAGCTAAGGCTTACTCTTCTCCTATTATCAATGTTGATGCTTGTACTACTAACTCTAGTGGTGACCTAGCATCTATTCTTGAGGAAAATCGCTTTCTCAAGGCTCAACTCGAGAAAGGACTCATGACATGTGCTCAAGGACAAAAGAATCTTAATGAGGTATTGAGCCAACACAATGAGGTGTTTCCCAAAGAGGGGCTCGGGTTTGACCCAAGCACAAGCAAGAAGAAGACATCCTCTCAAAAGTGCACCACTCCTCTAAAATAAACGTTTGTACGAGAAGGACACAAGAAGAGAGGTAAGGTTTTGAGTGGGAAGGACACTAGGGGCATGTCCACTCTCAACAAGCCAAAAGAGTTCATGCGTCCATCCTATGTACTCCGTAAAATCAAGGATGGAGAAGTTTATGCAAAATTTGTTGGTCCTCGGAATGCATTCTGGTTCTATGCTATTTGGGTCCCTAAGACCCTTGTAACTAACTTGAGAGGTCCCATTGTAAAATGGGTGCCTCTAACCAAGTCATAATTGTGCGTAGGTTGCTTTCTCTGGTGGAGTAAAATGGGTGATCGATAGTGGATGCACAAATCATATGACCAGAGATAGCAAATTGCTCTACGATTTCATGGAAACTATTCAACCATTTATGAGCATTATGTTTGGTGGAGGATCAAAAGGACAGGTACTCGGTTTGGGCAAGGTGGCTATCACAAATGACATGTCTCTTGCAAATGTCATGCTTGTCCAATCCCTTAAATATCATTTGCTTTCCGTTTGCCAATTGGCTTCTGTTGGTTATGATACACTCTTTGGACTAAAGGATGTGAAAGTCTTTAAGAGAGATACTATCGAAGTGGCCTTTGTTGGAGAGTTGGATGGCAACCTTTACACGATTGATTTCTCGAAATAGAGCACATTCCATGCAACTTGTCTAATGGCCAAGGCCGACAAGGGGTGGTTATGGCATCGCCGGCTAGCCCATGTCGGCATGAGAAATCTTCAAGATCTCTTAAAGGGTAATCACATCTTTGGACTAACCAATGTATCTTTTTGAGAAAGGTCGTGTGTGTAGTGCATGCATAGATGCGAAGCAACATCAATCAAAGCACCCACCCAAGAATATCGTGTCTACTTCAAGGCCTTTGGAGCTCTGTCGGTGTCAAAACCGGCGGATCTCGGGTAGGGGGTCCCGAACTGTGCATCTAGGCGGATGATAACAGGAGACAAGGGACACGGTGTTTTTACCCAGGTTCGGGCCCTCTCGATGGAGGTAAAACCCTACTCCTTCTTGATTAATATTGATGATATGGGTAGTACAAGAGTAGATCTACCACGAGATCAGAGAGGCTAAACCCTAGAAGCTAGCCTATGGTATGATTGTTGTTTCCCCCTACGGACTAAAAACCCTCCGGTTTATATAGACACCGGAGAGGGCTAGGGTTACACAGAGTCGATTACAATGGGAGGAGATCTACATATCATATTGCCAAGCTTGCCTTCCACGCCAAGGAAAGTCCCTTCCGGACACGGGACAAAGTCTTCAATCTTGTATCTTCATAGTCCGGGAGTCCGGCCAAAGGTCATAGTCCGGCCATCTGGACACCCCCTAATCCAGGACTCCCTCAGTAGCCCCTGAACCAGGATACAAGTCTGGCGCGCAAGTTGTCTTCGGCATTGCAAGGCGGGTTCCTCCTCCGAATACTTCATAGAAGATGTTGAACACAAGGATAGTGTCAGGCTCTGCAAAATAATTTCCACATACCACCGTAGAGACAATAATATTCGCACAAATCTAATCTGCTGACGTATTCCGTAGCGTGACATCATGCCACAGCCAAGACTTTATTCGAATCGTTTTACTGTCCCACCTCAGCACGCTTAGCGAGGCGGTTTCCTTGGCACGTCTTGTCAAAGAAGAGATCGTGTCCCCTTATTCCGGGATTGTCATTAATACGGGCGTGGGTAATCCAACCGTGCCATTGGTATGATTTCTTAATTGAAAGTGAGTCCCAAACGGTCACGGGGAGGGCTCTTGGTATTCAACCTCTTTATAAAGAGACCAAGGCTCGACTCATTTCTTTCAATCCAATCAAATCCGCCTCTCGCCTCGAGTTCCAACACCCAAAGCTCCATATTCAGGCGCTTCGGACCTTCGATGATGTCCGGCTCCGACCTCCAAGGCCGGTGGATGCCTTCCTCCGTTACGGAAGAAGACGTGCGAAAGCTGAGAGATGCCAGGTATCTAACCGGCGAAATCTCGCATAGGCTGCCTGCTCAAGGGCAGGCTATTCCCACTCCCCAGCCCGGTGAGAGCGTGGTGTTCGCATCTCACTTCCTTCGGGGGCTAACCTTCCCGATTGATCCCTTCGTGAGGGGGCTCATGTTTTATTACGGGCTGGAATTTCACGACTTAGCTCCGGAGTCCATCCTCCAAATCTCATCGTTCATTGTCGTGTGTGAGGCCTTCCTCCATATTACTCCTCACTTCAGACTGTGGCTTAAGACCTTCAAGGTAGAACCGAACATAATTGAGGGACAGCATGCTGAGTGCGGAGGTGCTATTATAAGCAAGATTGTCGACGCTCCATGGCCTGAGGGCTCTTTTCAAGAGGAGTTCGGCTTCTGGCAACGAGAGTGGTTTTACATCACAGCTCCCAGGGGCACCACATGGGTGGCGCCACCTGCTTTTCGCTCGGATCCCCCACCACGGCTAGCATCATGGGTCAATAAAGGGCTTAACTGGGGGCCGTCCAAGGACGTGCCCTTGCTGCAGGGCCGCGTTCGAGATCTCCTAGAAAGAGATATCAATTTGGCCGTAGTGGAGCAGGTTATGCTGATTCGCCGCATACTGCCCTACAAACGTCATCCCCTCCGTCTGTGGGAGTTTAATCCGGAAGGACCACGAGCTCTCCAACATTTTATGGGCATGACGCCCGTGGAGATGTACAAATTGTTCTTTGGATCACAAGCAATGTGTCCGGACTCATCCGAGGACACAGGTCTGAGCTGCCATCGCCCGTATACTCAAGTAAGTAGCCCTGTACCCGGACACGCTATCCGCACATTTATTGTAAAACTGCCCTTAAAAGAGCTATCCTTTAAACAGGAATAGATAGCGAAAGCAAAGGTTATCAGGTGTCCGGCCCCCCTCCTGGAGACCACGCCGGATCCCATTTTGACCAGGATGCTGGAGATTGCGCCTTTGGAAGAAGGCGAAGAGGGGAACCAAGAAGCTACCGCCTCTGCGAAGGAGGCTGTCAGGAAAGGAGGAATCAAGAGTTCCCCTAACCAGGGAAAGAAAAGGACTGCCTCTGAAGACCCGGAGGCGATAGCCTCAAAGCGGGGGAAGAAATCTTTGTCAGAGGGTCTGGCGCCAGAGGGTGCCCCGGCCGCATAGCGTCCCCAAGGGGATCAGCTCTCCACCGAGCCGTAAGTAAAGAGAGGGGTTTTAAAATGAGTGACATCCCTGTTTTATTTCTGAGGAAGATAACCAAAATTCTACCTTGCAGTTCGGATCTCAACCCTTCTCAGTAGAGCTCATCTTCAGGGGATCTTCGTCCGGAGATGATGGAGAGCGAAACGCCTCCCCCAGCTGTACCGTCTTGCGAGGTGGGCGACCCTGAGGTGTCATCTCGGAGGGTTTCTCTGAATCCGGCCTTCGAAAAAGGTCTTCGGACGAGTCCGGCACCATCCGGTGCATGGTCGGAGGAGCTGAAGGATCTGCTCGGGCGAGCATCTATCTCAGAAGAACACCATGTTGATGAACACGGCGATTAGAAGGATTTCATCTGCGGAAAGCGGATTGTCCGAGGCTGCTAGGAGTTTACTGACAGGTTTTGAGGTATGCTAAATGATGTACCTTTTGACAGTTCCGCATATATAAAATGCGCCCTGTATAGATAGTAGCCCCTGAGACTCTGTGCATTGTCAAAAATGACGGCGCGCAGAGGATCATAATCCCAGGTATAATATGTCGCCTTTCCTATGTAGCTGGCGAGGTGTTCGATGGCTAGCCGGACAGATGAATTTGCCGAGCTAAAGCGGTAACTTGACGTGGACGATGCCGACATCGCGCTTGTCAATGAGCGGCTGGACGAGGAACAAGGTATGTAATGTCTCCGAAGACACCTGGTAAGAGGAGCTTGATGCTCGTACCTTATAACATGTGTGCTTAATGCAGATGGTGCCACTGCCATGGAGAACCTTCGGGCGGAACTTGCCCGAGCCAAGGAGCAAGCCAGAAAAAGCGATGCGGCTGCCTTTAAGGCGGCTGAAGAGCTAAAAGCCGAACAGGCTGCTCACTGTCAGAGGAAGAAGGAAAGGGCCGAGATGGCTGTAAAAATTGAAGAATGTTGCCTACCGTTGCAAGCTTCTTGAAAAAGAAGATAGGGTGGCACAGAAGGACCTAGAAAAGGTCACTGCCGAGGCCAAGGACACTCGCTTTGCCATGAGAGCTATGAAGGAGGAGCTACGTCAGGCCGAAGATATCACGGCTTCCCTATATGCTGCGGATGAAGTTCGGGGATCCTAAGTATGCTCCGTTGGACCAGAAGTGGAGTACGGCGAACACTTATCTAGATTTGGCGGCGAGTGTCGCGGACGCGACCAAACACTTCTGGGGTCTAAATGATCACAAATTGGAAGAACTTTTTTGGTCGCAGTTCCATAACCCAGAGCGCCCACTTTCGGTATCCGATCGTTTGGTCGCATGGGTGGAGCTGAACAGGTTATCCGGACTCGCCATGAAGCATGTCGTGAGTCATCTATGGCCGAAATGGCCCAAGCCGAAGAGTTATTTTTAGCTTGGTGCAGCAGTTCCTTGGTGCGGTGTCGCATATTGATGCAATGAAGAAGTCAGCGTGCATAGAGGGTGCACAGATGGCTCTTGCCCGTGTCAAGACATACTGGGCGGAGATGAAGGCCAGTACTGTTGCATCCCAGGATTCGGACGAAAGCCGAGTACCTGCCGAGCACTATTTTGAGGAAGTTCTGCATGGCGCTCGTTTAATAGAGACGCAGTGCTCGAAGGATGTTATGTTCGAATAACATGTACTATTGTAAAACAATGTTTTGATGGAATATAAAAGCTTTTTATACTTGAGCTTTCAAGAATTAGAATACCTCCTGTGCGGCCGTTAATGTTATATGTATATAACATGAAAGATGGCAGTCGTTCGCTTCAGCCCCCATGCATATAATGCGGGGGTGTTCGCAGAAGGTGCATTTTCACACTTGATCCAACGTCTTGGTCCTATAAAGGAGGTGATAGCACAGCGAACTAGGCAACCGGACTATAATGCTTTATCACTTTCACTTAGCCATAGGAGTTTGACAGTGGGGCTACTGAATAGCCCCTAGGGGCACCGCGCTCGCCTGAATTCGGGGCGCCTGTGTGCCTGACCGGGAAACGGCCCTTCGTTAATGCGGAGGAATCCTAAAGATTCTGGCAAGTCATCGAGTGGTTGACCAGTCTCTCGCTATATCATGACAGTCAGTTTTCGGCTTTCTCTACTGAGGTGCTCGCCTGGCCGAACCAAGGCACAATCGCAGTAGTCTCCTGGTGCTGCCCTAGCCGATAGAGAGGAACGTAAGGCAACAAAACACAGGAGCCGGGCAAACCCAACATTTAACCAAAGACATGATTCAGAGATGATGCATATAAGGCCAAACTCGCGATGCCGAACACTCCCTAAGGTATTCGGTCTTTATGAAAACGGGCTAAACAAAAGCCCTTGGTAAGAAGCCCCTGGTGTCCAAGTACACGCAAAATTCTGGCATGGCCACATGCCAAGACACCAGCCTCCTCCTCGGTTATAGCAAAAACCGGGGGATGATATCAACAAGAGACAGTAAAAAAGGTTTATGCAGGGTCTTAATCTGAAAAGAATCCTTGAAACGGGTCCCTACTGCATGTCTGCGCCTGTATCTCCATTGTGTCGTATCCTGGACGGGTGTAGCACGGTGTTCGTCTGTAAAAGAGAGGAACTTAGTTGAAAACAATCATGCGAGAAATCTATGTTGAAATAAACAAAGTATAATACAGAAAATGGGTAGAATTGAGCTTTATTGTCTCTTGGTGTGAATGCGCGGAGCCCCTTATACAGGGGTATGCGGCTATTAAGCCTTTGTATGTTTACGCCGGACTCGTCGAGCCATGTCCGGGGTCTTGAACGACCTGTTTAGGTGCTCTAACTAGTAAAGCTGGTTTAGTGTGTGGTTGTCAAGGCAGCCGCACCATCGTCCACGCTCGAGGAGCGCTCAATATTTCCCTTTAATGAGATGATGCCTCGTGGACCGGGCATTTTGAGTGTAAGTGATGCATAATGCGGTATTGCGTTAAAGCGGGCGAAAGCTTCGCGTCCCAGTAGTGCTTGATAGCTACTTATGAATGGGGCAATGTGGAAGGTTAGCTTTTCGCTTCGGAAGTTATCGGGGGAGCCGAACATAACTTCTAACAAGAGGGAACCCGTACAGTGGGTATCTGGGCCTGGCATGACCCCTTGAAAGGAAGTGTTGCCATGGCGAATTATTGCTGGGTTTATCCCCATTTTGCGGATTGTGTCCTGATATAGCAGGTTTAGATCAATGCCGCCGTCCATTAAGACTTGTGTAAAGTGGAGTCCATCAATTATCGGATCTAAGAACAAGGCAGTGCAGCCTGCGTTCCGGAAACCTCTAGAGTAACCCTGATGATCGAAGGTGATTGGTTGTAACAACCAGTGGCGGGACTCCTCTGGGACAGGCCGTATGGCGTGTATTTCCATAGGTGCCACTCTGTTTTTCCCTTTTGTCACATGAAGTGAATTTACTATTTTGACTTCCTACGGGAACTTCTTTTGTTCTCCGGTGCTCTGCTTGTGGGGTTCGTCGTCATCCTCGCTTGGTATGTCGAGCCCCTTGTCTACGGCTTTTAGTTTGCCGGATTGCTTGAAGACCCAACAATCTCTGTGGGTGTGGTTTGCAGGCCTCCCGGGAGTACTGTGGATTTGGCATATTTTGTCCAAGATTTTGTTGAGGTTAGATAGCTCGTCCCTATTATCTTTGGGGCGGCTTTTTCGGATTCTCCCGAGAGCTTTTGAATCCGGCGTTGACTGCCATGCTCTTCGGGCTGTTATCCTTGATCCGGCGCTGTTCCTTGCTACGGCGCGGTTTCCCATTTCCATCTCTGACTTCGGATGTACTTGGGTCGCTGGTGCTGCTTCTTGCCAACCAGCTATCCTCTCCTGCGCAAAAGCAGGTCATGAGGCTTCTCAATGTGGCCATTGTTCTTGGCTTTTCTTGGCCGAGGTGTCTCGCGAGCCATTCGTCTCGAACACTATGTTTGAAAGCTGCTAGGGCTTCGGCGTCTGGACAGTCGACTATCTGATTCTTTTTAGTAATAAATTTGTTCCAGAGTTTCTGGGCTGACTCTCCGGGTTGTTGAGTTATATGACTTAGATCGTCTGCATCCGGAGGTCGGACATAGGTCCCTTGAAAATTTGCCTGAAAAGCATCCTCGAGCTCTTCCTAACTTCCTATGGTGTTTTCGGGAAGGCTTTTAAGCCAATGCCAGGCTGGCCCTTTGAGCTTGAGCGGTAAGTATTTTATGGCGTGGAGGTCATCTCCTCTAGCCATGTGTATGTGGAGGATATAATCCTCAATCCAGACTCCAGGGTCTGTTGTTCTGTCGTATGCCTCTATGTTTACGGGCTTGAAGCCCGCTGGAAATTCGTGGTCCAACACCTCATCGGTGAAACATAGGGGATGTGCGGCGCCCCTGTATTTGGGTGTGCCACGATGTTCGGATATTTTTTGCGTTGCATTGCTTACTAGAGCTTGATTTCTTGGCCCGTAGATAGATCTGGTTGGGCCGTATTTTTGATGCGAATCCTTGTGCGGATTGCGTGATGGATTGAGTGCGGCGCCCTTTGCCGCTCGATGTCGGTCATGGGGTCATCTATCCGACCTATTGGCTTCCTTTTTTTTGACTGTGGGGGCTGTAAGGCCTCCTCGTCAAATTCCGGTAGTAATTTTTGCTTCGGATAGCTCTTTGTGTGGTGACTGTCGCCGTACTTGTGTGCGGTGTTGAGTACTTTGCCCCATCTGATTCTGAGTGCATCTTCCGCTGTTTTCAGCTTCCGCTTCTGCTTTTTCAGGCTACACGCAGTGGCGACGAGCCTTTGGTGGAGGTTCTTCTGCTCCAGCAATTTGTTTGGTGTGAGGTCGTCCGGACTATTATCTTCGTCGGGGAGGGGTTGTTCGGTTTGTTTATCCAAGTTTTCCTGTTCAGACGGTTGCTCGATGGCATGTTCGTCGTCCGCCGGTTCGCCATGCTCTATGGCTGGGTCTCTGTCGAGGTGGGGTTTGGCGCGGTGCTTACGCCGCCGCTTTGATTGCTTTTCGAGGGAGCGATCCCTCGTTGCGCCCTTTTGATCATCGTCGTCATTTCTTTTAGGTGTGTCCACCATGCATACATCGTGGGATGAGGTGGTTGTCCAGTGCCCTATAGGCGCTGGTTCTTGTTCGTCTCCTTCATCGGTGTCCATACTGTCGATGTCTTCGGAGTCGAAGTCGAGCATGTCGGTTAAATCATCGACGGTGGCTATGAAGTGGGCGGTGGGTGGGTTTCAAATTTCTTCATCGTCCGCATCCCAACCGTGCTGACCATAGTCCGGCCAGGGCTCTCCTGATAAAGAGAGAGACTTTAGTGAACTCAGGATGTCGCCGAACGGCGAGTGCTGAAAGATGTCCGCGGCGGTGAACTCCATGGCCGGAGCCAATCGAGTTCTATTGGAAGGGGTACGGAAGATCTGGAGTCTGAAGAGGAGTCCGGCACCTTGGAGTCACGAGCTTCGCAAAGGACAAGGCTGGTATTCAGCTCGATCGCCGTAGAGCTTGCAACCCCCGAGGCGGTGTCCAACCATCCCTCCTCGATTGGTGCAGTCGGCTCCGAGCTAAGGGTCGGAGCGGACACCTGAGCGGCCTTCTGGACACTGTCCAACAGCAGAGCTAGATCATGCCCCTCATGATAGTGCGGCGCGCTCAGCTGTGGCTCGAATCTGTCGAGGATCAAGTCTCCGTGGATGTCAGCCGTGTAGTTCAAACTTCTGAATCTGCCCTGATGGCCAGGGGTGTAGCTTTCAATCTGCTCCAGATGTCCAAGTGAATTGGTCCGCAGTGCAAAGCCGCCGAATACGAAGATCTGTCCGGGGAGAAAAGTCTCACCCTAGACCATGTCGTTGTTGATGATCGAAGAAGCCATCGGGCCTAAAGGTGACGACACAGAGGAACTCTCAATGAAAGCATCAATGTCGGTGTCAAAACCGGCGGATCTCGGGTAGGGGGTCCCGAACTGTGCGTCTAGGCGGATGGTAACAGGAGACAAGGGAGACGATGTTTTTACCCAGGTTCGGGCCCTCTCGATGGAGGTAAAACCCTGCTCCTGCTTGATTAATATTGATGATATGGGTAGTACAAGAGTAGATCTACCACGAGATCAGAGAGGCTAAACCCTAGAAGCTAGCCTATGGTATGATTGTTGTTTCCCCCTACGGACTAAAAACCCTCCGGTTTATATAGACACCGGAGAGGGCTAGGGTTACACGGAGTCGGTTACAATGGGAGGAGATCTACATATCGTATTGCCAAGCTTGCCTTCCACGCCAAGGAAAGTCCCATCCGTACACGGGACGAAGTCTTCAATCTTGTATCTTCATAGTCCGGGAGTCCGGCCAAAGGTCATAGTCCGGCCATCCGGACACCCCCTAATCCAGGACTCCCTCAAGCTCCTTCATGTGGATCTTTTTGTGCCTCCTTCATGGGATAGTCTGGGGGGGAAAAAGTATGGACTTGTCTTTGTTCATGATTACTCAAGATATACATGGGTGTTTTTCCTCAAGTACAAGGATGATACGAAGATCACCTTCATTGATTTTTCCAAACAAGCACAACGCAAGTTTGACAAAGAAATCTTGGCAATAAGAAGTGATAATGGCTCCGAGTTCAAGAACTACACCTTGGAAGGATTTCTTAGTGATGAAGGGATTGAGCATCAATATTCCGCACCATACAGGCCTCAATAAAATGGTGTTGCAGAAAGGAAGAACCGTACACTTGTGGAGATGGAAAGGTCCATGTTGGATGAATACAAGTCACCACATAGTTTTTGGGCCGAGGCTGTCAATACCGCATGCCATGCATCAAACCGGCTCTTTCTCCACAAAATATTGGAAAAGACTACATATGAGATCCTAACCGAGAACAATCCAAATGTCAAGTATTTTCGTGTTTTTGGTTGCAAATGTTTCATCCTCAACATAAGAGAACGGTTAGGAAAATTTCAATCCAAAACAACTGAGGGCATATTTGTTGGTTACGGATCAAACTCTCAAGCCTATAGAGTATACAACAAATCCAATGGATGTGTTGTAGAAACTTGTGACGTGGTGTTTGATGAATTTAATGGCTCCCATGGGGAGCAAGTTGATCTAAGTGATGTAGGTGAAGAAGATTTGTCTCAAGATATTTTGTCCATGGGTGTTGGTGTTCTTATTCCCATGGAACAAGAACATGATGATGATGAAGAAGAAGATGGAAGTTTCACACATCATCAAACCACTTCAACACTAATACCATCACAAGCTCCTATTGTTCAACCAATGCCCATAGTTCAAGAACAAGAAGGTGATCAAGTCCCTCATCATGATCATCTCCATGAGCAAGATCATCACCTAGTGCAAGAATAAGAAAGTGAAATCACTGATGATGAACCTCAACAAATGCAATATGAAGAAGAAGATCTTCCACCACACATTAATGATCCATATGTTGAGGATGTGTATGATGGAAATGAAGTTAAACCTCATGAAACCCTAACCTCCATCATGCCCCGTGTGGCCGGTCGTGTTGATGTTGATAAAATTCTCACCGGCATATCGGAAGGTAGAGTCACTCGTAAACAATTGACAAACTTTTGTGCTCACTTCTTGCTTGTGTCTAGTGTTGAGCCCCTCAAGGTACAAGAAGCATCGATGGACAATGATTGTCTCATTGCTATGCAAGAAGAGTTGAACAGCTTTGAATGCAACCAAGTGTGGTCATTAGTCAAGAGGCCAACTACAGAACACAATGTCATTGGAACAAAATGGATTTTCAAGAACAAGCAAGATGAGAATGGTGTAATCATCTGCAACAAGGCAAGGTTAGTGGCACAAGGGTACTCACAAGTTGAAGGTTAGGACTTTGATGAGACCTTTGCTCCCATTGCTCGTCTTGAATCTATTCGCATCTTACTTGCTTATGCTGCTTTCAATGGTTTTACATTACATCAAACGGATGTGCAGAGTGCTTTCCTTAACGGTCCTCTACAAGAAGAAGTATATGTATCACAACCACCTGGTTTCGTTGATCCCGATCACAAAGACTATGTGTATAAACTTTATAAGGCTTTGTATGGCCTCAAACAAGCACCTCGTGCTTGGTATGATCATCTTAAGAAGTTTTTACTTGATGATGGTTTTGTGAGAGGGTGATCGATCCCACTCTTTTTACTAAGAGGGACAAGGGTGATTTGATCTTATGCCAAATCTATGTAGATGATATCATTTTTGGTTCTCCTAACATTCATTTGTGCAAGAAGTTTGCGGCTTCCATGACCAATAACTTTGAGATGTCACTCAATGTGGATTTGAAGTTATTTCTCAGATTCCAAATTCAACAATTTCAAGAAGGAATATTCTTGTCTCAAGCAAAGTACCTCAAGGATATTCTAGAGAAGTTTGGCGTGTATGATGCTAGTCCATGTAAGACTCCCATGCCAACCAAAATTGTACTCATTGAAGACACAAAAGGTATCCCTTTAGACCCATCTACTTACCGCTCTATGATTGGTTCATTGCTTTATCTTTGTGCATCTAGACCGGACATCATGTTCAGTGTATGCATGCGTGCTAGATTCCAAGATTCCCCTAGGGAAAGTCATCATAAGCAGGTTAAGCGTATTCTTAGATACCTTGTTCACACCCCAAAGTTGGGTCTATGGTACCCCAAGGATGCTAAGTTTGATCTCATTGGGTACACGGATGCGGATTGGGTTGGAGACAAAGTGGATCGTAAGTCCACCTCTGATGCATGTCAATTTCTTGGACGCTCCTTCGTAAGTTGGTCCTCAAAGAAACAAAATTGTGTTGCCCTCTCCACTGCCGAAGCCGAATACATTGCAACCGCCAGTTGTGCAACTCAATTACTATGGATGAGTCAAACTTTGAAAGATTACGGTATCACCTATAGACATGTGCCTCTTCTATGTGATAACGAAAGTGCCATCAATATTGCTGAGAATCCCAAAGATCATACACGCACCAAGCACATTGATATTATGTATCATTTCTTGAGAGATCATGTGGAAAAGGGTGACATTGATATAGCACATGTTGGCACAAATATGCAACTTGCAGACATTTTCACCAAGCCATTGGATGAAGCAAGGTTTTGTCAACTTAGGCGTGAACTTGGTATCTTGGATCTTGACAACATTATGTGAAATCTAGTACCCATCCATGCATTCACTTAATGTCTTGTGTAGATGTAGTCATATGTTTAGGGGGGAGACACTCAACTCATGAGTACTCTCACCCTATATAATGCATAAATAAAACAAACACTCTCAAAGTTACCATGTTCTTCAAACTATGGTACTTTAAATGATGGAGTAGTGCTATTGAGCCCAAGGACACTATCTTCACGGCATCACGACACTTATACTCGCACATGGTGGCCTATTGGCCATCGACTCCCCTCAAAAGAGAGGATGTCCAATCATGTTTTGGGTTCTTATCATGTGTGTCTAGTTGCTTACCATGTGGTATCTTACATGTCTGATTGCCCATAGTATTTTGTCTTATACCCATTCTTGTATTTTGGTTCCTCTAGATATTTTGTGTGCTATTTGCCAAAACTTTTGCCACTGGTCGTCCGACGCTTCTCGGACGTCCGATGACTCACAACTTCTGGCCATCCAACTGATAACCCACAAGTATAGGGATCACAACAGTTTTCAAGGGTAGAGTATTCAACCCAAATTTATTGATTCAACACAACGGGAGCCAAAGAATATTCTCAAGTATTAGCAGTTGAGTTTTCAATTCAACCACACATGGATAACTTAATATCTGCAGCAAACTATTTAGTAGAAAAGTAGTATGGAAGTAACGGTAACAGTGGCAGCGGTAAAGTAACTAAGAAAAGATCAATATGTGGAAAGCTCGTAGGCATTGGATCAGTGATGGATAATTATGTCGGATGCGGTTCCTCATGTAATAGTTATAACATAGGGTGACATAGAACTAGCTCCAGTTCATCAATGTAATGTAGGCATGTATTCCGAATATAGTCATATGTGCTTATGGAAAAGAACTTGCATGCCATCTTTTGTCCTACCCTCCTGTGGCAGCGGGGTCCTATTGGAAACTAACGGATATTAATGCCTCATTTTAATAGAGTACCGGACCAAAGCATTAACACTTAGTGAATACATGAACTCCTCAAACTACGGTCATCACCGGTAATTATCCCGATTATTGTCACTTCGGGATAGTATCCTGATTATTGTCACTTCGGGGTTAATGGATCATAACACATAATAGGTTACTATAGACTTGCAAGATAGGATCAAGAACTCACATATATTCATGAAACCATAATAGGTTCAGATCTGAAATCATGGCACTCGAGCCCTAGTGACAAGCATTAAGCATAGCAAAGTCATAGCAACATCAATCTCAGAACATAGTGGATACTAGGGATCAAACCCTAACAAAAATAACTCGATTACATGGTAAATCTCATCCAACCCATCACCGTCCAGCAAGCCTACAATGGAATTACTCATGCACGGCGGTGAGCATCATGAAATTGGTGATGGAGGATGGTTCATGATGATGACGATGATGGATTCCCCTCTCCGGAGCCCCGAACGGACTCCAGATCAGCCCTCCCGAGAGAGTTTATGGCTTGGCGGCGGCTCCGTATCGTAAAACGCGATGAATCCTTTTCTCTGGGTTTTTTCTCCCCGTACATGAATATATGGAGTTGGAGTTGAGGTCGATGGAGCTCCAGGGGGCCCACGAGGTAGGGGCGCGCCCTAGGGGGGCACGCCCCACCCTCGTGGACAGGGTGTGGGCCCCCTGGCCTTGATTCTTTCGCCAGTATTTTTATTAATTCCAAAAATAACTTCCGTGGAGTTTCAGGTCATTCCGAGAACTTCTATTTTTGCACAAAAATAACACCATGGCAGTTCTGCTGAAAACAACGTCAGTCCGGGTTAGTTTCATTCAAATCATGCAGGTTAGAGTCCAAAACAAGGGCAAAAGTGTTTGGAAAAGTAGATACGATGGAGATGTATCAACTCCCCCAAGCTTAAACCTTTGCTTGTCCTCAAGCAATTCAGTTGATAAACTGAAAGTGATAAAGAAAAACTTTTACAAACTCTGTTTGCTCTTGTTGTTACAAATATGTAAAGCCAGCATTCAAGTTTTTAGCAAAGATTATGAACTAACCATATTCACAATAACAGTTAGGTCTCATGTTTACTCATATCAATGGCATAATCAACTAGACAACAATAATAATAAAACTCGGATGACAACACTTTCTCAAAACTACCATAATATGATATAACAAGATGGTATCTCGCTAGCCCTTTCTAAGACCACAAAACGTAAATGCAGAGCACCTTTAAAGATCAAGGACTGGCTAAACATTGTAATTCATGGTAAAAGAGATCCAGTCATAGTCATATCCAATATAAACTAATAGTAATGCATGCAAATGATAGAGGTGTTCTCCAACTGGTGCCTTTTAATAAGGTGATGATGACTTAACATAAAAGTAAATACATAGGCCCTTCGCAGAGGGAAGCAGAGATTTTTAGAGGTGCCAGAGCTCGATTTTGAAATAGAGATAAATAATATTTTGGGCGGTATACTTTCATTGTCAACATAACAACCAAGAGATCTCGATATCTTTCATGCTACACACATTATAGGCGGTTTCCAAACAGAATGGTAAAGTTTATACTCCCCCTCCGCCAACAATCATCAATCCATGGCTTGCCCGAAACAACGGGTGCCTCCAACTAACAACAATCCTGGGGGAGTTTTGTTTGCAATTATTTTGATTTGATTTGAGCATGGGACTGGGCATCCCGGTGACTAGCCATTTTCTCGTGAGTGAGGAGCGGAGTCCACTCCACTTGAGAATAACCTACCTAACATGGAAGATACAAACAACACTAGTTGATACATGAGTTGTTCGAGCATACAAAACAAAATTTCATTTGAAGGTTTTGGAGTTTGGCACATACAAATTTACTTGGAATGGCAGGTAGATACCGCATGTAGGAAGGTATGGTGGACTCATATGGAATAACTTTGGGGTTTAAGGATTTTTGGATGCACAAGCAATATTCCTGCTTAGTACAAGTGAAGGCTAGAAAAAGACTGGGAAGCGACCAACTAGAGAGCGACAACAGTCATGAACATGCATTAAAATTAATAGACACTAAGTGCAAGCATGAGTAGGATATAATCCACCGTGAACATAAATATCATGGAGGCTATGTTGATTTTGTTTCAACTACATGTGTGAACATGTGCCAAGTCAAATCACTCGAATCGTTCAAAGGAGGATACCACCCTATCATACCACATCACAACCATTTTAATAGCATGTTGGCATGGAAGGTAAACCATTATAAACTCCTAGCTAATTAAGCATGACATAAGCAACTATAATCTCTAAATGTCATTGCAAACATGTTTATTCATAATAGGCTGAATCAAGAACGATGAACTAATCATATTTACAAAAACAAGATAGGTCTACTTCATACCAGCTTCTCTCATCTCAATTAGTCCATCATATATCGCCATTATTGCCTTTGACTTGCATGACCGAATGGTGTAGATAATAATAATAGTGCACGTGCATTGGACTAAGCTGGAATCTGCGAGCATTCAGTTCAAAGGAGAAGACAAGGTAGCATGGGCTCTTGGTTAAATCGATCAATAATGCATAAAAGAGCCACTTTAACATTTTCATCATGGTCTTCTCCTTTCGACCCCCAAAGAAAATAAATAGAAATAGAACTATTTACACGGGAAAGCTCCCAACAAGAAAAAGAAGAATGAGAAATCTTTTTGGGTTTTCTTTTAATTACTACTACTACAGACATGGAAAGTAAACTAGCTAAAAGCTATAACTATTTTTTTTAGTTTTTTCTTAAGGTTATTCAAACACATAATAAGAAGACTTACAAAATAAAATAAACTAGCATGGATCTTACAATGAAAAAGTATGAGCACCGACAACTGGAATGAGTGTGTGAACATGAATGTAATGTCGATGAGGAATACGTACTCCCCCAAGCTTAGGCTTTTGGCCTAAGTTGGTCTATGCCCATGGATCAAAGTTGTAACTGGGGAGTGTCATCTGATTGCCACTGGTTGGCGATCATCTCCGGATCCACTGATAAAAGGATTGTCGATAAGGGTCAAGTGGTGGTTCCGACTCGAGCTCTGGAGTTGGTGTCGGGCTCCGGTATGCATAAACGGCCTCCGGCAAAATGAGGTACGTGCCTGCAGATAAGTCAAACAAAGAGGGTGAAGGCAAGATAATAGTCTCACAGTGAGTTTTATTAAATCTCAAATTATACTTAAGCATCTTCTCATCATTTTTAACAATAAACTCATGTACTACCATACTCTTATAATCTAGAAAAGTAGGGGGCCGCAGTTTTTCCTCTTTCTCATAATGCCTAATAGGTATCCTAAGGTGTTTAGCAAGGCATGAAGCATAGATACCTCCAAAGATGGGGCCCTTTGTACGGTTCAAACTTAATCGTTTAGCAACAATAGCGCCTAAACTAGCAGTGTTATCACAAAATAAAGCATGGCACAAAATAACAATATCAGGAACACTAAGGTTTCCGCAGTTCCCGCAACCAATTAAGCATCTACTAGCAAATATTGTGGCCAGGTGCCTCGTGGGCGTGCCTTGGACCCTCGTGGGCGTGCCTTGTACGGTGGGCGTGCCTTGGACCCTCGTGGCCAGGTGCTGGCTCCCCTGGTGTGTTCTCAGTGCCAAATATTCTTAAATATTCTAGAAAACATCATATTTCATTTTCGGGACATTTGGAGAACTTTTATTTCCGGGGTATTTTTTATTGCAAGGATAATTCAGAAAACAGACAGAAAATACTATTTTTACTTTATTAAATCTAAATAACAGAGAGTAAAAGGAGGGTACAAAGAGTTGTGCCTTCTAACTTCATCCATCTCATGCTCATCGAAAGGAATCCACTAACAAGGTTGATCAAGTCTTCTTAACAAACTCATTCTGAATCGCATGAAACCGGAGAATTTTCGAATAGCACTAGGTTACCTCAACGAGGATATGTACATCCCCAATAATAAGAATATCATATTTCTTCTTGACAGTAGGAAGAGGAAATTCAAACCCTCCAATAATAATCGATGGAATTTTTCCAATAGAATTTATATTGTGAACTTGAGTTTGTTTCCTCGGAATGTGTACCGTATGCTCATTATCGTTAACATGAAAAGTGACATTGCCTTTGTTGCAATCAATAACAGCCCTTGCAGTATTCAAAAAGGGTCTACCAAGGATAATCGACATACTATCATCCTCGGGAATATCAAGAATAACAAAGTCCATTAAGATAGTAACGTTTGCAACCACAACAGGCACATCCTCACAAATACCGACAGGTATAACAGTTGATTTATCGGCCAGATATTGCAGTAGGTGTCAACTTATTCAATTCAAGTCTACAATATAAAGAGAGAGGCATAAAACTAACACCGGCTCCAAGATCACATAAAGCAGTTTTAACATAGTTTCTTTTAATGGAGCATGGTATAGTTGGTACTCCTGGATCTCCTAGTTTCTTTGGTATTCCACCCTTAAATTTATAATGAGCAAGCATGGTGGAAATTTCAGCTTCTGGTATCTTTCTTTTATTAGTAGCAATATCTTTCATGTACTTAGCATAAGGATTCATTTTAAGCATATCCGTCAAATGCATACGCAAAAAGATAGGTCTAATCATTTCAGCAAAGCGCTCAAAATCCTCATCATCCTTTTTCTTGGATGGTTTGGGAGGAAAAGGCATGGGTTTCTGAACCCATGGTTCTCTTTCTCTACCATGCTTCGTAGCAACGAAATCTCTCTTATCATAACGTTGATTCTTTGATTGTGGTTATCAATATCAACAGCAGGTTCAGTCTCTACTTCATTATTATTGCTAGGTTGAGCATCAACATTAACATTATCATTAATATTATCACTAGGTTCATGTTCATCACCAGATTGTATTTCTGCATCAGAGATAGAAATATCATTATGTAGCGACCAGACCTCAAACAGTCTGATCTCTGTGCTTCAGTGTCATCCCTCGATCAGTAATGTTGACACGCACAGTACTTGAAGGATTTATAACAGAGTAGCAATCACACACTCATTGCATTGAATATATCCAAAGGAGGACTTATTACAATAAATATGGCTTAAGGCCATCTAATAACGATAACAGTGGAAGGCTTGGAAGATAAGTGAGTCCATCAACTCCAACGGCATCACTGAGTATAGGACCACGATCCTAAGGCATCTTACTCGTCGTCTGAAAAGTCTGCAACATGAATGTTGCAGCCCGAAAATGGGTCAGCACATGGAATATGCTGGCAATGTAACACATAGAGAGTAATGAAGGAATAATGCTATACTACATGCATATATGGCTGGTGGAAAGTTCTATGGTTATAGTTTTGCATAAAGCCAATTTTTACCTACTGCAAAGGAATAAATTTTATTTAACTATCATGGTGGTTGTTAAACATCGAGAGTGTAGACACCCTCTCAATCCCAATTAACCATCAACATTAACCCAACAAATTTAATTAAAGTAACATGATGAGATTCACATGATAATCCAAGTACTAGATACTCAAAACGTCCATAACCGGGGACACGGCTAACCATGATTATTTTATACACTCTGCAGAGGTTTGCGCACTTTTCCCCACAAGACTCGGTCTCCTCCATAGATTTCTCGCACTGCATGGTGTTTCAGAAACGGATGACCGAGACATAGTCTTTCGGAAGCGTTTGCACCTTACGAACGGGTAGACCGTACCAACCTACATCCCCTACATCTGCTAGTCTACCACTGTAAGAGTTCACACGACTTAATCAACTATGCTAGAGCCCATAGTAGCTTGTGGCTGCACACAGAAGTTTCTAGCATGAATAATCTCATGATCCCTTTGAGCCTAGGTGGTGGTCCAAAAGAAGCAGGCAATCGCTGGAACACCCAGGTGCCTCAATCCACCCAGATGTGTATTAAAGTTGCCACCTTAAATAAACCATTAATTAACAATCTCACATCTGTCATGGAAAATTCACTCACCCAATCCACGTCTACTAGCATAGCATAGCGATAAGCAAATGTAGAAGTAACTCCCAAGGGTTTGATAACAAAACATGTAATAGGTACTGTCGGTGTCAAAACCGGCGGATCTCGGGTAGGGGGTCCCGAACTGTGCGTCTAGGCGGATGGTAACAGGAGACAAGGGACACGATGTTTTACCCATGTTCGGGCCCTCTTGATGGAGGTAAAACCCTACGTCCTGCTTTATTGATATTGATGATGTGGGTATTACAAGAGTAGATCTACCACGAGATCAAGGAGGCTAAACCCTAGAAGCTAGCCTATGGTATGATTATTGTTCTTCGTCCTATGGACTAAAACCATCCAGTTTATATAGACATCGGAGAGGGCTAGGGTTACACAGAGTCGGTTACAATGGTAGGAGATCTACATATCCGTATTGCCAAGCTTGCCTTCCACGCCAAGGAAAGTCCCATCCGGACACGGGACGAAGTCTTCAATCTTGTATCTTCATAGTCTTGGAGTCCGGCCGATGATGATAGTTCATCTATCCGGACACCCCCTAGTCCAGGACTCCCTCAGTAGCCCCTGAACCAGGCTTCAATGACGACGAGTCCGGCGCGCATATTGTCTTCGGCATTGTAAGGCGGGTTCCTCCTCCGAATAATTCATAGAAGATCGTGCACACCAGGATAGTGTCCGGCTCTGCAAAATAAATTCCACATACCACAATAGAGAGAATAATATTTACACAAGTTCAATCTGCTGACGTATTTTGTGGTGTGATGTCACACCACCACCAAGCCTTTACTCGAATTGTTTTTATTGTACCACCTCAGCGCGTTTAGCGAAGCGGTTTCCTTGGCACGTCTTGTCGAAGCAGAGATCGTGTTCCCCTTATTCCGGGATTCCCATCAATACGGACGTGGGTAACCCAACCGCGCCATTGATTGCGGCGCTTGGGAGATAAGCGAGTTTTATCAGGCCGGTGGGGACGCATGGTTTCGTCCGCCCATATAAGGGGATAAAGATCCACCCTTTTACCTACGCCTTCTTCCTCCTTTGCTTATCCATCTCCGTGAACTCGAGCTCCAGCGCCCAAGTCCGCACATCTCACCTCAACCTTCTCCAACTATGTCCAGAGCGGGAGGCAAGTGGATGGCCTCCTCCGTTACGGAGGGGCACATCAAGAAGCTGCACAGCTCCGGATATCTGTCCAGCGACATCGCGCACCGGCTCCCCGATGAGGGGCAGCTCATCGCCACCCCCGGGCCCCATGAGAGGGTAGTATTCCTTTCCCATTTCCTCCGCGGACTGGGCTTCCCACTCCATCCCTTTGTCCGAGGGCTCATGTTCTACTACGGCCTGGATTTCCATGATCTGGCCCCGAATTTCATCCTCAACATCTCGGCGTTTATCGTCGTGTGTGAGGCCTTCCTCTGCATCCAGCCCCACTTCGGCTTGTGGCTCAAGACCTTCAGTGTCAAGCCGAAGGTTGTGAAGGGCAGCCAAGCGGAGTGCGGAGGCACCATGGTGGGCAAGATGCCCAATGTTACCTGGCTCGAGGGCACCTTCGTGGAAACCATTAAGGGGTGGCAATCAGGGTGGTTCTACATCACCGAGCCGCGTGACCCTGAATGGGCAGCGGCCCCCGAATTCAGATCTGGCATCCCCATATGGCTCACCTCCTGGAAAGAGAGTGGCCTAACATGGGATGATTCGGAGGAGCTGACCGGACTCCAAGCCTGCGTCCAAAAGCTAGTGAACAAGAAGCTCAAGCTTGTCAACGTAGTCCAGGTCATGCTCATCCGCCGGATTCTCCTGTGCCAACAACGGGACTTCAATATGTGGGAGTTTGATTCGGCTTTGAGGTAAGAATTTTGATATATGTAAAATAGTACCGCATAGACAGTAGCCCCTGATACTCGGTTCGGTGTTCGGGAAGAAAAGTCGGACTGAGGATCTAAAAAGATATACGCAGGAGTCATAAAAAATATGTCAATATGGGGTTGCAGGCTGTGCTGCTGACCTCTGCCGCACTGACTGCGGAGGTCAATACTTTGAAGCAAAGCCTCAAGCGGTCCGAGAACAAGCTCAGCCGTGCCAAGAAGCAGCTCGAGAACAAGGAAGGTGAGTAACACCTTATTAAAGTTGTACCTTACAGAAAAGGATTTGGTTGCAAGAAGAATGACAAGGATAACGTGGGTATTGCAGGGGCCACGAACGAGGTGGCGACCCTGAAGGAGGCGGTGTCCGCGGTCGAACGTAATGAGGCCGCGGAGCACATCGAGCAAGAGAAGCAGGAGGCGCGGGTGGCGGAGGTACAGCAAGAGCTCCAGGCTCTCGTGGAAAAACATGAGAGTTTGGAGCGCGACTCGAAGACTCGAGAGTCCGAGCTTGCATCGACTCTTGAGAGTGCCAAAGCCGCTAAGGCCAAAGCCTACAAGGCCCTCCAAGAAATCGAGGCGTTGAAGAAAATAGTGGCGGGTAAGGCATTTTTCATGCAAAGCAAGCATGTGAGTGTGAATTACCTATTACTTACCTGAATTCGGAGCTCTCCAGGAGCGTTCGCAGATCTGCCCCGCAGCGTGTCCGATGCTGCTGCTTTCTATAGGGCCGAGGAGGGGAGCTTGACGGAGAAGTTCTTCTGGTCTCAGTATGCTAAGGCCGGACATCCGGTGCCCCTTAGCGACCAGCTGAAGCAGCTGGTTGAGCTCCACAAGGTGGCCGAACAGGCCATGAAGGGCCTCATAGTTCGGCTGTGGCCCAATGAGGCCATGCCTAGGAGCTACTTCGGCCTGGTGCGGCAACTGGTGGATACTTGTCCATGGGTTGAAGTCATCAAGCACTCCGCCTGTATTGAAGGTGCCCGTCAGGCCCTTGCTCGCGCAAAGGTGCAATGGGGCAAGATGGATGCTGAGAAGCTTGTGACGGACGCGCCAACGCCGGGCAAGGAGTATCGCACGGCCGAGATGTATTATAAGAGTGTCCTGAAGGGTGCCCGCATTATTGCGGGTGAGTGCTCCAAAGATGTAATATTTGAGTAGACTCGCATTTTGTTATCTTGTGCGCTGAAAACTTTGTTCATATGCGCTAAGCAACGCTTGTTAATTTAAAATATTACCTTCTATGCGGCCGTTTATCAAATCTGAGAGATGGCAAGTCGTCGGCTTCAGCCCCCATGCCACGAGTGCTGGGGTGTTCGGGATAAATTTGAGCACTCTTGTTCCCATTTTTGGGTCCATCTAGGGAGGCGCTCAACACAACGAACGAGGCAACCGGACTTATAATGCTTGAACACTCTCACTTAGCCATAGGATTCTATAATTTTAAATTTCAGCGAAGCCCCTAGTGTTCGAAGGCCGAATTTGGGGCGCTATCCATGCCTGGGCCGGACAAAGCCGGTTCCTCGCTCTAAGCGGCATAAGTCTTTAGGGACTCGAAAAAACCTCTCGAACAGCGACCGGCTCTCACCTCATCATGACGATCAGTTTTAACTTTCTCCACTGAGGCGCTCACCCAGCTCAACTAGGGCGCAATCATAGTGGTTCTCCCAGTGCTACCTTAGACGATACAACGGAACGTAAGGTACCAAAACATGGGAGTCGGGCAAACACAACTATTGACCCAAGACATGATTCGGAACCGATGCATATAATGCTATAAGTTCGGGGTGCCGCACTTGTGAAAGTGTTCGAACTTATCACACCATGATGCGGGAAACATAAGCCCCTGGTGTATTTAGCCGTACCAAAGTGCACGGATGCAACATGTCATAAATGAACATATGTATAAGAAAGAAATGCAATTATAAGCAAAAAGGTGTTGCATTGTTTATTCAAGAAATACTGCCATGAATGCAGAACGATACAAATAGTGCGGTAAGCAAGGGATGGGACTATTAAACATGTCCCCCTCCAGGGGTAGGCTGCGGAATGGTGTATAAAACAAATTTAATGCTCGTAATGGAGACCACCTGGATATTCGTCGTAGCCTTTCTCCTTCCCTGGCTGTTGCATCGTGAGTTCGGCAGGTCTACTGCCGGACAGGGCCTCTGATGAACGGAGTCCTGTGGGTAAAAAAGAAAAAGAGAAAAAAATAATGACACACTTGAGAGCCCCTGGTGTGGTTAAGCCGCATTCTGGGCCTATCGTGGTCGTGCCCCTCCCCCTATGCCCATGGTATCTCCATAGCGTAATGATGTACGCGAAGGACCAGTCTTGCAATTTTGTAGGGGCTGGGGTTGGGACCGCATTGCTACGCGTGCTCGGAACGTGCCAGGTGGTCTTGTTGTAGGTTACTCCGAGCGCGTTTAGCCGTGTCCGGTCGCTTAACGGTCGGACTCGAGAATTGCCTTAAGAGGCTGCACTGTACTTCTGCCGCGAGAGCCGATGTATGTTCCTCCGTTCGGAGAGAGCGTTCAGTGTTTCCGTTGACCGTGATGACTCCTCGAGGGCCTGGCATCTTGAGCTTGAGGTATGCATAGTGCGGCACCGCGTTGAACTTTGCAAACACGGTACGTCCGAGCAGAGCATGATAGCCGCTGCGGAACGGAACTATGTTGAAGATTAACTCCTCGCTTCGGAAGTTATCCGGGGATCCAAAGACCACTTCCAGTGTAACTAAGCCTGTACAATTGGCCTCTACACCTGGTATGACGCCTTTAAAGGTCGTCTTTGTGGGTTTAATCCTTGAGGGGTCTATGCCCATTTTGCGCACTATATCTTGATAAAGCAGGTTCAGGCTGCTGTCGCCGTCCATCAGGACTCTGGTGAGGTGAAATTCATCGACAATTGGGTCTAAAACCAATGCGGCGAATCCACCGTGGCGGATGCTGGTGGGGTGGTCCCTTCGATCAAAAGTGATCGGGCAGGAGGACCATGGGTTAAACTTCGGGGCGACTGGCTCCATCGCGTATACATCCCTGAGTACAAGCTTCCGCTCCCTTTTGGGTATGTGGGTTGCGTATATCATGTTCACCGTCCGCACTTGTGGGGGGAAACCCTTCTGTCCTCTATTGTTCGGTGGTCGGGTCTCTTCCTCGTCATCGCTATGTAGCCCCTTGTCATTGTTTTCGGCAATTAGCTTGCCTTCCTGCTTGAATACCCAACAGTCCCTGTTGGTGTGGTTAGCTGGCTTTTCGGGGGTGCCGTGTATCTGGCACGAGCAATCGAGTATTCGGTCCAAATTGGACGGACCCGGAGTAGTTCTTTTGAATGGCTTTTTCCGCTGACCGGGTTTAGAGCCTCTGAATCCAGCATTGACTGCCGTATCCTCATTATTGTCGCCGTTAATGCGGCGTTTGTTCTTGTTGCGACGCGACCTGCCATTGCGGTCCTTGATATCTGGACTGCCAGAATTTTTGCTGAGGTTGTTGCTGCGGGCTAGCCAGCTGTCCTCTCCCGCGCAGAAGCGGGTCATGAGTGTTGTGAGGGCTGCCATGGATTTTGGCTTTTCCTGTCCCTGGTGCCGGGCAAGCCACTCGTCGCGGATGTTATGTTTGAAGGTCGTGAGGGCCTCCGCATCCGGACAGTCGATGATTTGATTTTTCTTAGTTAAGAACCGTGTCCAGAATTGTCTGGCCGATTTGTCTGGCTGCTAAATTATATGGCTTAGATCGTCAGCGTCTGGTGGTCGCACATACGTGCCCTAGAAGTTATCAAGGAATGCGGCTTCCAGGTCCTCCCAACACCCAATTGATTCTGCTGGCAAGTTGTTAAGCCAATGCCGAGCTGGTCCTTTAAGCTTGAGTGGGAGGTATTTGATGGCGTGAAGATCATCACCGCGGGCCATGTGGATATGAAGTAGATAGTCTTCGATCCAAACCGCGGGGTCTGTTGTGCCATCATAAGATTCAATATTCACGGGTTTAAACCCTTCGGGGATTTGATGATCCATTACATCATCTATGAAGCATAGTGGGTGTGTGGCGCCTCTGTATTGGGCTATATCACGACGAAGCTCAAAAGAGCTTTGTCTACTGTGTTCGGCCCGGCCGGACTTGCTGTGTCCGGCGCGACGGTTGTCGTCACGTATCATGGGGCGCCCACGCGATCCATAGATTGATCTTGATTGTCTTGCCTTATCCTCCAATATATCTCTCAAGTCCAGAGCGTTCCCCTGTGGCCTTGTGCTTTTCGAGTGATGCCGGGGTACGGTTCTAGTGGAGGGCCTAGAGGCCTCTCTGTCGTGGCTACGGGGTGGTCGGTCAACCATATTGTGCGCTGGTGATGCAGGTTTATATGCCTCCTCCTCTAATCAGGGGAGCAGCTTGCGTTTGGGGTAGCTTTTGGAGGGGCGTTCGAGCTCATGCTCTTCGGCCGCAAGGACTTCAGTCCATCTGTCGGCTAGCAGATCTTGATCAGCTCTAAGCTGTTGCTGCTTTTTCTTGAGGCTGTTTGCCGTGGCCATAAGCCTGCGTTTAAAACGCTCTTGTTCGACGGGATCCTCAGGCACGACAAATTCATCGTCGTCGAGGCATGCCTCGTCTCCGGAGGGAGGCATGTAATTATCATCCTCTACCTCTTCGTCTGCCGCTCTCTCATGAGGGCTGGCTTCTCCGTCCTCCTGTGCTAAATCTTGATGGAGGGGGTTGTCTTCGGCACTGTCTGGGGTATTATTATCTCCGGTGCCGGAATCTCCATTCTTGCTGTGGCGGGATTTAGAGCGGCGCCGCTCACGCCGGCGCTTGGGCTGTTTCTTGGAGGGGTCATCCTCCGCTATTCCTTCGCCATTCCCATCCTTTGGGATATCCACCATGTATATGTCATATGATGAGGTGGCTTTTCAGTGCCGAGTAGGCGCTGGTTCTTGGTCGTCTCCGGCATCGTCGTCCATACCGTCGATGTCTTCGGAGTCGAAGTCTAGCATGTCGGTTAGATCATCGATAGTGGCTACTAAGTGGGTGGTGGGTGGGCCTTGAATTTCTTCGTCGTCCGCATCCCAACCGTCCTGACCGCAGTCCGGCCAGGGCTCTCCTGATAACAAGAGATACTTTAGCAAACTCAGGATGTCGCCGAAAGGTGAGTGTTGAAAGATGTCCACAGCGGTGAACTCCATGATCAGCGCCCAATCGGATTCGATTGGAGGGGGCGCGGGAGGTTCGGAGTCTGGCGAGGAGTCCGGCACCTCGGAGTCACGAGCTTCACAAGGGATAAGGTCAGTATTCGGCTCCATCGCCGTAGAGGTTGCAGCCCCCAAGGCGGTGTATAACCACCCGTCCTCGATCTGCGCAGCCGGCTCCGAATTGAGGGTCGGAGCGGACTCGTGTGTGGCCTCCAGGGCACTGTCCGGCTGCAGAGCTAAATCATGCCCATCGTGACAGTGCGGCGCTCGGTTGTGGCTCGAATCCATCGAAGATCAAGTCTCCGCGGATGTCAGCCGTGAAGTTCAAACTTCCAAATCTGACCTGTTGGCCAGGGGCATAGCTTTCGATCTGCTCCAGATGGCCAAGCGAATTGGCCCGCAGTGCAAAGCCGCCGAATACGAAGATCTGTCCGGGGAGAAAAGTCTCACCCTGGACTGCGTCGTTGTTGATGATCGAAGAAGCCATCGAGCCAATCGGTGACGACACAGAGGAACTCTTAATGAAAGCACCAATGTCGGTGTCAAAACCGGCGGATCTCGGGTAGGGGGTCCCGAACTATGCGTCTAGGCGGATGGTAACAGGAGACAAGGGACACGATGTTTTACCCAGGTTCGGGCCCTCTTGATGGAGGTAAAACCCTACGTCCTGCTTGATTGATATTGATGATGTGGGTATTACAAGAGTAGATCTACCACGAGATCAAGGAGGCTAAACCCTAGAAGCTAGCCTATGGTATGATTATTGTTCTTCGTCCTATGGACTAAAACCATCCGGTTTATATAGACACCGGAGAGGGCTAGGGTTACACAGAGTCGGTTACAATGGTAGGAGATCTACATATCCGTATCCCCAAGCTTGCCTTCCATGCCAAGGAAAGTCCCATCCGGACACGGGACGAAGTCTTCAATCTTGTATCTTCATAGTCTTGGAGTCCGGCCGATGATGATAGTTCGGCTATCCGGACACCCCCTAGTCCAGGACTCCCTCGGGTACTACCTCATCTACTTCCCAAAACCCACATATTAATCATATCCTAATCATGCAATTGTTTGAGGATTGATCTAATGCAATAAAACTGGGTAGTAAAGAGGTATGATCAAAGTGTTACTTGCCTTGCTGATGATCCGGGAAACCTAGAGATTCGAGTAGCAAGCGGCGCACTCCGGATACTCTATCGCAAACAAACAAACATGCAAACAACCATACAATAAGTACTCATCTAATGCACAGGTAAAACTCAAATAAAAGATCTAACCAGAAAATTCAACTTAAAAACTCCGGTTTGCAAAAAGAACCAAATCAAACGAAGCAACGAAAGAAAAGAGCTTCATTTACTAATCTGGACCTAAGTCAAATTTTCCAGTAGCAAAAACTTATTTGAGTTGATTAGACGGAAAGAGGGTTTCGAGATGAAACTCTAGGCACCTGAATCGCCTGATTCCGATAAACGAGCGAAAAGATTAACTAAAACGAAAATCGGATCAGAAATCGTGATCTGGAATAATCGCGGAAAATCCGAGAAAAAGAAAAACTGACGAACAGTTTAACGATCAGAGGTTCGCTAACTGAAACTAAACGGTGCACTCGTTCGTTAAAATGAACGAACGAGCGAACGCTCGCTAAATAAAATAAACTCGAAAATAAAATAAAACCGATCTAAAAGAAAATAAACTAGCGTTTTCTAAAAAAATGAATCGGTTTTCTTCAGAAAACCGGCGACGAACGGCGGCTACCTCATCAGACTCCCATGAGGTCCAGCGGCTCCGGTGGGGCTGGGGCTCTGGCAGCGATGGCAGGTAGCGTGGGTAGCGGCGACGGGCGTCGGCGACGGCGGTGACGGGCTGCAGCTCCGGGCGGCGGCGGCGCTAAGGCGGCGGCAGCGGCTCGGCTCGGGAGGCGGAGCGGGTCGGGGTGGCGGAGTGAGGAGGGCGGCGGCGGCGCGGTATAAATAGGGGGGCAGCGTCCTGGCTTGGGGGAGGGGGCGCCTCGGGAGGCGTGCTCCTCCCGGACTCGGGCGGCGGCGGCGATCGGGACTCCGGTCCCGATCCGATGCGAGAGACGGCGGCGGCGCTGGGCCGGCTCGGCTGGGCCTTCGGCCCAGTCAGGCGCGCGGGATTTTTTTTAAATAAAATTCCGCCAAAACTAAGAAAAATTCTAGAAAATAAAATAAAATTCTAAAAATGCCAAAATAAATTTTCACCATCTAAATAAAATGGTTAGAACAAGATGAACATTTTCTTAGCCCTAAAATGCAGTTTTGAAAAACATGCATTTTTTTCTAAATTCAAATAAAATAGCCAAAAACTCCGAAATAAAACTTATTTGATTTTTTTATTAAATCCTCATTATTTCTTTATTTTGGGAAAGTCATTTTATTCCCTCTCTCATATTTTAATAATAGAAATAATTGAAGATAAAATAGAATAAATCAAATGATCCTATTTTCAAAATTTGAGAAAACTCAAATATGAAAATAACGAAATTCCCAACTCTCTCCGAGGGTCCTTGAGTTGCATAAAATTTCTAGGATCAAGCCAAAAGCAATAAAATATGATATGCAATGATGATCTAGTGTATAACATTCCAAATTGAAAATTTGGGATGTTACAAACCTACCCCCCTTAAGATGAATCTCGCCCTCGAGATTCGGGTTGGGTAGAAAATAGGTGAGGGTGGTCCTTTAGCACACCTTCCTCTCGCTCCTAGGTGGCTTCATCCTCGGTATGGTGGCTCCACTGAACCTTGCAAAACTTGATAACCTTGCTGCGGGTGACTCGGCTGGCATACTCGAGAATCTTGACTGGTTTCTCCTCGTAAGTTAAATCACTATCCAACTGAATCACTTCCAGTGGCACTGTATCTCTTAGCGGTATATCAGCCATTTCTGCGTGGCACTTTTTCAACTGGGATACGTGGAACACGTCATGAACTCCTGATAGTCCTTCTGGCAATTCCAACTTGTAAGCAACTTCTCCCATATGCTCCAAAACTTTGTATGGTCCCACAAAATGTGGCGCTAACTTTCCCTTAACTCCAAAGTGCTTAACTCCTCGAAGTGGGGACACACGAAGATAAACTCTGTCTCTGACTTCATAAGCTATCTCCTTGCGTTTTGAATCTGCATAGCTCTTCTGCTGGACTGGGCTACCTTGAGCCTATCACAAATCAACTTCACCTTCTGTTCAGACTCCTTAATCAAATCTGGTCCAAACAACTGGTGATCCCCAACTTCATCCCACAACAACGGGGTCCTGCACCTCCTTCCGTACAAGGCTTCGAAAGGGGCCATCTTCAAAATGGATTGATAAATGTTGTTGTAAGAGAACTCGGCATAAGGCAAATTCTCATCCCAACTAGATCCATAATCTAGCGCACAAGCTCTCAGCATATCCTCCAAAATCTGATTGACTCTCTAGGTCTGTCCATCTGTCTGCGGATGAAAGGCTGTACTGAACTCTAGCCTAGTACCCAAAGTTTTGTGCAACTGATTCCAAAACTTTGAGGTAAACTGGGTTCCTCTATCTGATACAATGCTCCTCGGAACTCCATGCAGACATACGATCCCGGTCATGTATATCTTGGCCAACTTAGCACTGGTGTAAGTGGTCTTTACTGGGATGAAATTTGCTACCTTCGTCAATCGATCGACTACAACCCAAATCGAGTCATAGCCTGAGCGAGTCCTGGGCAATCCCGTGATAAAATCCATGCCTAGTTTATCCCACTTCCATTCGGGTATCGGCAATGGCTGTAGCAATCCTGCTGGCTTCTGATGCTCTGCCTTCACTCTCTGACATACATCACAAACTGCTACGTACTTCGCAATACCCTTCTTCATTCCGGTCCACCAGAAAGTGTCCTTAAAATCCAAGTACATCTTGGTAATTCCTAGGTGAATCGAATATGGAGAATTATGGGCCTCTTGCAGAATCAACTTCCTGATATCCGGGTCATTAGGCACGTAAAAGCGGTCTTCAAACCATAAGGTATCATGCTCATCCTCACGAAATCCTTTTGCCTTTCCTTTGCTCATCTTCTCCTGTATAGAGGCAATCTCTTTGTCTGTCTTCTGAGCTTCTCTGATCTTATCCATCAAAGTAGACTAGATGTCCAATGCTGCAACATAGCCTCTCAGAACTATCTCCAAACGTAGCTCACGAATATCCTCGGCTAACTCCTTTGGTAACTCTCCGGTCAAGAGTGTGTTGACATGGCTCTTGCGGCTCAACGCATCGGCTACTACGTTAGCCTTTCCGGGGTGATAATGCAATCTCATATCATAATCTTTGATGATCTCCAACCATCTCCTTTGCCTGAGATTCAACTCCTTCTATGTGAAAATGTACTTCAAACTCTTGTGATCCGTGTACACCTCACAATGATTTCCGATAAGAAAATGTCTCCAGGTCTTCAATGCATGCACTAAGGCCGCTAACTCCAAATCGTGGGTAGCATAATTCAACTCATGGGGCTTAAGTTGTCGTGAGGCATACGAAACAACTCTTCCCTCCTGCATAAGCACTCCTCCAAGTCCTCGACAAGAAGCGTCGCAATACACCTCATAATCCTTGCGCTGATCTGGCAGAATCAACACGGGTGATGTAACCAAACGTTTCTTCAGCTCCTGGAAACTAGCTTCACATTCATCAGTCAATCTAAACTTGGTATCTTTCTTCAACAACTCCGTCATGGGCTTCGCAATCTTCGAGAAATTCTCAATGAACCTCCGGTAATATCCCGCAAGTCCAAGAAAACTCCGGATCTCTCCAACTATTGTTGGTGCTTCCCAGCTTGTCACAGTGACAACTTTGGTGGGGTCTACTGCTATTCCTTCTCCGGATATAACATGTCAGAGGAATCCAACTTCCTTGAACCAAAACTCACATTTGCTGAACTTGGCGTATAATTGTTGTTCTTTGAGCTTCTCCAGTACCAAATGCAAATGCTCCTTATGCTCTTCTTCATTCTTTGAATAGACCAAAATATCATCAATGAACACCACGACGAACTTATCCAAAAGTTCCATAAACACCTTGTTCATCATGTTCATGAAATATGCAGGTGCGTTAGTCAGACCAAATGACATAACGGTATACTCGTACAGCCCGTACCTGGTGGTAAAAGCCATCTTAGGTATATCCTTCTCTCGAATCTTCAACTGGTGGTATCCTGATCGCAGATCGATCTTGGAAAATACCTTAGCTCCTTGCAATCGGTCAAAAAATCATTGATCATCGGCAACGGGTACTTGTTCTTAATGGTCACTTCATTCAATCCTCGATAATCAACAACTGTTGGGGAACGTAGTAATTTCAAAAAAAATCCTACGCACATCCAAGATCATGGTGATGCATAGCAACGAGAGGGGAGAGTGTTGTCCACGTACCCTCGTAGACCTATAGCGGAAGCGTTATAACAACACGGTTGATGTAGTCGTACATCTTCACGGCCCGACCGATCAAGCACCGAAACTACGGCACCTACAAGTTCTAGCACACGTTCAGCTTGATGACGATCCCCAGACTCCGATCCAGCAAAGTGTCGGGGAAGAGTTCTCTCAGCACGACGGCGTGGTGACGATCTTGATGTTCTACCGTCGCAGGGCTTCGCCTAAGCACCACTATAGTATTGTTGAGGTGGACTATGGTGGAGGGGGGCACCGCACATGGCTAAGAGATCCAAGGGATCAATTGTTGTGTCTATGGGGTGCCCCCCTCCTCCATATATAAAGGAGTGCAGGAGGGGGCCGGCCAAGGGGGGTGGCACGCCCAAGGGGGGGAGTCCAACTCCCACCGGGAGTAGGACTCCCCCTTTTCCTATTAAGAGTAGGAGAGGGAAGGAAGAGGAAGGAGGGAGGAAGGAAAGGGGGGCCGGCCCCCATCCCAATTCGGATTGGGCTTGGGGGGGGCCTCCCTTGCTCCTTTCCCCTCCTTTTCACTAAGGCCCAATAAGGCCCATATACCTCCCGGGGGGTTCCGATAACCTCCCGGTGATCCGGTATTGTCCCAATCTCACCCGAAACCTTTCCGGTGTCCAAATATAGTCGTCCAATATATCGATCTTTACGTCTCGACCATTTCGAGACTCCTCGTCTAGTCCGTGATCATATCTGGGACTCCGAACAACATTCGGTACATCAAAATATATAAACTCATAATGAAACTATCATCATAACATTAAGCGTGCGGACCCTACGGGTTCGAGAACAATGTAGACATGACTGAGACACGTCTCTGATCAATAACCAATAGCGGAACCTGGATGCTCATATTGTCTCCCACATATTCTACGAAGATCTTTATCGGTCAGACCGCATAACAACATACGTTGTTCCCTTTGTCATCGGTATGTTACTTGCCCGAGATTCGATCGTCGGTATCTCAATACCTAGTTCAATCTCGTTACGGGCAAGTCTCTTTACTCATTCTGTAATACATCATCTCACAACTAACTCATTAGTTGCAATGCTTGCAAGGCTTAAGTGATGTGCATTAAGTGATGTGCATTACTCAAGTAGAGGCATACTAGTGACACTCTGTTTGTCTATGTATTCACACATGTATTATGTTTTCGGTTAATACAATTCTAGCATGAATAATAAACATTTATCATGATATAAGGAAATAAATAATAACTTTATTATTGCCTCTAGGGCATATTTCCTTCAGTCTCCCACTTGCACTGGAGTCAATAATCTAGATTACACTGTAATGATTCTAACACCCATGGAGCCTTGGTGTTGATCATGTTTTGCTCATGGAAGAGGCTTAGTCAATGGGTGTGCTGCATTCAGATCCGTATGTATCTTGCAAATTTCTATGTCTCCCACTTGGACTAAATCCCGAATGGAATTGAAGTGTATCTTGATGTGCTTGGTTCTTTTGTGAAATCTGGATTCCTTTGCCAAAGCAATTGCACCAGTATTGTCACAAAAGATTTTCATTGGACCCGATGCACTAGGTATGACACCTAGATTGGATATGAACTCCTTCATCCAGACTCCTTCGTTTGTTGCTTCCGAAGCAGCTATGTACTCCGCTTCACATGTAGATCCTGCCATAATGCTTTGTTTAGAACTGCACCAACTGACAGCTCAACTGTTCAATGTAAACACGTATCTGGTTTGCAATTTAGAATCGTCCGGATCAGTGTCAAAGGTTGCATCAACGTAACCATTTACGATGAGCTCTTTGTCACCTCCATAAACGAGAAACATATCCTTAGTCCTTTTCAGGTATTTCAGGATGTTCTTGGCCGCTGTCCAGTGATCCACTCCTGGATTACTTTGGTACCTCCCTGCTAAACTTATAGCAAGGCACACATCAGGTCTGGTACACAACATTGCATACATGATAGATCCTATGGCTGAAGCATAGGGAACTTCTTTCATCTTTTCTCTATCTTCTGAAGTGGTCGGGCATTGAGTATTACTCAACTTCACACCATGTAACATAGGCAAGAACCCTTTCTTTGCTTGATCCATTTTGAACTTCTTCAAACCTTTGTCAAGGTATGTGCTTTGTGAAAGTCCAATTAAGCGTCTTGATCTATATCTATAGATCTTAATGCCCAATATGTAAGCAGCTTCACCGAGGTCTTTCATTGAAAAACTTTTGTTCAAGTATCCTTTGATGCTATCCAGAAATTCTATATCATTTTCGATCAGAAATATGTCATCTACATATAGTATCAGAAATGCTACAGAGCTCCCACTCACTTTCTTGTAAATACAGGCTTCTCCAAAAGTCTGTATAAACCAAATGCTTTGATCACACTATCAAAGCATTTATTCCAACTCCAAGAGGCTTGCACCAGTCCATAAATGGATCGCTGGAGCTTGCACACTTTGTTAGCTCCCTTTGGATCGACAAAACCTTCCAGTTGCATCATATACAATTCTTCTTCCAGAAATCCATTCAGGAATGCAGTTTTGACATCCATCTGCCATATTTCATAATCATAAAATGTGCCAATTACTAACATGATTCGGACAGACTTAAGCATCGCTACGGGTGAGAAGGTCTCATTGTAGTCAACCCCTTGAACTTGTCGAAAACCTTTCGCGACAAGTCGAGCTTTGTAGACAGTAACATTACCATAAGCGTCAGTCTTCTTCTTGAAGATCCATTTATTTTCAATTGCTTGCCGATCATCGGGCAAGTCAACCAAAGTCCACACTTTGTTCTCATACATGGATCCCATCTCAGATTTCATGGCCTCAAGCCATTTTGCGGAATCTGGGCTCACCATCGCTTCTTCATAGTTCGTAGGTTCATCATGGTCTAGTAACATGACTTCCAGAACAGGATTACCGTACCACTCTAGTGTGGATCTTACTCTGGTTGATCTACGAGGTTCAGTAACAACTTGATCTGAAGTTTCATGATCATCATCATTATCTTCCTCACTAATTGGTGTAGGTGTCACAGAAACCTGTTTCTGCGATATACTAGGGAGCAGGTACAGTTACCTCATCAAGTTCTACTTTCCTCCCACTCACTTCTTTCGAGAGAAACTCCTTCTCTAGAAAGTTTCCGAATTTAGCGACAAACGTCTTGCCTTCGGATATGTGATAGAAGGTGTACCCAACAGTCTCCTTTGGGTATCCTATGAAGACACATTTGTCCGATTTGGGTTCGAGCTTATCAGGTTGAAGCTTTTTTCACATAAGCATCGCAGCCCCAAACTTTCAGAAACAACAACTTTGGTTTCTTGCCAAACCACAGTTCATAAGGCGTCGTCTCAACGGATTTTGATGGTGCCCTATTTAACGTGAATGCGGCCGTCTCTAAAGAATAAACCCCAAAATGATAGCGGTAAATCTGTAAGAGACATCATAGATCGCACCATATCTAGTAAAGTACGATTACGACGTTCAGACACACCATTACGCTGTGGTGTTTCGGGTGGCGTTAGTTGCGAAACTATTCCGCATTGTTTCAAATGTAGACCAAACTCGTAACTCAAATATTCTCCTCCACGATCAGATCGTAGAAACTTTATTTTCTTGTTATGATGATTTTCAACTTCACTCTAAAATTCTTTGAACTTTTCAAATGATTCAGACTTATGCTTCATTAAGTAGATATACCCATATCTGCTCAAATCATATGTGAAGGTGAGAAAATAACGATATCCGCCACGAGCCTCAACATTCATCGGACCACATACATCTGTATGTATGATCTCCAATAAACCAGTTGCTCTCTCCATAGTACCGGAGAACGGTGTTTTAGTCATCTTGCCCATGAGGCACGGTTCACAAGTACCAAGTGATTCATAATCAAGTGGTTCCAAAAGTCCATCAGTATGGAGTTTCTTCAGGCGCTTTACACCGATATGACCTAAACGGTAGTGCCACAGATAAGTTGCACTATCATTATCAACTCTGCATCTTTTGGCTTCAACATTATGAATATGTGTATCACTACAATCGAGATTCAATAAAAATAGACCATTCTTCAAGGGTGCATGACCATAAAAGATATTACTCATATAAATAGAACAACCATTATTCTCTGATTTAAATGAATAACCGTCTCGCATCAAACAAGATCCAGATATAATGTTCATGCTCAGCACTGGCACCAAATAACAATTATTTAGGTCTAAAACTAATCCCGAAGGTAGATGTAGAGGTAGCGTGCCGACCGTGATCACATCGACTTTGGAACCATTTCCCACGCGCATCGTCACCTTGTCCTTAGCTAATCTTCGCTTAATCCATAGTCCCTGTTTCGAGTTGCAAATATTAGCAACAGAACCAGTATCAAATACCCAGGTGCTACTGCGAGCATTAGTAAGGCACACATCAATAACATGTATATCACATATACCTTTGTTCACCTTGCCATCCTTCTTATCCGCCAAATACTTGGGGTAGTTCCGCTTCTAGTGACCAGTCTGCTTGCAGTAGAAGCACTCAGTTTCAGGCTTAGGTCCAGACTTGGGTTTCTTCTCCTGAGCAGCAACTTGTTTGTTGTTCTTCTTGAAGTTTCCCTTCTTCTTCCCTTTGCCCTTTTTCTTGAAACTAGTGGTCTTGTTAACCATCAACACTTGATGCTCCTTTTTGATTTCTACCTCCGCAGCTTTTAGCATCGCGAAGAGCTCAGGAATAGTCTTTTCCATCCCTTGCATATTATAGTTCATCAAAAGCTCTTGTAGCTTGGTGGCAGTGATTGGAGAATTCTGTCAATGACGCTATCATCCGGAAGATTAACTACCAGTTGAATCAAGTGATTATTATACCCAGACATTTTGAGTATATGCTCACTGACAGAACTGTTCTCCTCCATCTTGCAGCTGTAGAACTTATTGGAGACTTCATATCTCTCAATCCGGGCATTTGCTTGAAATATTAACTTCAACTCTTGGAACATCTCATACGCTCCATGACCTTCAAAACGTCGTTGAAGACCCGGTTCTAAGCCGTAAAGCATGGCACACTGAACTATAGAGTAGTCATCAGCTTTGCTCTGCCAGACGTTCATAACATCTGGCGTTGCTCCAGCAGCAGGCCTGGCACCCAGCGGTGCTTCTAGGACGTAATTCTTCTGTGCAGCAATGAGGATAATCCTCAAGTTATGGACCCAGTCCGTGTAATTGCTACCATCATCTTTCAACTTTGCTTTCTCAAGGAACGCGTTAAAATTCAACGGCACAACAGCACGGGCCATCTATCTACAATCAACATAGACAAGCAAGATACTATCAGGTACTAAATTCATGATAAATTTAAGTTCAATTAATCATATTACTAAAGAACTCCCACTTAGATAGACATCCCTCTAATCCTCTAAGTGATTACGTGATCCATATCAACTACACCATGTCCGATCATCACGTGAGATGGAGTAGTTTCAATGGTGAACATCAATATGTTGATCATATCTACTATATGATTCACGCTCGACCTTTCGGTCTCCGTGTTCCGAGGCCATATCTGTTATATGCTAGGCTCGTCAAGTTTAACCTGAGTATTCCGCATGTGCGACTGTTTTGCACCCGTTGTATTTGAACGTAGAGCCTATCACACCCGATCATCACGTGGTGTCTCACCACGTAGAACTTTCGCAACGGTGCATACTCAGGGAGAACACTTTTACTATGATAATTTAGTGAGGGATCATCTTATAATGCTACCGTCAATCAAAGCAAGATAAGATGCATAAAAGATAAACATCACATGCAATCAATATAAGTGATATGATATGGCCATCATCATCTTCTGCTTGTGATCTCCATCTTCGAAGCACCATCATGATCACCATTGTCACCGGCTCGACACCTTGATCTCCATCATAGCATCGTTGTCGTCTCGCCAATCTTATGCTTCTACGACTATCGCTACCGCTTAGTGATAAAGTAAAGAATTACAGGGCGATTACATTGCATACAATAAAGCGACAACCATATGGCTCCTGCCAGTTGCCGATAACTCTGTTACAAAACATGATCATCTCATACAATAAAATTTAGCATCATGTCTTGACCATATCACATCACAACATGCCCTGCAAAAACAAGTTAGATGCCCTCTACTTTGTTGTTGCAAGTTTTATGTGGCTGCTACGGGCTTAGTAAGAATCGTTCTTACCTATGCATCAAAACCACAACGGTAGTTTGTCAAGTTGGTGATGTTTTAACCTTCGCAAGGACCGGGCGTAGCCACACTCGGTTCAACTAAAGTTGGAAAAACTGACACCCGCCAGCCACCTGTGTGCAAAGCACGTCGGTAGAACCAGTCTCACGTAAGCGTACGCGTAATGTCGGTCCGGGCTGCTTCATCCCACAATACCGCCGAACCAAAGTATGACATGCTGGTAAACAGTATGACTTATATCACCCACAACTCACTTGTGTTCTACTCGTGCATATGACATCTACGCATAAAACCAGGCTCGGATGCCACTATTAGGGAACGTAGTAATTTCAAAAAAATTCCTACGCACATGCAAGATCATGGTGATGCATAGCAACGAGAGGGGAGAGTGTTGTTCACGTACCCTTGTAGACCGATAGCGGAAGCGTTATAACAATGCGGTTGATGTAGTCGTACGTCTTCACGGCCCGACCGATCAAGCACCGAAACTACGGCACCTCCGGGTTCTAGCACACATTCAGCTCGATGACGATCCCCGGACTCCGATCTAGCAAAGTGTCGGGGAAGAGTTCTGTCAGCACGATGGCGTGGTGACGATCTTGATGTTCTACCATAGCAGGGCTTCGCCTAAGCACCACTATAGTATTATCGAGGTGGACTATGGTGGAGGGGGGCACCGCACACGGCTAAGAGATCCAAGGGATCAATTGTTGTGTCTATGGGGTGCCCCCCTCCTCTGTATATAAAGGAGTGGAGGAGGGGGCCGTCCAAGGGGGGTGGCGTGCCCAAGGGGGGGAGTCCAACTCCCACCGGGAGTAGGACGCCCCCTTTTCCTATTAGGAGTAGGAGAGGGAAGGAAGAGGAAGGAGGGAGGAAGGAAAGGGGGGCCGGGCCCCCTCCCAATTCGGATTGGGCTTGGGGGGCGCGCCCCCTCCCTTGCTCCTTTCCCCTCCTTTTCACTAAGGCCCAATAAGGCCCATATACGTCCCGGGGGGTTCCGATAACCTCCCGGTGATCCGGTATTGTCCCAATCTCACCCAGAACCTCCAATATATCGATCTTTATGTCTCGACCATTTCGAGACTCCTCGTCAAGTCCGTGATCATATCCGGGACTCCGAACAACCTTCGGTACATCAAAATACATAAACTCATAATGAAACTATCCTCGTAACATTAAGCGTGCGGATCCTACGGGTTCGAGAACAATGTAGACATGACCAAGACACGTCTCTGGTCAATAACCAATAGCGGAACCTGAATGCTCATATTGTCTCCCACATATTCTATGAAGATCTTTATCGGTCAGACCGCATAACAACATACGTTGTTCCCTTTGTCATCGGTATGTTACTTGCCCGAGATTCAATCGTCGGTATCTCAATACCTAGTTCAATCTCGTTACCGGCAAGTCTCTTTACTCATTTCTTAATACATCATCTCACAACTAACTCATTAGTTGCAATGCTTGCAAGGCTTAAGTGATGTGCATTACTGAGAGGGCCCAGAGATACCTCTCCGATAATCGGAGTGACAAATCCTAATCTCGAAATACGCCAACCCAACATGTACCTTTGGAGACACCTGTAGAGCTCCTTTATAATCACCCAGTTACGTTGTGACGTTTGGTAGCACACAAAGTGTTCCTCCGGTAAATGGGAGTTGCATAATCTCATAGTCATAGGAACATGTATAAGTCATGAAGAAAGCAATAGCAATATACTAAACGGTCGTGTGCCAAGCTAACGGAATGGGTCATGTCAATCTCATCATTCTCCTAATGATGTGATCCCATTAATCAAATGACAACACATGTCTATGGTTAGGAAACATAACCATCTTTGATCAACAAGCTAGTCAAGTAGAGGCATACTAGTGACACTCTGTTTGTCTATGTATTCACACATGTATTATGTTTCCAGTTAATACAATTCTAGCATGAATAATAAACATTTATCATGATATAAGGAAATAAATAATAACTTTATTATTGCCTCTAGGGCATATTTCCTTCAACAACCATCCTCAATGATCCATCCTTCTTCTCCACTAGAAGTACTGGCGATCCCTAAGGTGAAGAACTTGGGCGAATATAGCCTTTATCCAGTAACTCCTTAATCTGCTTCTTAATTTCCTCCAAATCTTTTGCGGGCATCCTGTACGGTCTCTTAGATATTGGGCATGTGCCTGGCAAAAGCTCAATCAAAAACTCAATGTCTCTATCCGGTGGCATGCCTGGCAACTCCTCTGGAAATACGTCAGGAAAATCCTTCACCAGTGGTACTTCCTCCTATACAACTCCTGATAAGGAATTTACTTGAGTCCTCTTCGGCACATGCCGGGACACATACTTGATCCTTCTCCCTTCTAGGGTGGTAAGCAAAATTGACATACTGGCGCATTCAATGTTCTCTCCATACTTCGATAACCAATCCATGCCTAATATCACATCCAATCCTTGCGATTCCAATACTATTAGGTCCGAGGGAAACACGTAGTTACCAATCATTAATGGCAACCGATCATACCATAAACTAGCCATATACTCTGCTCCAGGCAAGGTTACTAACATGGGTGACCTAAGGGCTTGGGTTGGCAGCTTATACTTATCCACAAATCCCCTTGATATGTATGAATGCAATGCACCAGTATCAAAAAGAATGAGTGCAGTAAATGACTTAACCAAAAACTTACCTATTACTGCATCTGACAGGGCTTCAACCTCCTCCACGTTAACATGGTTCACCTGTCCCGTGTTGAAAGGGTTCGGCTTCTTCCCAGATCTTCCATTGTCATTTCCATTCTGGGCTTCAGGACATTCATTGGCATAATGTCCAGTCTTCTGGCACTTAAAACAAGTGACTTGGCTCAGATCTCTCTTAGCTGGGGTTGATGGGTTGGTACGGTTCTGGCCGTTGCTTCCTCCATTAACATTCCCATTCTTGGAGCCATTATGATTGTGCGAACTCCCTCCTCCATGGGTATGCTGAAAATGTCCTCCCGACTTCGGGGTAAAATGAGTCTTCTGCTGAGCTCCAGCATTGTACTTCCCTTGTCCATACTTCCTCTTGCAGTTGTCAATCTGATGCTGCTTCCCTTCAATCATGAGATCTCTATCTACCAACTCCTGGTAATTGTTGAAGCTTGCTACCATCAACTGCATGCTCAGCTCATCATTCAGTCCTTCCAGGAATTCTCTTGCTTAGCTGCATCCGTAGCAACGTCATCCGGGGCATAACGTGCTAGCTTACTAAAGTCATCCACATACTGGCCAACTGTCTGTCCTCCTTAGCACAAGTTGCAAAACTCACACTTCTTCATGGCCATAGCTCCTGCTGAAACATGGGCAGTACGGAAAGCCTGCTGAAACTGATCCCATGTGACAGTGTCAATAGGATAAGTGGTTGTGAAATTCTCCCACCATGATGCTGCGGGTCCATCTAGCTGATGTGCGGGAAAACGCACCTTCTTCGCATATGTGTATCCTGCAGTGGTCAACTTCCTTCTTGTCTTGTGGAGCCAATCATCTACAAGTATCGGCTCGGTGCTACTGGAAAACACCGGCGGATTCAGTCTAAGGAAACGGGTTAAGTGATCAACAGGTGGTGGTGGTGGTGGGTTGTTGTTGTTGTTCCCCTGATTCTGATTCTGGACTAGTAATTGCATCAATGCATTCTGCTGCTGGATCAACTGAGTGAGCTCCGGTGGGAAAGCAAATCCATTGTCACGTCTCGGAGGCATCTGAGGGTTTAGAATAGATGAGAAAATAGAATAGAATGAGGTCTAGAGGGAAAACACTACCCATATGCACATGATACAAAAGCAAACAAATCACTTCATTCAATTCAAACAAGGGAATACAACGGTCTAACTATCATTACAAAAGTGCTCTGACTATACTATATAAATGGGGGAAATACTACTACTGTTGGGGTGGTCGACTAGAAAAACTGCTCCGTTGAAGACTCCATGATATCTGCTCCAGCTTCATCAACATAGTCATCATCGATATCGTCTGGGTCTGAGTCGGTGTCGTCGATGATGATGTAGTTCTCTGGACAAGTGCAATCATCGTCTTCTCCTCCAGTCACGGGAAGTCCCATAAACACATTTAGCTTATTCTTCAGATCTTCATTCTTCTCCACGAGTGTCGCTATTTCTTCCTCATATCCATCGCGTGTAGACTTGAGTTATTCCTCTAACTCCGTGATCTTGGTCATAGCCTTCTTCAGATCTATCATGCCTGCGCACATCTGATTCTCCTAGCGATGAATGTGCTGGTTTAACTCCTGGATGAAAGCTGCAATTGATCTATCCTTCCTGGTGCTGATCATCTCCCATTGCTCATCTCGGCGCCCACAAATCTGGTAGATAGTATCCTTGAGATCCTTGTGGTAAACTTCTCCAATGCGTCCCATAGTGATGTGGGCTGCCATGCTCTTTCCTAGACTCCAGGTTGGTGCATCAAAGGAAAACTCTATGGGCTTAGTGACGGGCATGAACGTCCTTCCTGGAACTTGAACTTGAATCATCCAACGCTCCTCTTCTGGTAGAGTGGCTATGTAGGTCCCGGTGAAGCTTGGTACTCCGATGTCCAGGTACTTAGTAACTTCCTTCAAGTGGCATCCAAAGGGTGTATCTTCATCCGGTTGCATGAACTTGTTCCTTGCATCCGCCATCCTAAAAGAGTAGAAAAGATGAGGAGTCAGAAATGAGAAGAGTGAGTATTGATCTAGGTCTTTAGCTTAGTGGTCGTGTCCTACAGTTAGCATGTGCTCTGATACCATCTTGTAGCGACCAGACCTCAAACAGTCTGATCTATGTGCTTCAGTGTCATCCCTGGATCAGTAATGCTGACACACACAGTACTTGAAGGATTTATAATAGAGTAGCAATCACACACTCATTACATCGAATATCTCCAAAGGAGAACTTATTACAATAAATATGGCTTAAGGCCATCTAATAACGATAACAGCGGAAGGCTTGGAAGATAAGTGAGTCCATCAACTCCAACGGCATCACTGAGTATAGGACCACGATCCTAAGGCATCTTACTCGTCGTCTGAAAAGTCTGCAACATGAATGTTGCAGCCCGAAAACGGGTCAGCACATGGAATATGCTGGCAATGTAACACATAGAGAGTAATGAAGGAATAATGCTATACTACATGCATATATGGTTGGTGGAAAGCTCTACGGTTACAGTTTTGCATAAAGCCAATTTTTCCCTACTGCAAAGGAATAAATTTTATTTAACTATCATGGTGGTTGTTAAACATCGAGAGTGTAGACACCCTCTCAATCCCAATTAAGCATCAACATTAACCCAACAAATTTAATTAAAGTAACATGATGAGATTCACATGATAATCCAAGTACTAGATACTCAAAACGTCCATAACCGGGGACATGGCTAAACCATTGTTAGTTTATACACTCTGCAGAGGTTTGCGCACTTTTCCCCACAAGACTCGATCTCCTCCATAGATTTCTCGCACTGCATGGTGTTTGAGAAACGGATGACCGAGACATAGTCTTTCGGAAGCGTTTGCACCTTATGAACGGGTAGACCGTACCAACCTACATCCCCTACATTTGCTAGTCTACCACTGTAAGAGTTGACACGACTTAATCAACTATGCTAGAGCCCATAGTATCTTGTGGCTGCACACAGAAGTTTCTAGCATGAAGAATCTCATGATCCCTTTGAGCCTGGGTGGCGGTCCAAAAGAAGCAGGCAATCGCTGGAATACCCAGGTGCCTCAATCCACCCAGATGTGTATTAAAGTTGCCACCTTAAATAAACCCTTAATTAACAATCTCACATCTGTCATGGAAAATTCACTCACCCAATCCACGTCCACTAGCATAGCATAGCGATAAGCAAACGTAGAAGTAACTCCCAAGGGTTTGATAATAAAACAGGTAATAGGTACTACCTCATCTACTTCCCAAAACCCACATATTAATCAGATCCTAATCATGCAATTGTTTAAGGATTGATCTAATGCAATAAAACTGGGTACTAAAGAGGTATGATCAAAGTGTTACTTTCCTTGCTGATGATCCGGAAAACCTAGAGATTCGAAGTGGCAAGCGGCGCACTCCGGATACTCTATCGCAAACAAACAAGCAAACAAGCATACAATAAGTACTCATCTAATGCACAGGTAAAACTCAAATAAAAGATCTAACCAGAAAATTCAACTTAAAAACTCCGGTTTGCAAAAAGAACCAAATCAAACGAAGCAACGGAAGTCAAACAGCGAAAGAAAATAGCTTCATTTACTAATGTGGACCTAAGTCAAATTTTACAGTAGCAAAAACTTATTTGAGTTGATTAGATGGAAAGAGGGTTTCAAGACGAAACTCTAGGCGCCTGAATCGCCTGATTCCGACAAACGAGCGAAAAGATAAACTAAAACGAAAATCGGATCAGAAATCGCGATCTGGAATAATCGCGAAAAATCCAAGAAAAAGAAAAACTGACGAATAGTTTAACGAACGGACGTTCGCTAACTGAAACTAAACGGTGAACTCGTCCGTTAAAACGAACGAACGAGCGAACGCTCGCTAAATAAAATAAAACAGAAAATAAAACAAAACCAATCTAAAAGAAAATAAACTAGGGTTTTCTAAAAAAACGAATCGGTTTTCTTCAGAAAACCAGCGACGAACGGCGACTACCTCGTCGGACTCCGGTGAGGTCCGACGACTCCGGCGGGGCTGGGGCTCCGACGGCGGTGGCAGGTGGCGTCGGCGGCGGCGGCGACGGGTGGCAGCTCCGGGCGGCGGCGGCGCTAAGGCGACAGCGGCGGCTCGGCTCGGGAGGCGGGGCGGGTCGGGGTGGCGGGGTGAGGAGGGCGGTGGTGGCGCGGTATAAATAGGGGGGTGGCGTCCTGGCTTGGGGGAGGGGGCGCCTCGGGAGGCGTGCTCCTCCTGGACTCGGGCGGTGGCGGCGATCGGGACTCCGGTCCCAATCCGGTGCGAGAGACGGTGGTGGCGCTGGGCCGGCTCGGCTGGGCCTTCGGGCCAGTCGGGCGCGCGGGATTTTTTTTAAATAAAATTCCGCTGAAACTAAGAAAAAATCTAGAAAATAAAATAAAATTCTAAAAATACCAAAATAAATTTTCATCGTCTAAGTAAATATTTAGAATAAGATGAACATTTTCTTGGCCCTAAAATGCAGTTTTGAAAAACGTGCAATTTTTCCTAAATTCAAATAAAATAGCCAAAAACTCCGAAATAAAACTTATTTGATTTTTTATTAAATCCTCAGTATTTCTTTATTTTGGGAAAGTCATTTTATTCCCCCTCTCATATTTTAATAATAGAAATAATTGAAGATAGAATAAAATAAATCAAATGGTCCTATTTTCAAAAGTTGAGAAAAGTCAAATACGAAAATAAGGAAATTCCCAACTCTCTCCGAGGGTCCTTGAGTTGCGTAAAATTTCTAGGATCAAGCCAAAAGCAATAAAATATGATATGAAATGATGATCGAGTGTATAACATTCCAAATTAAAAATTTGGGATGTTACACATTAGGATTCTCAGGTGTTTCTACAACAGGTTCACTAGAAGCATGCAAAGTCCTATCTTTTTTCTTCTTCTTCTTAGAAGGACTAGGTGCATCAGCATTAATTCTTTGAGAATCTTGCTCAAATCTCTTAGGGTGGCCCTCAGGATACAAAGGTTCCTGAGTCATTCTACCACCTCTAGTCATAACTCTAACAACAATATCATTTTTCTTATCATTTAATTCACTGAGCAAATCATTTTGAGCCTTAAGCACTTGTTCTACTTGAGTGGTAACCATAGAAGCATGTTTACTAATGAGTTTAAGTTCACCCTTAACTCTAGACATATAATCACTCAAGTGTCCAATTGTATAAGCATTACTTTTCAATTCTCTACCAACAAAAGCATTGAAGTTTTCTTGTTTAGCCATAAAGTCATCAAACTCATCCAAGCATTGGCTAGCAAACTTAGTAGACAGAATTTCAACGTTATCATATCTATAGAGAGAATTTACCTTCACTACCTGTGTCGGGTTATCAAGACCATGTATTTCTTCAACAGGTGGTATATTAAGGCCATGTATTTCTTCAACATGAGGTAAATTCTTAACATCTTTAGCTTTAATACCTTTTTCTCTCATAGATTTCTTTGCCTCTTGCATATCTTCAGGATTGAGAAATAGAACACCTCTTTTCTTCGGAGTTGGCTTAGGAGTTGGCTCAGGAAGTGTCCAATTGTTTTCATTTGTCAACATATTATTCAATAGCAATTCAACTTGATCAACTGTTCTTTCCCCGAAAACACAACCGGCACATCTATCCAGGTGGTCCCTAGAAGCATCGGTTAGTCCATTATAAAAGATATCAAGTATTTCATTTTTCTTGAGAGGATGATCAGGCAAAGCATTAAGTAATCGGAGAAGCCTCCCCCAAGCTTGTGGGAGACTCTCTTCTTCAATTTGCACAAAATTATATATTTCCCTTAAAGCAGCTTGTTTCTTATGAGCGGGGAAATGTTTAGCAAAGAAGTAATAAATCATATCCTGGGGACTACACACACAACCAGGATCAAGATAATTAAACCATGTTTTAGCATCACCCTTTAATGAGAACAGAAATATCTTAAGAATATAATAGTAACGAGTTTTTTCATCATTAGTGAATAGTGGTGGCTACATCATTCAATTTAGTCAGATGTGCCACAACAGTTTCAGATTCATAGCCATAAAAAGGATCAGATTCAACCAAAGTAATTATCTCAGGATCGACAGAGAAATCATAATCCTTATCATTAACACAAATAGGTGAAGTAGCAAAAGTAGGGTCATATTTCATTCTAGCATTCAGAGACTTTCTTTAAGCTTACCTAGTAACTTCTTAAGATCAGATCTATCATTGCAAGCAAGAAAATCTCTAGCAGTTTCTTCATCCATAACATAACCCTTAGGCACAACAGGCAATTCATATTTAGGGGGAGAATCTTCATCATCACTTTCATCAGTATTATCAGTTTCAATAATTTCATTCTCTCTAGCCCTAGCAAGTTGTTCATCAAGAAATTCACCTAATGCCACAGTAGTATCAAGAATAGAAGTAGTTTCATCATAAGTATCATGCATAGCAGAAGTGACATCATCAATAACATGCGACATATCAGAATTAATAGCAAAAACAGGTTTAGGTATCGCAAGCTTACTTAAAACAGAAGGAGAATCAAGTGCAGAGCTAGATGGAAGTTCCTTACCTCCCCTCGTAGTTGAGGGAAAAATCTTAGTTCTTTCGTGTTTCAAGTTCCTCATAGTGATCAGCAGATATAAATCCCAGGTGACTCAAAGAATAGAGCTATGCTCCCCGACAACGGCGCCAGAAAATAGTCTTGATAACCCACAAGTATAGGGGATCGCAACAGTTTTCGAGGGTAGAGTATTCAACCCAAATTTACTGATTCGACACAAGGGGAGCCAAAGAATATTCTCAAGTATTAGCAGTTGAGTTGTCAATTCAACCACACTTGTATAACTTAATATATGTAGCAAAGTATTTAGTAGCAAAGTAGTATGGAAGTAACGGTAACAGTGGCAGCGGTAAAGTAACTAAGCAAAGGTCAATATGTGGAAAGCTCGTAGGCATTGGATCAGTGATGGATAATTATGCCGTATGCGGTTCCTCATGTAATAGCTATAACATAGGGTGACATAGAACTAGCTCCAGTTCATCAATGTAATGTAGGCATGTATTCCGAATATAGTCATACGTGCTTATGGAAAAGAACTTGCATGACATCTTTTGTCCTACCCTCCCGTGGCAGCGGGGTCCTATTAGAAACTAAGGGATATTAAGGCCTCCTTTTAGTAGAGTACCGGACCAAAGCATTAACACTTAGTGAATACATGAACTCCTCAAACTACGGTCATCACTGGTAAGTATCCCGATTATTATCACTTCGGGGTTAACGGATCATAACACATAATAGGTGACTATAGACTTGCAAGATAGGATCAAGAACTCACATATATTCATGAAAACATAATAGGTTCAGATCTGAAATCATGGCACTCGGGCCGTAGTGACAAGCAATAAGCATAGCAAAGTTATAGCAACATCATCTCAGAACATAGTGGGTACTAGGGATCAAACCCTAACAAAACTAACTTGATTACATGGTTAATCTCATCCAACCCATCACCGTCCAGCAAGCCTACAATGGAATTACTCACACACGGTGGTGAGCATCATGAAGTTGGTGATGGAGGATGGTTGATGATGACGACGGCGATGGATTCCCCTCTCCGGAGCCCGAACAGACTCCAAATCAGCCCTCCCGACAGAGTTTAGGGCTTGGCGGCGGCTCTTTATCGTAAAACACGATGATTCCTTTTCTCTGGGGGTTTTTTCCACGAACGTGAATATATGGAGTTGGAGTTGAGGTCGGTGGAGCTCCAGGGGGCCCATGAGGCAGGGGGCGCGCCCTAGGGGGGCGCCCCCCACCCTCATGGACAAGGTGTGGGCCCCCTAGCCTTGATTCTTTTGCCAATATTTTTATTAATTCCAAAAATAACTTCCGTGGAGTTTCAGGTCATTCTGAGAACTTTTATTTCTGCACAAAAATAACACCATGGCAGTTTTGCTGAAAACAACATCAGTCCGGGTTAGTTTCATTCAAATCATGTAGGTTAGAGTCCAAAAGAAGGGCAAAAGTGTTTGGAAAAGTAGATACAATGGAGACGTATCCCCGACGTCACTCGGCTATCTGGTTGCCTGTGCAAAAATTATGCACCGCCCAAATCACTCCCTAAGTCTCGGACGATCGAGGTTCTCCAGCTGTTTGTTGCCTGGCACGTCCACCAGTGCCTGAACGTCCAACTGCGGTTGATCTTCTGATGTAGTTTGTGGTTCACATAAATACTTCGAGGTCGGGCTGAGCGTTTGCCCTATCCTTTTTTTCCTCCCCACAACTGAGACCGCTGTTGCGCCTCCTGGAGGGTGTTTTTTCCCTCGTCGTTGCCTGGAGGGAACTACTTCGCTGCAGACTCACCTCCTCCCTGTCGCCCCTCTTCCTGATCTGGTACCTCCTGCTGCTTTGTTCCTCAGCTCTCTCTCGTCTCTTCACTTGTTCGTGCACATGGTAGTGATCCCCTTTCTCTCTTGGATAATCTCTCGGGTGAGTTTCATCCCACGATGGTGAAAATCAAGCACGCCGCTCACAAGGATGCCGGTGGTACCTCTGCCCATGGTAATTTATGTCCTTTCGGTCTCATTTTTCATCATCTCTGTCTCCATTCGTGTGAGTCCTCCAACGTTTTATGGGCACAACGCCCATGGAGATGTATAAATAATTCTTAGGATCACAAGCAATGTGTCCGGATTTGTCCGAGGATGCAGGTCTGAGCTGCAATCACCCAGACACTCAAGTAAGTAGCCCTGTACCCGGACATGCTACCCGTATGTTTATCATAAAATTGCCCTTTTAAAAGAGCTATCCTCTGAACAGGAGTGGATAGCGAAAGCAAAGCTTATCAGGTGTCCGGCCCCCCTCCCTGAGACTACGCCGAATCCTGTGTTGACCAGGATGCTGGAGATTGTGCCTTTGGAAGAAGGCGAAGAGGGGAACCAAGAAGCTACCGCCTCCGCGAAGGAGGCTGCCAGGAAAGGAGGAATCGAGAAAATTCCCCTAACCAGGGAAAGAAAAGGACCGCCTCTGAAGACCCGGAGGCGATGGCCTCAAAGCGGGGGAAGAAATCTTCGTCAAAGGGTCCGGCGCCGGAGACTGCCCCGGCCGCATTGTGCCCCCAAGGGGATCAGCTCTCCACCGAGCCGTAAGTAAAGAGAGGGGTTTTAAAATGAGTGACATCCCTGTTTTATTTCTGAGGAAGATAACCGAAATTTTACCTTGCAGTTCGGATCTCAACCCTTCTCAACAAAGCTCATCTTCACGGGATCTTCGTTCGGAGATGATGGAGAGCGAAACGCCTCCCCCAGCTGTATCGTCTTGCAAGGCGAGCGACCCCGAGGTGTCATCTCGGAGGGTTTCTCCAAATCTGGACCTCGAAAAAGGTCTTCGGGCTAGTCCGGCACCTTTTGGTGCACGGTCGGAGGAGCTGAAGGATCTGCTTGGGCGAGCGTCTATCTCAGAAGAACACCGTGTGTTGATGAACACGGTGATCAGAAGGATTTCATCCGCGGAAAGCGGATTGTACGAGGGTGCCAGGAGTTTACTGACGGGTTTTGAGGTACGCGAAATGATGTACCTTTTGACAGAGCCGCATATATAAAATGCGCCATGTATAGATATTACCCCTGAGACTCTGTGTGTTGTCAAAAATGATGGCACACAGAGGATCATAATCCCACGTATAATATGTCGCCTTTCCTATGTAGGTGGCGAGGTGTTTGGTGGCTAGCCGGACTGTTGAATTTGCCGAGCTAAAGTGGCAACTTGACGTGGCAGATGCCGACATCGCGCTTGTAAATGAGCGGCTGGACGCGGCACAAGGTATGTAATGTCTCCGAAGACATCTGGTAATAGGAGCTTGATGCTTGTACCTTATAACATGTGTGCTTAATGCAGATGGTGCCTCTACCGTGGAGAACCTTCGGGCGGAACTTGCCCGAGCCAAGGAGCAAGCCATGAAAAGCGATGCGGTCGCCTTCAAGGCGGCTGAAGAGCTAAGAGCCGAACATGCTGCTCACTGCCAGAGCAAGAAAGAAATGGCCGAGATGGCTGTAGAATTGAAGGATGCTGCTGACCGTTGTAAGCTTCTTGAAAAAGAAGATAGGGTGGCACAGAAGGACCTAGAAAAGGTCACTGCCGAGGCCAAGGACACTCGCTCTGCAATGAGAGCTATGAAGGAGGAGCTACGTCAGGCCGGAGATATCACGGCTGGAAAGCCCTATATGCTGCGAATGAAGTTCGGGGGTCCTAAGTATGCTCCGTTGGACCGGAAGTGGAGTGCGGCGAACACTTATCTGGATTTGGCGGCGAGTGCCGCGGACGCGGCCGAACACTTCCGGGGTCTAGATGACCACGAATTGGAAGAACTTTTTTGGTCGCAGTTCCACAATCCAGAGCGCCCACTTTTGGTATCCGATCGTTTGGCCACACGGGCGGAGCTGAACAGGTTATCCGGACTCGCCATGAAGCATGTCTGAGTCATCTGTGGCCGAAAGGGCCCGAGCCGAAGAGTTATTTTAGCTTGCTGCAGCAGTTCCTTGGTGTGGTGCCGCATATTGATGCGATGAAGAGGTCAGCGTGCATAGAGGGTGCACAGATGGCTCTTGCACGTGTCAAGACATACTGGGCGGAGATGAAGGCCAGTGTTGTTGCATCCCAGGATACGGACGAAAGCCGAGTACCTGTCGAACGCTATTTTGAGGAAGTTCTGCAGGGCGCTCGTTTAATAGAGATGCAGTGTCGAAGGATGTTATGTTCGAATAACATGTATTGTTTGTAAAACAATGTTTCGATTGAATATATAAGCTTTTTTATACTTGTGCTTTCAAGAATTTAGAAGACCTCATGTGCGGCCGTTAATGTATATGTGTACATAACCTGAAAGATGGCAGTTGTTGGCTTCAGCCCCCACGCATATAATGCGGGGGTGTTTGCAGAAGGCGCATTTTCACACTTGATCCAACATCTTGGTCCTATAAAGGAGGTGATAGCGCAGCGAATTAGGCAACCGGACTATAATGCTTTATCACTTTCACTTAGCCATAGGAGTTTGACAGTGGGGCTACTGAATAGCCCCTAGGGGCACCGCGCTCGCCCGAATTCGGGGCGCGTGTGTGCCTAACCGGGAAACGACCCTTTGTTAATGCGGAGGAATCCTAAAGATTCCGGCTAGTCATCGAGTGGTTGACCAGTCTCTCGCTATATCATGACAGTCAGTTTTCGGCTTTCTCTACTGAGGTGCTCGCTTGGCCGAACTGGGGCACAATCGCAGTAGTTCTCCTGGTGCTGCCTTAGCCGATAGAGCAGAACGTAAGGCAGCAAAACACAGGAGCCGGGCAAACCCAACATTTGACCAAAGACATGATTCGGAGCTGATGCATATAAGGCCAAACTCGCGACGCCAAACACTCCCTAAGGTATTCGGTCTTTATGAAAACGGGCTGAACAAAAGCCCTTGGTAAGAAGCCCCTGGTGTCCAGGTACGCGCAAAATTCTAGCGTGGCCACATGCCAAGACGCCAGTCTCCTCCTCGGTTATAGCAAAAAACCGGGGGATGTTATCAACAAGAGACAGTAAAAAAGGTTTATACAGGGTCTTAATGTGAAAAGAGTCCTTGAAACGGGTCCCTACTACACGTCTGCGCCTGTGTCTCCATTGTGCCATATCCTGGATGGGTGTAGCACGGTGTTCGTCTGTAAAAGAGAGGAACTTAGTTGAAAACAACCGTGCGAGAAATCTATGTTAAAATAAACAAAGTATAATACAAAAAACGAATAAAATTGAGCTTTATTGTCTCTTGGTGTAAACGCGTGGAGCCCCTTGTACAGGGGTATGTGGCTATTAAGCCTTTGTATGTTTACGCCGGACTCGTCGAGCCATGTTCGGGGTCTTGAACGACCTGTTTAGGTGCTCTAACTAGTAAGGCTGGTTTAGTGTGCGGCTGCCAAGGCAGCCGCACCCTCGTCCGCGCTCGAGGGACACTCGATATTTCCCTTTAATGAGATCATGCCTCGTGGACCGGGCATTTTGAGTGTAAGGGATGCATAATGAGGTATTGCATTAAAGCGGGCGAAAGCTTCGCGTCCCAGTAGTGCTTGATAGCTACTTATGAATGGGGCAATGTGGAAGGTTAACTTTTCACTTCGGAAGTTGTCGGGGGAGCCGAACATAACTTCTGAAGAGAGGGAACCCATACAATGGGAATCTGGGCCTGGCGTGACCCCTTGAAAGGAAGTGTTGCCATGGCGAATTTTTGCTGGGTATATCCCCATTTTGCGGATTGTGTCCTGATATAGCAGGTTTAGATCACTGCCGCCGTCCATTAGGACTTGTGTAAAGTGGAGTCCGTCAGTTATAGGATCTAAGACCAAGGCAGTCCAGCCTGCATTCCGGATACCTCTAGAGTAATCCTGATGATCGAAGGTGATTGGTTGTAACAACCAGTGGCGGGACTCCTCTGGGACAGGCCGTATGGCGCGTATCTCCATAGGCGCCACTTTGTTTTTCCCTTTTGTCACATGAAATGAATTTACTGTTTTGACTTCTTGCGAGAACTTCTTTTGTTTTCCGGTGCTCTGCTTGTGGGGTTCGTCTTCATCCTCGCTTGGTATGTCGAGCCCCTAGTGTTCGGCGTTGAGTTTGCCGGATTGCTTGAAGACCCAACAATCTCTGTGGGTGTGGTTTGCAGGCCTCCCGGGAGTACTGTGGATTTGGCATATTTTGTCCAAGATTTTATTAAGGTTAGATAACTCATCCCTATTATCTTTGGGGCGGCTTTTTCTGATTATGCCGAGAGATTTTGAATTCGGCGTCGACTGCCGTGCTCCTCGGGCTGTTATCCTTGATCCGGCGCTGTTCCTTGCTACGGCGCGGTTTCCCGTTTCCATCTCTGACTTCGGATGTACTTGGGTCGCTGGTGCTGCTTCTTGCCAACCAACTATCCTCTCCTGCGCAAAAGCGGGTCATGAGGCTTGTTAATGCGGCCATTGTTCTTGGCTTTTCTTGGCCAAGGTGTCTGGCGAGCCATTCATCTCGAACGCTATGTTTGAAAGCTGCTAGGGCTTCGGCGTTCGGACAGTCGACTATCTGATTCTTTTTAGTAAGAAATGTGTTCCAGAGTTTCCGGGCTGACTCTCTGGGTTGTTGAGTTATATGACTTAGATCGTCTGCGTCCGGAGGTCGGACATAGGTCCCTTGAAAATTTGCCCGAAAAGCATCCTCGAGCTCTTCCCAACTTCCTATGGTGTTTTCGGGAAGGCTTTTGAGCCAATGCCGGGCTGGCCCTTTGAGCTTGAGGGGTAAGTATTTTATGGCATGGAGGTCATCTTCTCTAGCCATGTGTATGTGGAGGATATAATCCTCAATCCAGACTCCAGGATCTGTTGTTCTGTCGTATGCCTCTATGTTTACGGGCTTGAATCCCGCTGGAAATTCATGGTCCAGCACCTCGTCGGTGAAACATAGGGGATGTGCGGCACCCCTGTATTTGGGTGTGCCGCGATGTTCGGATATTTGTTGCGTTGCATTGCTTACTAGAGCTTGCTTTCTTGGCACGTAGATAGATCTAGTTGGGCCGTCTTTTTGACGCGAATCCTTGTGCGGATCGCGTGCCGGATCAAGTGCGGTGAACTTTGTCGCTCGATGTCGGTCACGGGGTCGTCTATCCGACCTGGTGGCTTCTTTGTTTTTTGACTGTGGGGGCTCTAAGGCTTCCTCATCAAATTCCGGTAGTAATTTTCGCTTCGGATAGCTCTTTGTGTGGTGACTGTCGTCGTACTTGTGTGCGGTGCTGAGTACCTTGCCCCATCTGATTCTGAGTGCATCTTCCGCTGTTTTGAGCTTTCGCTTCTGCTTTTTCAGGCTACGCGCAGTGGCGACGAGCCTTTGGTGGAGGTTCTTCTTCTCCAGCAACTTGTCCGGCGTGAGGTCGTCCGGACTGTTATCTTCGTCGGGGACGGGTTGTTCGGTTTGTTTATCCGAGTTTCCCTGTTCAGGCGGTTGCTCGACGGTATGTTCATCGTCTGCCGGTTCGTCCTGCTCTATGGCTGGGTCTCTGTCGAGGTGGGGTTTGGCGCGGCGCTTACGCCGCCACTTTGATTGCTTTTCGAGGGAACGATCCCTTGTTGCACCCTTTTGATCCTCGTCGTATTTCTTTTAGGTGTGTCCACCATGTATACATCGTATGACGAGATGGCTTTCCAGTGCCCTATAGGCGCTGGTTCTTGGTCGTCTCCTTCATCGGCGTCCATATTGTCGATGTCTTCGGAGTCAAAGTCGAGCATGTCGGTTAAATCATCGATAGTGGCTAAGAAGTGGGTGGTGGGTGGGCTTCGAATTTCTTCATTGTCCGCATCCTAACCCTGCTGACCATAGTCCGGCCAGGGCTCTCCTGATAAAGAGAGAGACTTTAGTGAATTCAGGATGTCGCCAAAGGGCGAGTGTTGAAAGATGTCTGCGGCGGTGAACTCCATGATCGGAGACCAATTGGGTTCGATCGGGAGAGGTGCGGAAGATTCGGAGCCCGGAACGGAGTCTGGCGCCTTGGATTCACGAGCTCCGTGAAGGACAAGATTGGTGTTTGGCTCGATCGCCGTAGAGATTGCAGCCCCCGAGGCGGCGTCCAGTCGCCCGTCCTCGATCGGCGCAGTCGGCTCCGAGCTAAGGGTCGGAGCGGACACCTGAGCGGCGCTTTGGGCGCTGTCCGGCGGCAGAGCTAGATCATGCCCCTCGTGACAGTGCGGTGCGCTCGGCTGTGGCTCGAATCCGTCGAAGATCAAGTCTCCGCGGATGTCAGCCGTGTAGTTTAAACTTCCAAATCTGACCTGATGGCCAGGGGCGTAGCTTTCGATCTGCTCCAGATGGCCAAGTGAATTGGCCTCCGGGGAGAAAAATCTCACCCTGGACTGCGTCGTGGTTGATGATCGAAGAAGCCATCGGTCCTGAAGGTGACGACACAGAGGAACTCTCAACGAAAGCACCAATGTCATTGTTAAAACCGGCGGATCTCGGGTAGGGGGTCCCGAACTGTGCGTCTAGGCGGATGGTAACAGGAGACAAGGGACACGATGTTTTTACCCAGGTTCGGGCCCTCTCGATGGAGGTAAAACCCTACTCCTGCTTGATTAATATTGATGATATGGGTTGTCACGCCCAATATGCGACCCTATCCAAAAGGAACTCGAAGGTCCCACCAAGGATAGACCCGCATATTGAAACGCTTTTGCAAGGTGGATATCATTACATCAACATTACATAATAGATGGGGATACATACATAAGGCATACAATGCCACACGAATACAACATCACATACATAAGAGCACCATCCGACTACGGATGAAACACAAACAGAAACTCAAACGACATCCACCCTGCTAGCCCAGGCTGCCGACCTGGAACCTATCCCCTGATCGAAGAAGCAGAAGAAGAACTCAACGCAAGCAAGCATCGCTCTCGCGTCATGATCATCGCATAACCTGTACCTGCAACTGTTGTTGTAGTAATCTGTGAGCCACGAGGACTCAGCAATCCCATTACCATGGGTATCAAGACTAGCAAAGCTTAAAGGGAAAGGAAGGGGTAAAGTGGTGAGGTTGCAGCAGCGACTAAGCATATATGGTGGCTAACATACGCAAATAAGAGCGAGAAGAGAGCAAGCGGAACGGTCGTGAAGCTAGCAATGATCAAGAAGTGATCCTGAACTCCTACTTACGTCAAACATAACCCAAAACCGTGTTCACTTCCCGGACTCCGCCGAAAAGAGACCATCACGGCTACACACACGGTTGATGCGTTTTAATTCGGATCTGGTGTCAAGTTATCTACAACCGGACATTAACAAATTCCCATCTGCCTATAACCGCAGGCACGGCTTTCGAAAGATTATACCCTGCAGGGGTGTCCCAACTTAGCCCATGATAAGCTCTCGCGATCAACGAAGGATATACCTTCTCCCAGGAAGACCCGATCAGACTCGGAATCCCGGTTTACAAGACATTTCGACAATGGTAAAACAAGACCAGCAAAGCCGCCCGATGCGCCGACAATCCCGATAGGAGCTGCACATATCTCGTTCTCAGGGCAACACCGGATGAGCAAGCTACGAGTAAACCAGACCTCAAGTTGCCCGAGGGTGGCCCGCAGGCTGCTCAGTTCGGACCAACACTTAGACAAGCACTGGCCCGGGGGGGGCTAAAATAAAGATGACCCTCGGGTTAATGACTCCCAAGGGAAAGTAGGTGGTGGTGAGGCAAATGGTAAAACCAAGGTTGGGCCTTGCTGGAGGAGTTTTATTCAAAGCGAACTGTCAAGGGGGTCCCATAAATCACCCAACCGCTTAAGGAACGCAAAATCCGGGAACATAACACCGGTATGACGGAAACTAGGGCGGCAAGAGTGGAACAAAACACCATGCATAAGGCCGAGCCTTCCACCCTTTACCAAGTATATAGATGCATTAATAATATAAGAGATATTGTGATATCCCAACAAAATCCTGTCCACCATGGAGCAATCTTCAACTTCACCTGCAACTAGCAACGCTATAAGAGGGCTGAGCAAAGCGGTAACATAGCCAAGCAACGGTTTGCTAGGAAGGGTGTCAAAGGTTAGAGGTTCGTGGCAATTTGGGAGGCTTGATGAGCAAAAGATAGGTAACGCAGCATAGCGATAGAACGAAGCAACTAGCATAGCAATGATAGTAGTGAGATCCAGGGTAGCGGTCATCTTGCCTGAAATCCCGCAAGGAAGAAGAACGAGTCCATGAAGAAGATGAAGCCACGAAGACGAACCAAGCGTAGATGAACGAATCCTCACGATCGCAACGAAACGGGAACTATCGAGAAGAAGCACACAACATAGTAAACACACCACACATGAACAAGACATGATGCACAACAAGCATGATGCATGACAAGACTACATGAAGCTACTCATGGCAAGAGATGATGCAAACAAGAGCAACACATCAAGGCAAGTTTAAATGAGGCCGGGAACAACATATAACAATTCCGGTAAGTCCTCATATGCAAATTTCGAAATTGGTCCAGATCTGAATAAACCTTATGTTCAAGTTGTTAAACAGCAAGTTAAGATGCACCAAGATGATCTACACGAGATTCTAGTCAAGTTACATATAAAGTTCATTTAGTTCGGAGCTACGGCCTAGAAGATATGAGCAAAACAAGTTAAACATGGCATTGATGCAAAATGCATCCAAACATCAAGCAAACACCTCAAAACAAGGATGCAACATGATAATATGAAACTACATGCAAATCTAAGCAAGTTTCATATAGAGCACACTCAAAACGGAGCAACGGTTCAACACACACACACTATACAAGTTATAGCAACAATCTGTCCAAAACAGCAACTAGGCATATTGCAAGCATCAAAACAACATGCTACAGCACCTCAACATGAAAACAAAAGGCATGGGCATGATGTACAGGTAAAGCATAACAAAACATGAACACTGAGCTATCTCCAGAAATCACTAGAACATGCTCAAACACACATGGCAAGATTGCAAATAATAACAGTTTCAGACTTTGCAGAAAATAACATCAGGTTGCAATGTTTAGAGCTGTCAAAAAACATGTTACAGGAACTTATCATGGCAAACAAAGGCATGGCATGAACCTACTAATTGCATAGAACAAAAGTCCCTTACTGACCATGAGCCAAAAAGGAAAAGAAAATATGATGGCACCCATGTAAACATAGCAAGTTATAATACAGATTTAAACATGGCAGGAACAACGATACGTAGGCATGTTGATGAGCTTGTGCAACTCACTACAGAGAAAAACATGGCATGGCAAGGCAACCAACAGTAAGAAGACATATTTATGAAGCTAAGCATGGCAAGAGAAAGTTCATAGGGTGCATGGATCACTAACAACAATCATGGCAACAACTGAACTTAATATTAACAGGCTGACAGCAACATTATTTAGCAACTTTGGAGCAAGGAAACAACAAGCTACAGCAGGCTATAAATGCAACCAGGGGCATGAATGGATATATCATGACATGTAGAACAAAACACCCTTAGTGAACATCTCCAGATTATGCATAGAATGACTTGTAGAAGCAGGTTTACATAGCATCACGAAATAACAGATTCAGCCTAGCAAAACAGCAACAGCGAGTACCCTACTTAACAAGCTCGATTCACTCACCACAAGTCATTGCCATGACAAGATAAGCATAGCATCAGCAAGAAGACATGTTTATGAAACAAACCAAGGCAAGAACAAGTTCATAGCATGCAAGGATCAACTACAACAACCTTGGCAAAATTGAATAACATGTAAACAATCTGCCAGGAAACATTTTGAAGCAAAAGTAGAGCACGAAAATGACATGCTAGACTACTCCATAATTGCAAACAGGGCATGAATGGATAGAGAACAACCATATGTTCAAAACATCCTTACTGAAGTATCTCAAAATATGCATGGATCTCTCTGTAGCATCAAGTTTACATGGCATCAAAATAACAGCAGAACAGGGACTAAAATCAGCAACATCACGAATGCCTAGTTTGCATGCTTGTGCTAGTCACCACATGATCACAAAAATACATGGTAAGCACCTCTGTAAAGATGGCATGGCATAGTTCAAAACACATGTAGACATCAACCTCATAGGATGCACACATCAAACATGGCAAAAATGACAAATGAGCATGTTCTGTTAACAGACAGCAGACAACATCATGAAGCACTCTTGCAACGATGATTCAGGCATCAAGATGGACTCAAATGAACATGATGCAATGGAATGAAATGAAGTACCTTGAGTCGAACAATTTGAAATATTACACGCACGAAACGGAGCTTCGGATGCAGAGATATGATGCGATGAACATGGCATGATAATGTCAAAATATTCGGGGACTTAGTGAATATTACCCTTCGGAAAAGTCAACCCGGGACGAGGAGATCCCGGGACGGAGCGGATCTGGACACATGGGAGCATTTGGTTGGCGGGCCTGGTGGATCTAGTCTCGGTTGGCACGGGCTTCGAGGTTCGCTGGAGAGCTCGCGGAGTTGGCGAGGAGAGGTCCGGCGAGGCGGGGACGGGGCGCTCCGGGCGGATCTCGCCGGATCCGGCCCGGGGCGAGGCGTGACGGCGACGGGAGGCGCGGGGAGGCGGCGCGGCGAAGAGCTCCCGGCTTGGACCGGCGAGGTCGCGCGGCGGCGGCGTGCCGGAGCTGCGGCCGGCGGATCTTCGGCCGACGCCGGCAGATGGCGACCGGGGTGGCGGGCGAAGGCGGAGCCGGCCTACGAGGCACGGGTCGCCGGCGGAGGCGAAGGCGAGCCCCGGCGGCAGAGGGAGGGCGCGGACGGGCGGCGACCCGCGAGGACGGCGGGGTCGACGGCCGGCGAGGAGGCGGCGGCCGCGGGGAGGCCGAAGGCGCGGAGGCGGGCGCCTGCGGGCTGCGTGCGGCGGCGGCGGCCGACCGGGCCTGCGCGGGCCCACGATGGGCTCCGCGGGCTGGCGGCGCGGGGCTGGCAGCGGAGGGTGGCGGCGGTGCGCCACGTGGCGGCCTCCGATTGGCCGAGGAGCGCGGCGGACATGTCCGGCCGGGGGCAGACGTGTCCGGCGCGGAGAGGGGGGAGTTTTAGGGTTTCGAGGAAAAACATCCGCGGATTTGGATGGGGAGGGCATATTTATAGTTTCTGGGAGCTAGGAGAGTCCAAATGAGGAGCGGTTTTCGGCCACGCGATCGTGATCGAACGACCGAGAGCATGGAGGGGAGTTAGATGGGTTTTGGGCCACTTTGGAAGGGTGTTGGGCTGCAAAGAGAGAGGGGCTTTTGTGGTTACCCGGTTAACCGTTAGAGTATCAAACGACCTCCAAATGGCACGAAACTTGACAGGCGGTCTACCGGTGCTATACCAAGGCCGCTTGGCAAGACTCGGCCATTCCGAGAAAGTTTAACACCCACTCATGAAAAGAGAGAAGAGGGGGACGCCGGAGGACATAGGAATGCCGGATCGCAAAACGGACAACGGGGAAAAGGCTCGGATGCATGAGACGAACACGTATGCGATGCAATGAAATGCACATGATGACAAAATGCGAATGATGACATGATAAAATGAAACACGCAAGCAAATGACATGGCAACATCGGCGAATAGCTGGCAGACACCTGGCGCATCGGATCCGGGGCGTTACAACACTCCTCCACTAACAAGAGATCTCGTCCCAAAATCTTAGGACCGAGACGGAAGGGAAAAGGGATGAGGTGAAACAAGAACTCAAGAGAAGAAGCAAAGAATCGAGAGCACTCGAGAAGAAGAGAGGAACGACGAGAATGACGAGAATCGAAAGCTCACGGAATCAGATAGAGTATGAACCCACTCCGGTTAGAACGAGATAAGAAACGAATAAGACTGAAAGGATTTAGGCAGCACTCCGGCTGAAACATGGAAGGAATAGAACATGAACTTCACAAGATGGGATGACACTTGACGAGATGAACAACGCAATGCCTCCGGAAGAATTGAAAGAATTGAATGAAAAGAACTTAGAAGGAAGGATTGAACGGAGTTGTTGAGAAAATCAACAACGAAAGAATAAGCTTGTTGTGGACTTATGGATAACATCTCAAAATCATGAGGTGATAACCGCCACAAACGGAAATGATTGGATAGCTGAGAAGAACGAAGAAATGCAAAACTCCACTTCAAAGAATATGGAGAATTAATTGCACTTCGAGACGCGAGAAGAAAAGATACTTGAACTCCACCAACAAGAATCTTGATGAACTCTTGAAGAATGAATTAAATCATGAAGAACCACCATGAAGAACTCCGGTGACAAAAGGATGATGAGATAGAATGAAGGATGAAAGAATAAGATGAGCCTTGCGATGATTTAGATGGGGTTCCGACGAAATGGCCGAGGAAATTGAACTCCGGAAAAGAAAAGATGAAAACACTTGGAACTAGAATTTATTCATCAAGAACAAACTCCGAAGGAAGGGATTACTCACTTGGATGAAATAAGAATAAGATTTATTGTATGCTTATCCTTCATCAAATTAAATTGATGACAACAATGGATTTTGCATACTACTTATTCTTCTTGAAAAGGATTGAGAAGTGACATATCGCAAACTTGAGAAGGTCTTCATGAACCACCGGTAGGATTGGAAAGAACGAATGAATAATAATGATAATCAAAGGAAAAAGAATCTGAAGAAACCACCGTAAGAATTCAAAAATGACTGATGAAAGAGACATGAATCACGGTAAGAATTAGAAGGAACCAATATGCCGAGGGGATTTAGATGCAAAGAACAAGAAGATATGAGCTGATTAAAGAACACTTGAACGAAGCACCGGATAAATAGAGAACGATAACGGAATGATGGCCTCCGGTGAAAGAAACGGAAAACAACTCCTGACATACTCCGGATGGTAGAAAAGGAATATCTGACAAATGGAATAATTCAGAGGATAACATGAAGCTAGAACCACGAATCTTCGAGAGAACGGACAAGATTTAGAGGAAAAACTCTTCTTCGTCTTCAAATGACGACAAGAAAACCACAAAATTACTGAGATGCTCGGGAGAATGAAAGCGAAGAGGTTGAGCCAACAATGAAATGATTTGAAATCGATCTTGGAAAAGCATCTGACTGATGAAATCCATTCTTACGTCACAACTCCGAAAAAGAATTTGAGATAACTCCGGGGGAATTAGAAGAGTCAGGTAAGATCCTGGAAAAAGACCTGTGGGTTTAGGGCCCACTGAAAGAGAAAACACCGTTGGAAAAGGGATTGTTGAAGAGGTAGATGATGGCACCGGAACAATTGAAATATTTGAATGAGGTGACAACCTCGAATTAATTGGAACAGCAGACGAATCTCCTGAGATGTCTTGAGCACTCCGGAAGGATAAAACTGGCGAGAGCGAACGAGCAAGGAGAATCACTTGATCCAAGGAAAGATATGATCAACACCGAAAAAACTTGAAATTGAGTCCACCGAGAAAAGAAAGGGATGAAGAATGACGAACGAAGACGAGAATTCACCGGATGAAATTAATTGAGGAAAGACTGAAGAGGCTCCACACGAATGAGATAGATGGTCGAAAGAGAGTCAGGACTCCGGGAAAGAAGAGGGTGGGAGGGCGGGAAAACAAGGCAACTTGGAAGGGGAAACCGACGAATATCTTGAAGAGAAAACACCGGTTGAAATCATTGAGGAAGAAAGCAAAGACTTCGCACGAGTAGGATGGATACTCGATTACGGACTCCGGTTCCGAGAAGAAGAAGGGTGGGCGGGTGGGAAAGAAAACAACTGAGGATTGAACTCAAGATGAAGAGGCTCGAGTCAACTTGACGAGAAATGCACCGGATGAAAAGAGATGAGAACCAACGATCAGAAAACCAACTGCATGAACCTAAAGAAAAATTTGAAGGGGAAGAGGAGTAATTCAAAACACCTACGTCAAGATTCCTTACCAGAGCGACGAAGGGGCTGAGGAGTAAAAAGAATTCCTACTCTCCGATATAACTAGACTCCGAAAACAGTTTTTCTTCTAGACTCAACAACGGCCAAACTACACGATCAATCAAGGGGGCTCCTAGGGTCGGTCGAGGCTCTGATACCAACTTGTCACGCCCAATATGTGACCCTATCCAAAAGGAACTCGAAGGTCCCACCAAGGATAGACCCGCATATTGAAACGCTTTTGCAAGGTGGATATCATTACATCAACATTACATAATAGATGGGGATACATACATAAGGCATACAATGCCACACGAATACAACATCATCATACATAAGAGCACCATCCGACTACGGATGAAACACAAACAGAAACTCAAACGACATCCACCCTGCTAGCCCAGGCTGCCGACCTGGAACCTATCCCCTGATCGAAGAAGCAGAAGAAGAACTCAACGCAAGCAAGCATCGCTCTCGCGTCATGATCATCGCATAACCTGTACCTGCAACTGTTGTTGTAGTAATCTGTGAGCCACGAGGACTCAGCAATCCCATTACCATGGGTATCAAGACTAGCAAAGCTTAAAGGGAAAGGAAGGGGTAAAGTGGTGAGGTTGCAGCAGCGACTAAGCATATATGGTGGCTAACATACGCAAATAAGAGCGAGAAGAGAGCAAAGCGGAACGGTCGTGAAGCTAGCAATGATCAAGAAGTGATCCTGAACTCCTACTTACGTCAAACATAACCCAGAAACCGTGTTCACTTCCCGGACTCCGCCGAGAAGAGACCATCACGGCTACACACGCGGTTGATGCGTTTTAATTCGGATCTGGTGTCAAGTTATCTACAACCGGACATTAACAAATTCCCATCTGCCTATAACCGCAGGCACGGCTTTCGAAAGATTATACCCTGCAGGGGTGTCCCAACTTAGCCCATGATAAGCTCTCGCGATCAACGAAGGATATACCTTCTCCCAGGAAGACCCGATCAGACTCGGAATCCCGGTTTACAAGACATTTCGACAATGGTAAAACAAGACCAGCAAAGCCGCCCGATGCGCCGACAATCCCGATAGGAGCTGCACATATCTCGTTCTCAGGGCAACACCGGATAAGCGAAGCGTACAGGAACCGACGTAACCCAAGTTGCCAAGGGATGGCCCCGCACGGTGCTCTAGTTTGGACCAACACTTAGACAAGCATTGGCCCGGGGGGGCTATAATAAAGATGACCCTTGGGTTAATTACTCCCAAGGGAAATATAGGTGGTGGTGAGGCAAATGGTAAAACCAAGGTTGGGCCTTGCTGGAGGAGTTTTATTCAAAGCGAACTGTCAAGGGGGTCCCATAAATCACCCGACCGCGTAAGGAACGCAAAATCCGGGAACATAACACCGGTATGACGGAAACTAGGGCGGCAAGAGTGGAACAAAACACCAGGCATAAGGCCGAGCCTTCCACCCTTTACCAAGTATATAGATGCATTAATAATATAAGAGATATTGTGATATCCCAACAAAATCCTGTCCACCATGGAGCAATCTTCAACTTCACCTGCAACTAACAACGCTATAAGAGGGGCTGAGCAAAGCGGTAACATAGCCAAGCAATGGTTTGCTAGGAAGGGTGTCAAAGGTTAGAGGTTCATGGCAATTTGGGAGGCTTGATGAGCAAAAGATAGGTAACGCAGCATAGCGATAGAACGAAGCAACTAGCATAGCAATGATAGTAGTGAGATCCAGGGTAGCGGTCATCTTGCCTGAAATCCCGCAAGGAAGAAGAACGAGTCCATGAAGAAGACGAACGGATGAAGACGAACCAAGCGTAGACGAACGAATCCTCACGATCGCAACGAAACGGGAACTATCGAGAAGAAGCACACAACATAGTAAACACACCACACATGAACAAGGCATGATGCACAACAAGCATGATGCATGACAAAGCTACATGAAGCTACTCATGGCAAGAGATGATGCAAACAAGAGCAACACATCAAGGCAAGTTTAAATGAGGCCGGGAACAACATATAACAATTCCGGTAAGTCCTCATATGCAAATTTCGAAATTGGTCCAGATCTGAATAAACCTTATGTTCAAGTTGTTAAACAGCAAGTTAAGATGCACCAAGATGATCTACACGAGATTCTAGTCAAGTTACATATAAAGTTCATTTAGTTCGGAGCTACGGCCTAGAAGATATGAGCAAAACAAGTTAAACATGGCATTGATGCAAAATGCATCCAAACATCAAGCAAACACCTCAAAACAAGGATGCAACATGATAATATGAAACTACATGCAAATCTAAGCAAGTTTCATATAGAGCACACTCAAAACGGAGCAACGGTTCAACACACACACACTAAACAAGTTATAGCAACAATCTGTCCAAAACAGCAACTAGGCATATTGCAAGCACCAAAACAACATGCTACAGCACCTCAACATGAAAACAAAAGGCATGGGCATGATGTACAGGTAAAGCATAACAAAACATGAACACTGAGCTATCTCCAGAAATCACTAGAACATGCTCAAACACACATGGCAAGATTGCAAATAATAACAGTTCAGACTTTGCAGAAAATAACATCAGGTTGCAATGTTTAGAGCTATCAAACAACATGTTACAGGAACTTATCATGGCAAACAAAGGCATGGCATGAACTACTAATTGCATAGAACAAAAGTCCCTTACTGACCATGAGCCAAAAAGGATCAGAAAATATGATGGCACCCATGTAAACATAGCAAGTTATAATACAGATTCATACATGGCAGGAACAACGATACGTAGGCATGTTGATGAGCTTGTGCAAACTCACTACAGAGAAAAACATGCATGGCAAGGCAACCAACAGTAAGAAGACATATTTATGAAGCTAAGCATGGCAAGAGAAAGTTCATAGGGTGCTGGATCACTAACAACAATCATGAAACTGAACTTAACTGACAGCAACATTATTTAGCAACTTTGAGCAAGGAAACAACAAGCTACAGCAGGCTATAAATGCAACCAGGGGCATGAATGGATATATCATGACATGTAGAACAAAACACCCTTAGTGAACATTCTCCAGATTATGCATAGAATGACTTGTAGAAGCAGGTTTACATAGCATCACGAAATAACAGATTCAGCCTAGCAAAACAGCAACAGCGAGTACCCTACTTAACAGCTCGATTCACTCACAAGTCATTGCCTGGACAAGATAAGCATCAGCATCAGCAAGAAGACATGTTTATGAAACAAACCAAGGCAAGAACAAGTTCTAGCATGCAGGAGTCAACTACAACAACCTTGGCAAATTGAATAACATGTAAACAATCTGCCAGGAAACATTTTGAAGCAAAAGTAGAGCATGAAAATGACATGCTAGACTACTCCATAATTGCAACCATGAATGGATAGAGGACAATCATATTTTCAAAACATCCTTACTGAAGTATCTCAAAATATGCATGGATCTCTCTGTAGCATCATGTTTACATGGCATCAAAATAACAGCAGAACAGGGACTAAAATCAGCAACATCACGAAATCTAGTTTACATGCTTGTGCTAGTCACCACAGAGATCACAAAAATACATGGCATACACCCCTGTAAAGATGGCATGGCATAGTTCAAAACACATGTAGACATCAACCTCATAGGATGTACACATCAAACATGGCAAAAATGACAAATGAGCATGTTCTGTTAACAGACAGCAGACAACATCATGAAGCACTCTTGCAACGATGATTCAGGCATCAAGATGGACTCAAATGAACATGATGCAATGGAATGAAATGAAGTACCCATTGAGTCGAACAATTTGAAATATTACACGCACGAAACGGAGCTTCGGATGCAGAGATATGATGCGATGAACATGGCATGATAATGTCAAAATATTCGGGGACTTAGTGAAATATTACCCTTCGGAAAAGTCAACCCGGGACGAGGAGATCCCGGGACGGAGCGGATCTGGACACGCGGGAGCATTTGGTTGGCGGGCCTGGTGGATCTAGTCTCGGTTGGCACGGGCTTCGAGGTTCGCTGGAGAGCTCGCCGGAGTTGGTCGAGGAGAGGTCCGGCGAGGCGGGGACGGGGCGCTCCGGGCGGATCTCGCCGGATCCGGCCCGGGGCGAGGCGTGACGGCGACGGGGAGGCGCGGGGAGGCGGTGCGGCGAAGAGCTCCCGGCTTGGACCGGCGAGGTCGCGCGGCGCGGCGTGCCGGAGCTGCGGCCGGCGGATCTTCGGCCGACGCCGGCAGATGGCGACCGGTGGCGGGCGAAGGCGGAGCCGGCCTACGAGGCACGGGTCGCCGGCGGAGGCGAAGGCGAGCCCGGCGGCAGAGGGAGGGCGCGGACGGGCGGGACCGGCGAGGACGGCGGGGTCGACGGCCGGCGAGGAGGCGGCGGCCGGCGGGGAGGCCGAAGGCGCGGAGGCGGGCGCCTGCGGGCTGCGTGCGGCGGCGGCGGCCGACCGGGCCTGCGCGGGCCCACGATGGGCTCCGCGGGCTGGCGGCGCGGGGCTGGCAGCGGAGGGTGGCGGCGGTGCGCCACGTGGCGGCCTCCGATTGGCCGAGGAGCGGCGGCGGACATGTCCGGCCGGGGGCAGACGTGTCCGGGCGCGGAGAGGGGGGAGTTTTAGGGTTTCGAGGGAAAAACATCCGTGGATTTGGATGGGGAGGGCATATTTATAGTTTCTGGGAGCTAGGAGAGTCCAAATGAGGAGCGGTTTTGGCGCACGCGATAGTGATCGAACGACCGAGAGCATGGAGGGGAGTTAGATGGGTTTTGGGCCACTTTGGAAGGGTGTTGGGCTGCAAAGAGAGAGGGGCTTTTCGGTTACCCGGTTAACCGTTGGAGTATCAAACGACCTCCAAATGGCACGAAACTTGACAGGCGGTCTACCGGTGCTATACCAAGGCCGCTTGGCAAACCTCGGGCCATTCCGAGAAAGTTTAACACCCCACTCACGAAAGAGAGACAAAAGGGGGACGCCGGAGGACATAGGAGTGCCGGATTGCAAAACGGACAACGGGGAAAAAGGCTCGGATGCATGAAACGAACACGTATTGCAAAATGAAGATGCACATGATGACATGATAAAATGCAACACGCAAGCAAATGACATGGCAACGACGGCGAATAACTGGCAGACACCTGGCGCATCGAATCCGGGGCGTTACAACACTCCTCCACTAACAAGAGATCTCGTCCCGAGATCTTAGGACCGAGACGGAAGGGAAAAGGGATGAGGTGAAAGCAAGAACTCAAGAGAAGAAGCAAAGAATCGAGAGCACTCGAGAAGAAGAGAGGAACGACGAGAATGACGAGAATCGAAAGCTCACGGAATCAGATAGACTATGAAACCACTCCGGTTAGAACGAGATAAGAAACGAATAAGACTGAAAGGATTTAGGCAGCACTCCGGCTGAAAATGGAAGGAATAGAACATGAACTTCACAAGATGGGATGACACTTGACGAGATGAACAACGCAATGCCTCCGGAAGAATTGAAAGAATTGAATGAAAAGAACTTAGAAGGAAGGATTGAATGGAGTTGTTGAGAAAATCAACAACGAAAGAATAAGCTTGTTGTGGACTTATGGATAACATCTCAAAATTATGAGGTGATAACCGCCACAAACGGAAATGATTGGATAGCTGAGAAGAACGAAGAAATGCAAAACTCCACTTCAAAAGAATATGGAGAATTAATTGCACTTCGAGACGCGAGAAGAAAAGATACTTGAACTCCACCAACAAAATCTTGATGAACTCTTGAAGAATGAATTAAATCATGAAGAACCACCATGAAGAACTCCGGTGACAAAAGGATGATGAGATAGAATGAAGGATGAAAGAATAAGATGAGCCTTGCGATGATTTAGATGGGGTTCCGACGAAATGGCCGAGGAAATTGAACTCCGGAAAAGAAAAGATGAAAACACTTGGAACTAGAATTTATTCATCAAGAACAAACTCCGAAGGAAAGGATTAATCACTTGGAGAAATAAGAATAAGATTTATTGTATGCTTATCCTTCATCAAATTAAATTGATGACAAGCAATGGATTTTGCATACTACTTATTCTTCTTGAAAAGGATTGAGAAGTGACATATCGCAAACTTGAGAAGGTCTTCATGAACCACCGGTAGGATTGAAAGAACGAATGAATTAAAATGATAATCAAAGAAAAAGAATCTTGAACGAACCACCGTTAGAATTCGAAAATGACTGATGAAAGAGAATGAATCACCGGGAAGAATTAGAAGAATCAATATGCAAGAGGGGATTTAGATGCACAAGAACGAGGAGATAATAAGCTGATTAAAGAACACTTGAATGAAACACCAGGATAAATAAAGAATGAAACTGGAATGATGGCCTCCGGTGAAACGAAACGGGAAAACAACTTCTGACATACTCCGGGATGGATGAAAAGAATATCTGACAAATGGAATAATTCACGAGGATAACATGAAGCTAGAACCACGAAACTTCGAGAGAACAGGAAAGATTTAGAGGAAGAAACTCTTCTTCGATCTTTCAACTGACGACAAGAAAAACCACCAAAATTACTGAGATACTCCGGGAGAATGAAAAGCAAAGAGGTTGAGCCAACAATGAAAAATGTATTTGAAATTGATCTTGGAAAAGATCTGACTGATGAAAATCATACTTACGTCACACTTTTAAAAGAATTTGAGAATGGCTCCGGAATAATTAGAAGAGTCGGGTAAGATTCTGGGAAAAGACCTGTGGGTTAGGGCCCACTGAAGAGCTAACACCGTTGAAAAGGATTGTTGAAAAGATAGATGATGCACCGGAACAATGAAATATTTGAATGAGGTGACAACCTCGAATTAATTGGAACACAGACGAATCTCCTGAGATGTCTTGAATACTCCGGAAGGATAAACTGGTGAGAAGCGGACGAGCAGGGAAAACACTTGATCCGAGGAAAAGAATATGATCAACCCGAAAATTGGAATTGAATCCACTGGAAAAGAGATGAAGACTGTCAAACAAAAGAGAATTCACCGGTTGAAACAATTTATGAAAGACTGAAGAGGTTCCACACGAATAAAATTGATGCTCGAAAGATACTCAGGCTCCGGAAGAAGAGGGTGGGAGGGCGGGAAAACAAAGGCAACTTGGAAGGGGGGACCGACGAATACCTTGAAGAGAAAATACCGGTTGAAATAATTGAGGAAAGAAAGCAAAGGCTTCACACGATTAGGATGGATACTCGATTATGGGCTCTGGTTCCGAGAAGAAGAAGGGTGGGCGGGTGGGAAAAGAAAACAACTGAGGATTGAACTCAAAGATGAAGAGGCTCGAGTCAACTTGACGAGAAATGCACCGGATGAAAAGAGCTGAGAACCAACGATCGGAAAACCAACTGCGTGATCCTAAAGAAAAAATTTGAAGGGGAAGAGGAGTAATTCAAAACACCTACGTCAAGATTCCTTACCAGAGCGACGAAGGGGCTGAGGAGTAAAAAGAATTCCTACTCTCCGATATAACTAGACTCCGAAAACAGTTTTCTTCTAGACTCAACAACGGCCAAACTACACGATCAATCAAGGGGGCTCCTAGGGTCGGTCGAGGCTCTGATACCAACTTGTCACGCCCAATATGCGACCCTATCCAAAAGGAACTCGAAGGTCCCACCAAGGATAGACCCGCATATTGAAACGCTTTTGCAAGGTGGATATCATTACATCAACATTACATAATAGATGGGGATACATACATAAGGCATACAATGCCACTCGAATACAACATCACAATACATAAGAGCATCATCCGACTACGGATGAAACACAAACAGAAACTCAAACGACATCCACCCTGCTAGCCCAGGCTGCCGACCTGGAACCTATCCCCTGATCGAAAGAAGCAGAAGAAGAACTCAACGCAAGCAAGCATCGCTCTCGCGTCATGATCATCGCATAACCTGTACCTGCAACTGTTGTTGTAGTAATCTGTGAGCCACGAGGACTCAGCAATCCCATTACCATGGGTATCAAGACTAGCAAAGCTTAATGGGAAAGGAAGGGGTAAAGTGGTGAGGTTGCAGCAGCGACTAAGCATATATGGTGGCTAACATACGCAAATAAGAGCGAGAAGAGAGCAAGCGGAACGGTCGTGAAGCTAGCAATGATCAAGAAGTGATCCTGAACTCCTACTTACGTCAAACATAACCCAGAAACCGTGTTCACTTCCCGGACTCCGCCGAAAAGAGACCATCACGGCTACACACACGGTTGATGCGTTTTAATTCGGATCTGGTGTCAAGTTATCTACAACCGGACATTAACAAATTCCCATCTGCCTATAACCGCAGGCACGGCTTTCGAAAGATTATACCCTGCAGGGGTGTCCCAACTTAGCCCATGATAAGCTCTCGCGATCAACGAAGGATATACCTTCTCCCAGGAAGACCCGATCAGACTCGGAATCCCGGTTTACAAGACATTTCGACAATGGTAAAACAAGACCAGCAAGACCGCCCGATGTGCCGACAAATCCCGATAGGAGCTGCACATATCTCGTTCTCAGGGCAACACCGGATGAGCGAAGCGTACAGGAACCGACGTAACCCAAGTTGCCAAGGGATGGCCCCGCACGGTGCTCTAGTTTGGACCAACACTTAGACAAGCATTGGCCCGGGGGGGCTAAATAAAGATGACCCTTGGGTTAATTACTCCCAAGGGAAATATAGGTGGTGGTGAGGCAAATGGTAAAACCAAGGTTGGGCCTTGCTGGAGGAGTTTTATTCAAGGGGGTCCCATAAATCACCCGACCGCGTAAGGAACGCAAAATCCGGGAACATAACACCGGTATGAGGGAAACTAGGGAGGCAAGAGTGGAACAAAACACCAGGCATAAGGCCGAGCCTTCCACCCTTTACCAAGTATATAGATGCATTAATAATATAAGAGATATTGTGATATCCCAACAAAATCCTGTCCACCATGGAGCAATCTTCAACTTCACCTGCAACTAGCAACGCTATAAGAGGGGCTGAGCAAAGCGGTAACATAGCCAAGCAACGGTTTGCTAGGAAGGGTGTCAAAGGTTAGAGGTTCATGGCAATTTGGGAGGCTTGATGAGCAAAAGATAGGTAATGCAGCATAGCGATAGAACGAAGCAACTAGCATAGCAATGATAGTAGTGAGATCCAGGGTAGCGGTCATCTTGCCTGAAATCCCGCAAGGAAGAAGAACGAGTCCATGAAGAAGATGAAGCCACGAAGACGAACCAAGCGTAGACGAACGAATCCTCACGATCGCAACGAAACGTGAACTATCGAGAAGAAGCACACAACATGGTAAACACACCACACATGAACAAGACATGATGCACAACAAGCATGATGCATGACAAGCTACATGAAGCTACTCATGGCAAGAGACGATGCAAACAAGAGCAACACATCAAGGCAAGTTTAAATGAGGCCGGAAACAACATATAACAATTCCGGTAAGTCCTCATATGCAAATTTCGAAATTGGTCCAGATCTGAATAAACATTATGTTCAAGTTGTTAAACAGCAAGTTAAGATGCACCAAGATGATCTACACGAGATTCTAGTGAAGTTACATATAAATTTCATTTAGTTCGGAGCTACGGCCTAGAAGATATGAGCAAAACAAGTTAAACATGGCATTGATGCAAAATGCATCCAAACATCAAGCAAACACCTCAAAACAAGGATGCAACATGATAATATGAAACTACATGCAAAATCAAGCAAGTTTCATATAGAGCACACTCAAAACGGAGCAACGGTTCAACACACACACTATACAAGTTATAGCAACAATCTGTCCAAAACAGCAACTAGGCATATTGCAAGCATCAAAACAACATGCTACAGCACCTCAACATGAAAACAAAAGGCATGGGCATGATGTACAGGTAAAGCATAACAAAACATGAACACTGAGCTATCTCCAGAAATCACTAGAACATGCTCAAACACACATGGCAAGATTGCAAATAATAACAGTTCAGACTTTGCAGAAAATAACATCAGGTTGCAATGTTTAGAGCTATCAAACAACATGTTACAGGAACTTATCATGGCAAACAAAGGCATGGCATGAACTACTAAATGCATAGAACAAAAGTCCCTTACTGACCATGAGCCAAAAAGGATCAGAAAATATGATGGCACCCATGTAAACATAGCAAGTTATAATACAGATTCAAACATGGCAGGAACAACGATAAGTAGGCATGTAGATGAGCTTGTACCACTCACCACAGAGCAATACATGGCATGGCAAGGCAACCAACAGTAAGAAGACATATTTATGAAGCTAAGCATGGCAAGAGAAAGTTCATAGGGTGCATGGATCACTAACAACAATCATGGCAACAACTGAACTTAATATTAACAGGCTGACAGCAACATTATTTAGCAACTTTGGAGCAAGGAAACAACAAGCTACAGCAGGCTATAAATGCAACCAGGGGCATGAATGGATATATCATGACATGTAGAACAAAACACCCTTAGTGAACATCTCCAGATTATGCATAGAATGACTTGTAGAAGCAGGTTTACATAGCATCACGAAATAACAGATTCAGCCTAGCAAAACAGCAACAGCGAGTACCCTACTTAACAAGCTCGATTCACTCACCACAAGTCATTGCCTGACAAGATAAGCATAGCATCAGCAAGAAGACATGTTTATGAAACAAACCAAGGCAAGAACAAGTTCATAGCATGCAAGGATCAACTACAACAACCTTGGCAAAATTGAATAACATGTAAACAATCTGCCAGGAAACATTTTGAAGCAAAAGTAGAGCATGAAAATGACATGCTAGACTACTCCATAATTGCAACCAGGGGCATGAATGGATAGAGGACAATCATATTTTCAAAACATCCTTACTGAAGTATCTCAAAATATGCATGGATCTCTCTGTAGCATCATGTTTACATGGCATCAAAATAACAGCAGAACAGGGACTAAAATCAGCAACATCACGAAATCTAGTTTGCATGCTTGTGCTAGTCACCACATTGATCACAAAAATACATGGCATACACCCCTGTAAAGATGGCATGGCATAGTTCAAAACACATGTAGACATCAACCTCATAGGATGCACACATCAAACATGGCAAAAATGACAAATGAGCATGTTCTGTTAACAGACAGCAGACAACATCATGAAGCACTCTTGCAACGATGATTCAGGCATCAAGATGACTCAAATGAACATGATGCAATGGAATGAAATGAAGTACTCGTTGAGACGAACAATTTGACATATTACACGCACGAAACGGAGCTTCGGATGCAGAGATATGATGCGATGAAATGGCATGATAATGTCAAAATATTCGGGGAGTGATATTACCCTTCGGAAAAGTCAACCCGGGACGAGGAGATCCCGGGACGGAGCGATCTGGACACATGGGAGCATTTGGTTGGCGGGCCTGGTGGATCTAGTCTCGGTTGGCACGGGCTTCGAGGTTCGCTGGAGAGCTCGCGGAGTTGGCGAGGAGGGCGGGAGTCGGGATCGGGGCGAGGCGTGACGCGATGGGGAGACGCGGGGAGGCGGCGGCGAAGAGCTCCCGGCTTGGACCGGCGAGCGCGCGGCGGCGGGTGCCGGCTGCGGCGGATCTTCGGCCGACGCCGGCAGATGGAGCCGGCCTACGAGGCACGGGTCGCCGGCGGAGGCGAAGGCGAGCCCGGCGGCAGAGGGAGGGCGCGGACGGGCGGCGACCGGCGAGGACGGCGGGGTCGACGGCCGGAGGAGGCGGCGGCCGGCGGGGAGGCCGAAGGCGCGGAGGCGGGCGCCTGCGGGCTGCGTGCGGCAGCGGCGGCCGACCGGGCCTGCGCGGCCCACGATGGGCTCCGCGGGCTGGCGGCGCGGGGCTGGCAGCGGAGGGTGGCGGCGGTGCGCCACGTGGCGGCCTCCGATTGGCGCGAGGAGCAGCGGCGGACATGTCCGGCCGGGGGCAGACGTGTCCGGCGCGGAGAGGGGGGAGTTTTAGGGTTTCGAGGGAAAAACATCCGCGGATTTGGATGGGGAGGGCATATTTATAGTTTCTGGGAGCTAGGAGAGTCCAAATGAGGAGCGGTTTTCGGCCACGCGATCGTGATCGAACGACCGAGAGCATGGAGGGGAGTTAGATGGGTTTTGGGCCACTTTGGAAGGGTGTTGGGCTGCAAAGAGAGAGGGGCTTTTGTGGTTACCCGGTTAACCGTTAGAGTATCAAACGACCTCCAAATGGCACGAAACTTGACAGGCGGTCTACCGGTGCTATACCAAGGCCGCTTGGCAAGACTCGGGCCATTCCGAGAAAGTTTAACACCCACTCATGAAAAGAGAGAAGAGGGGGACGCCGGAGGACATAGGAATGCCGGATCACAAAACGGACAACGGGGAAAAGGCTCGGATGCATGAGACGAACACGTATGCGATGCAATGAAATGCACATGATGACACAATGCGAATGATGACATGATAAAATGAAACACGCAAGCAAATGACATGGCAACATCGGCGAATAGCTGGCAGACACCTGGCGCATCGGATCCGGGGCGTTACAACACTCCTCCACTAACAAGAGATCTCGTCCCGAGATCTTAGGACCGAGACGGAAGGGAAAAGGATGAGGTGAAGCAAGAACTCAAGAGAAGAAGCAAAGAATCGAGAGCACTCGAGAAGAAGAGAGGAACGACGAGAATGACGAGAATCGAAAGCTCACGGAATCAGATAGACTATGAAACCACTCCGTTTAGAACGAAATAGGAAAAGGAATAAGACTGAAAGATTTAGGCAGCACTCTGGCTGAAACATGGAGGAATAGAACATGAACTTCACAAGATGGGATGACACTTGACGAGATGAACAAAGCAATGCCTCCGAATGAATTGAAAGAATTTAATGAAAAGAAACTTAGCAGGAAGGGTTGAACAGAGTTCTTGAGAAAATGAACAACGAAAGAATAAGCTTGATGTGGACTTATGGATAACATCTCAGAAATTATGAGGTGATAACTGACCACAAACGGAAATGATTGGATAACTGAGAAGAACGAAGAAATGCAAAATTCCACTTCAAAGGAATATGGAGAATTAATTGCACTTCGAGACGCGAGAAGAACAGATATTTGAACTCCACCAACAAGATCTTGATGAACTCTTTAAGAATGAATTAAATCATGAAGAACCACCATGAAGAACTCCGGTGACAAAAGGATGATGAGATAGAAATGAAGGATGAAAGAATAATATGAGCCTTGCGATGATTTAGATGGGGGTTCCGATGAAATGGCCTAGGAAATTGAACTCCGAAAAAGAAAAGATGAAAACACTTGGACCTAGAATTTATTCATCAAGAACAAACTCCGAAGAAAAGGATTAATCACTTGGAAGAAATAAGAATAAGATTTATTGTTATGCTTATCCTTCATCAAATTAAATTGATGACCAACAATGGATTTTGCATACTACTTATTCTTCTAGAAAAGGATTGAGAAGTGACATATCACAAACTTGAGAAGGTCTTCATGAACCACCGGTAGGATTGGAACGAACGAATGAATAAAAATGATAATCAAGGAAAAAGAATCTGAAAGAACCACCGTTAGAATTAGAAAATGATTGATGAAAGAGCATGAATCACCGGTAAGAATTAGAAGAATCAATACGCAAGAGGGGATTTAGATGCACAAGAACGAGGAGATAATAAGCTGATTAAAGAACACTTGAACGAAACACCAGGATAAATAAAGAATGATAACTGGAATGATGGCCTCCGGTGAAACGAAACGGGAAAACTACTTCTGACATACTCCGGATGGATGAAAAGAATATCTGACAAATGGAATAATTCGCGAGGATAACATGAAGCTAGAACCACGAAACTTCGAGAGAACAGAAAAGATTTAGAGGAAGAAACTCTTCTTCGATCTTCAACTGACGACAAGAAAAACCACCAAAATTACTGAGATACTCCGGGAGAATGAAAAGCAAAGAGGTTGAGCCAACAATGAAAAATGATTTGAAATTGATCTTGGAAAAGATCTGACTGATGAAAATCATACTTACATCACACTTCTAAAAGAATTTGAGAATGGCTCCGGAATAATTAGAAGAGTCGGGTAAGATTCTAGGAAAAGACCTGTGGGTTAGGGCCCACTGAAGAGCTAACACCGTTGAAAAGGATTGTTGAAAAGATAGATGATGCACCGGAACAATTGAAATATTTGAATGAGGTGACAACCTCGAATTAATTGGAACACAGACGAATCTCCTGAGATGTCTTGAATACTCCGGAAGGATAAACTGGCGAGAAGCGGACGAGCAGGGAAAACACTTGATCCGAGGAAAAGAATATGATCAACCCGAAAATTGGAATTGAATCCACTGGAAAAGAGATGAAGATTGTCAAACAAAAGAGAATTCACCGGTTGAAACAATTTATGAAAGACTGAAGAGGTTCCACACGAATAAAATTGATGCTCGAAAGATACTCAGGCTCCGGAAGAAGAGGGTGGGAGGATGGGAAAACAAAGGCAACTTGGAAGGGGGGACCGACGAATACCTTGAAGAGAAAATACCGGTTGAAATAATTGAGGAAAGAAAGCAAAGGCTTCACACGATTAGGATGGATACTCGATTACGGGCTCTGGTTCCGAGAAGAAGAAGGGTGGGTGGGTGGGAAAGAAAAAAACTGAGGAATGAACTTAATGATGATGAGGTCGAGTCAACTTGACGAGAAATGCACTGGATGAAAAGAGCTGAGAGCCAACGATCGGAAAACCAACTACGTGATCCTAAAGAAAAAATTTGAAGGGGAAGAGGAGTAATTCAAAACACCTACGTCAAGATTCCTTACCAGAGCGACGAAGGGGCTGAGGAGTAAAAAGAATTTCTACTCTCCGATATAGCTAGACTCCGAAAATAGTTTTCTTCTAGACTCGACAACAGCCAAACTACACGATCAATCAAGGGGGCTCCTAGGGTCGGTCGAGGCTCTGATACCAACTTGTCACGCCCAATATGCGACCCTATCCAAAAGGAACTCGAAGGTCCCACCAAGGATAGACCCGCATATTGAAACGCTTTTGCAAGGTGGATATCATTACATCAACATTACATAATAGATGGGGATACATACATAAGGCATACAATGCCACATGAATACAACATCATCTTACAAAAGAGCACCATCCGACTACGGATGAAACACAAACAGAAACTCAAACGACATCCACCCTGCTAGCCCAGGCTGCCGACCTGGAACATATCCCCTGATCGAAGAAGCAGAAGAAGAACTCAACGCAAGCAAGCATCGCTCTCGCGTCATGATCATCGTAAAACCTGTACCTGCAACTGTTGTTGTAGTAATCTGTGAGCCACGAGGACTCAGCAATCCCATTACCATGGGTATCCAGACTAACAAAGCTTAATGGGAAAGGGAGGGGTAAAGTGGTGAGGTTGCAGCAGCGGCTAAGCAAGTATGGTGGCTAACATACGCAAATAAGAGCGAGAAGAGAGCAAGCGGAACGGTCGTGAAGCTAGCAATGATCAAGAAGTGATCCTGAACTCCTACTTACGTCAAACAGAACCCAGAAACTGTGTTCACTTCCCGGACTCCGCCGAGAAGAGACCATCACGGCTACACACGCGGTTGATGCGTTTTAATTCGGATCTGGTGTCAAGTTATCTACAACCGGACATTAACAAATTCCCATCTGCCTATAACCGCAGGCACGGCTTTCGAAAGATTATACCCTGCAGGGGTGTCCCAACTTAGCCCATGATAAGCTCTCGCAATCAACAAAGGATATACCTTCTCCCAGGAAGACCCGATCAGACTCGGAATCCCGGTTTACAAGACATTTCGTCAATGGTAAAACAAGACCAGCAAGACCGCCCGCTGTGCCGACAAATCCCGATAGGAGCTGCACATATCTCGTTTTGAGGGCACACCGGATGAGCGAGGCGTACAGGAACCGACGTAACCCAAGTTGCCAAGGGATGGCCCCGCACGGTGCTCTAGTTTGGACCAACACTTAGACAAGCATTGGCCCGGGGGGCTAAAATAAGATGACCCTTGGGTTAATTACTCCCAAGGGAAATATAGGTGATGGTGAGGCAAAAGGTAAAACCAAGGTTGGGCCTTGCTGGAGGAGTTTTATTCAAAGAGAATTGTCAAGGGGGTCCCATAAATCACCCGACCGCGTAAGGAACGCAAAATCCGGGAACATAACACCGGTATGACGGAAACTAGGGCGGAAAGAGTGGAACAAAACACCAGGCATAAGGCCGAGCCTTCCACCCTTTACCAAAATATATAGATGCATTAATAATATAAGAGATATTGTGATATCCCAACATAATCCTGTCCGTCATGGAGCAATCTTCAACTTCACCTGCAACTAACAACGCTATAAGAGGGCTGAGCAAAGCGGTAACATAGACAAACAACGGTTTTCTAGGAAGGGTGTCAAAGGTTAGAGGTTCATGGCAATTTGGGAGGCTTGATGAGCAAAAGATAGGTAACGCAGCATAGCGATAGAACGAAGCAACTAGCATAGCAATGATAGTGATGAGATCCAGGGTAGCAGTCATCTTGCCTGTAATCCCGCAAGGAAGAAGAACGAGTCCATGAAGAAGATGAAGCGACGAAGACGAACCAAGCGTAGACGAACGAATCCTCACGATCGCAACGAAATGGGAACTATCGAGAAGAAGCACACAACATAGTAAACACACCACACATGAACAAGGCATGATGCACAAACAAGTATGATGCAAGACAAGACTACATGAAGCTACTCATGGCAAGAGATGATGCAAACAAGAGCAACACATCAAGGCAAGTTTAAATGAGGCCGGAAACAACATATAACAATTCCGGTAAGTCCTCATATGCATATTTCGAAATTGGTCCAGATCTGAATAAACCTTATGTTCAAGTTGTTAAACAGCAAGTTAAGATGCACCAAGATGATCTACACGAGATTCTAGTCAAGTTACATATAAAGTTCATTTAGTTCGGAGCTACGGTCTAGAAGATATGAGCAAAACAAGTTAAACATGACATTGATGCAAAATGCATTCAAACCTCAAGCATACACACCAAAACAAGGATGCAGCATGATAATATGAAGCTACATGCAATTCTAAGCAAGTTTCATATAGAGCACACTCAAAACGGAGCAACGGTTCAACACACACACACTAAACAAGTTATAGCAACAATCTGTCCAAAACAGCAACTAGGCATATTGCAAGCACCAAAACAATATGCTACAGCACCCCAATATGAAAACAAAAGGCATGGGCATGATGTACAGGTAGAGCTTAACAAAACATGAACACTGAGCTATCTCCAGAAATCACTAGAACATGCTCAAACACACATAGTAAGATTGCAAACAATAACAGTCCAGCCCGCGGAGCCCATCGCGGGCCCGCGCAGGCCCAGTCGGCCGCCGCCGCCGCACGCAGCCCGCAGGCACCCGTCTCTGCGCCTTCGGCCTCCCCGCCAGCCGCCGCCTCCTCGCCGGCCGTCGACCCCGCCGTCCTCGCCGGTCGCCGCTCGGGCCGCGCCCTCCCTCCGCCTCCGGGGCTCGACTTCGCCTCCGCCGGCGCCCCGCGCCTCGTAGGCCGGCTCCGCCTTCGCCCACCGCCCCGGTCGCCATCTGCCGGCGTCGGCCGAAGCTCCGCCGGCCGCAGCTCCGGCGCCCCGCCGCCGCGCGACCTCGCCGGTCCAAGCCGGGAGCTCCTCGCCGCGCCGCCTCCCCGCGCCTCCCCGTCGCCGTCACGCCTCGCCCCGGGCCGGATCCGGCGAGATCCGCCCGGAGCGCTCGTCCCCGCCTTGCCGGACCTCTCCTCGGCCAACTCCGGCGAGCTCTCCGGCGAACCTCGTAGCCCGTGCCAACCGGGACCAGATCCACCAGGCCCGCCAACAATCTGCCAGGAAACATTTTGAAGCAAAAGTAGAGCATGAAAATGACATGCTAGACTACTCCATAGTTGCAACCAGGGGCATGAATGGATAGAGGACAATCATATTTTCAAAACATCCTTACTGAAGTATCTCAAAATATGCATGGATCTCTCTGTAGCATCATGTTTACATGGCATCAAAATAACAGCAGAACAGGGACTAAAATCAGCAACATCACGAAACCTAGTTTACATGCTTGTGCTAGTCACCACAGAGATCACAAAAATACATTGCATACACCCGTGTAAAGATGGCATGGCATAGTTCAAAACACATGTAGACATCAACCTCATAGGATGCACACATCAAACATGGCAAAAATGACAAATGAGCATGTTCTGTTAACAAACAGCAGACAACATCATGAAGCACTCTTGCAATGATGATTCAGGCATCAAGATGGACTCAAATGAACATGATGCAATGGAATGAAATGAAGTACCCGTATACGAACAATTTGACATATTACACGCACGAAACGGAGCTTCGGATGCAGAGATATGATGCGATGAACATGGCATGATAATGTCAAAATATTTGAGGACTTAGTGAAATATTACCCTTCGGAAAAGTCAACCCGGGACGAGGAGATCCCGGGACGGAGCGGATCTGGACACGCGGGGGCGTTTGGTTGGCGGGCCTGGTGGATCTGGTCCCGGTTGGCACGGGCTTCGAGGTTCGCCGGAGAGCTCGCCGGAGTTGGCCGAGGAGAGGTCTGGCGAGGCGGGGACGGGGCGCTCCGGGCGGATCTCGCCGGATCCGGCCCGGGGCGAGGCGTGACGGTGAACGGGAGGCGCGGGGAGGCGGCGCGGCGAGGAGCTCCCGGCTTGGACCAGCGAGGTCGCGCGGCGGCGGGGCGCCGGAGCTACGGCCGGCGGAGCTTCGGCCGATGCCGACAGATGGCGACCGGGGCGGCGGGCGAAGGCGGAGCCGGCCTACGAGGCGCGGGGCGCCGGCGGAGGCAAAGGCGAGCCCCGGCGGCGGAGGGAGGGCGCGGCCGGGCGGCGACCGGCGAGGACGGCGGGGTCGACGGCCGGCGAGGAGGTGGCGGCCGGCGGGGAGGCCGAAGGTGCGGAGGCGGGCGCCTGCGGGCTGCGTGCGGCGGCGGCGGCCGACCGGGCCTGCGCGGGCCCACGATGGGCTCCGCGGGCTGGCGGCGCGGGGCTGGCAGCGGAGGGTGGCGGCGGTGCGCCACGTGGCGGCCTCCGATTGGCGCGAGGAGCGGCGGCGGACATGTCCGGCCGGGGGCAGACGTGTCCGGCGCGGAGAGGGGGGAGTTTTAGGGTTTCGAGGGAAAAACATCCGCGGATTTGGATGGGGAGGGCATATTTATAGTTTCTGGGAGCTAGGAGAGTCCAAATGAGGAGCGGTTTTCGGCCACGCGATCGTGATCGAACGACCGAGAGCATGGAGGGGAGTTAGATGGGTTTTGGGCCACTTTGGAAGGGTGTTGGGCTGCAAAGAGAGAGGGGCTTTTGTGGTTACCCGGTTAACCGTTAGAGTATCAAACGACCTCCAAATGGCACGAAACTTGACAGGCGGTCTACCGGTGCTATACCAAGGCCGCTTGGCAAGACTCGGGCCATTCCGAGAAAGTTTAACACCCACTCATGAAAAGAGAGAAGAGGGGGACGCCGGAGGACATAGGAATGCCGGATCGCAAAACGGACAACGGGGAAAAGGCTCGGATGCATGAGACGAACACGTATGCGATGCAATGAAATGCACATGATGACAAAATGCGAATGATGACATGATAAAATGAAACACGCAAGCAAATGACATGGCAACATTGGCGAATAGCTGGCAGACACCTGGCGCATCGGATCCGGGGCGTTACAACACTCCTCCACTAACAAGAGATCTCGTCCCGAGATCTTAGGACCGAGACGGAAGGGAAAAGGATGAGGTGAAGCAAGAACTCAAGAGAATAAGCAAAGAATCGAGAGCACTCGAGAAGAAGAGAGGAACGACGAGAATGACGAGAATCGAAAGCTCACGGAATCAGATAGACTATGAAACCACTCCGTTTAGAACGAAATAGGAAAAGGAATAAGACTGAAAGATTTAGGCAGCACTCTGGCTGAAACATGGAGGAATAGAACATGAACTTCACAAGATGGGATGACACTTGACGAGATGAACAAAGCAATGCCTGCGGGCTGCGTGCGGCGGCGGCGGGCGACCGGGCCTGCGCGGGCCCGCGATGGGCTGGCAGTGGAGGGTGGCGGCGGCGCGCCACGTGGAGGCCTCCGATTGGCGCGGAGAGGGGGGAGTTTTAGGGTTTCGGGGGAAAAACATCCGCGGATTTGGACGGGGAGGGCATATTTATAGTTTCTGGGAGCTAGGGGAGTCCAAATGAGGAGCGGTTTTCGGCCACGCGATCATGATCGAACGACCGAGAGCATGGAGGGGAGTTAGATGGGTTTTGGGCCACTTTGGAAGGGTGTTGGGCTGCAAAGAGAGAGGGGCTTTTGCGGTTACCCGGTTAACCGTTAGAGTATCAAACGACCTCCAAATGGCACGAAACTTGACAGGCGGTCTACCGGTGCTATACCAAGGCCGCTTGGCAAGACTCGGGCCATTCCGAGAAAGTTTAACACCCACTCGTGAAAAGAGAGAAGAGGGGGACGCCGGAGGACATAGGAATGCCGGATCGCAAAACGGACAACGGGGAAAAGGCTCGGATGCATGAGACGAACACATATGCGATGCAATGCAATGCACATGATGACACAATGCGAATGATGACATGATAAAATGCAACACGCAAGCAAATGACATGGCAACATCGGCGAATAGCTGGCAGACACCTGGCGCATCGGATCCGGGGCGTTACATGGGTAGTACAAGAGTTGATCTACCACGAGATCAGAGAGGCTAAACCCTAGAAGCTAGCCTATGGTATGATTGTTGTTCTCCCTACGGACTAAAACTCTCCGGTTTATATAGACACCGGAGAGGGCTAGGGTTACACAGAGTCGGTTACAATGGGAGGAGATCTATATATCGTATTGCCAAGCTTGCCTTCCACGCCAAGGAAAGTCCCATCCGGACACGGGACGAAGTCTTCAATCTTGTATCTTCATAGTCCGGGAGTCCGGCCAAAGGTCATAGTCCGGCCATCCGGATACCCCCTAATCTAGGACTCCCTCAGGATGCCTTCCGGGGCTTCCCCAAGGTTAGACGCTTGAGTCTCCTCGAATATTTACTTGGGGTGCCTTGGGCATCCCCAAGCTTGAGCTCTTTCCTCTCCTCCTTCTCCTCATATCGAGACCTCCTCGATCTTTGATCACTTCATCCACACAAAACTTAACAGAAAGCTTGGTAAGATACGTTAATACAGTAAAGCAAATCACTACTCTAAGTACTGTTATAAACCAATTCATATTTTGTTTTTGCATTGTAGCTACTATAATATAACTTTTCCATGGCATATACCACCGATAGAATCGATAGTTTCATCAAAACAAGCAAAACAATGCATCACAAACAAAATCTGTCTTAAACAGGACAGTCTGTAGCAATCTGAACATCTGCCATAATTCTGGTACTCCAAAAATTCTGAAAAATTAGGAAGAAATAAAAAAATTGTATAGCAACAGTAAAAAGTTTCAGAACCTTTTGATGTTCCAGTAAAAAATGAAAATTCATGCGCTACAAGTTTCTGTTTCTGCACCGCACATACCAACAAGCAATCTAATCATCCTAAAGGAAAACCTTGGCACAATAATTTGATGATACAAAGGATTAGTACAAGGAGATAATTATTTTTGTTGAAAAGTTTCTGTAATTGAGATTCACAAAGTTTCCATGGGCATGAACAAAGTTCAAGGAAGGCTCCCCCACTTCAACAATGCTCGTCTCTCTCACTTTCACTTTCCTTTGTGTGAAGTTTTAAGTTCCCCTCTATATTTTTTAAACTATACAAAAGCAATCAACAGAAATAAAATGACTCCCTAAAACTTCCGGGTTGTCTCCCTGGCAGCGCTTTCTTTAAAGCCATTAAGCTAGGCATAAAGTGCTCAAGTAATGGATCCACCCGGATCCCAAGGTATATCAAAGCCAATTTTAATTAGCAATGATTCAACATTTTGTAGTGATCAGAAAGAAACATATATCAAGCAATGATGAATTAACTCTCTTCCTATGCATCAGCATGTCATACAAGAACAATTCATGCACATCAAGTAAAGGCCAATACATAGCATAAGCAGTTTCTTGCAATTTTATCGTGTTGGAAACATAAAGAGGTGGAGATTTAGTTCCTCTCTCATAATAATTGCAAGTAGGAGCAGCAAGCACATGCATATTAGATTCATCAAAATTATCATGTGCAACGGTAAAAGGCAACCCATCAATATAATCCTTAATAAGAACAAACTTCTCCTATATAGTGTAGTTTGAAGAATTCAAAAAGATAATAGGACTGTCATGTGTGGGTGCAATAGAAACAATTTTATTCTTAATATAAGGAACCATAGCAAGGTCATCTCCATAAGCATAATCCATATTGGCATCATGGCCACAAGCATCAAGTTCATCAAAAAGGGATATTTCAAAAGAATCAACGGGATCATAGCAATTATTATAGCATTCATCCTTCAGTAAGAATGAAGGGAAAATAAACAATGTATGAGTTGAAGAGTTACTCTCATTAGAAGGTGGGCACGGGTAGCTAATCCGCTCTTCCTCCTTTTGCCCTTCTCTCTCCTCATCATCTTTTTCATCCAATGAGCTCACAGTTTCATCAATTTCTTCTTCCTTAGACTCCTGCAAAATATTAGTCTCTTTCTTGGACAGCGGAGACTTTCGCAATATATACATCAATATTAGAATCGTATTTGTAATTATCAAAGAAAATATTTAAGGATGGCAAAATTTTTAGGTCTATAAACACCATCATCAAAAGCTTCATACTTCAAAAATAAAGATTCAATTTCATAAGCACCCTTAAAAGCAACAAATTCTTCTATTCGTCCCACAGCATAATAATCATATCTACAATTGGCATAAGAAGCCAAGGTTTCATTATCATTAAATTTGCATGAAAAGGGAAGGTGTGGAGCGTTCATCCTAGAGCAACAAGTAAAATCATATCTCTGGCATAAATTCCAAGCATACCAATACAACATATCAATTTGATCCCATAACAATGTCCCTTTTTGTGTCAAGCGATAATCCCTAAAGTATTCACGTTGATCTAACATGTCTCCATTATCATGTTGAATGGGGTTTTCTCAAGATTATCAAAGTAGTGCATAATATTTTTCACATAACGAGCATCGAGGGTTTTAGGAGGTTCCCCATCTCCATGAGTAGCAAGTACAACTAATTTTTTTGGTGTTTCGTGTTCCATATCTGTTGGGGATATAACTACTGAGTATAAACCGCCCAGGAGGGGTCGGGTTGTACTCATAAGGAATCATCTGTATAGAAGCCCATGAAGACAAGGAGTGTGGCGCTTTACTACAGAGACTTAAAGGCCCAGAGCCCAAGGGCGGATTAGGGCCCATAGACATAAACCGCCATGAGATATGTAACTTGTATTGTAACATAGGAAAAGGTAGAAACTGAGCCGAACACATGTATGAGCCGGCCTCGGGATTCTGTAAACCGCCGGGTGTCAATCTGTGTATATAAAGGGACGACCCGGCGGCGGTTCAGGGACAAGAAACAACGACTCGAAAACTAGGCAAAGCGGATCCGCTCCCTGGTTATCGAGACCCCATCAATTCCACCACAACTAGATTGTGGGCTTTTACCTTCACCGCAAGGGGCCGAACTAGTATAAACTCCCCATGTCCTTTGTCCGGTTTAACCCCTCTAAGCTAACCTAGTCGCGATGGCTCCACGACTAAGTCCTCACACTAGGACATCTGACGTGATAATTCCACGACAGTTGGCGCTCACCATGGGGCAATCGCATGATGGTTTCAAGTTCTTGGAGGGAAAGTTCGAAGGACTCAAAGGATATGCAGTGGGCCAGATGACCAAGAGTCGTCGCGGCAAGATCTACATCGACGACACAGGCTAGGGCCCCGACACTGGCTCAATCTAGTACGGGTACCGGGTCCCCTTTGGAGGAATTCATGTCTTCATCGGCAAGATCGGAGAAACAGGCCCTGAGCCAGACATCTGCACCGACCTCGTCGAAACGGCTCAGCGTGCAAGCCCTGCCCGGGTTTAGCCCGCCATGAAGCGTGCGTTCGTAGGATTCATCCATGGTGCCAAATTTTAACCGGTGTCTAATGGTGAGACGGCCATTTATTCCGATGGCGAGTCATCCACCGGGGAGACCAAGTCATTGTACCAACTGCAGGATGGCCGATTCAGGGGCTGTTCTGATGGTGATAGTATTCCGGACCCCTTTGAACCACCAAATCGGGTTGCGATCTTCATGGCCAGTATGCAGTCCGCGCTGCACTTCTCAGTTGCGGCGGCAATGATCTCCGGATTGGCAGCCAGGGCAGGAGGCCCCACGCGCCTGCCGGCTCAAGTCTTGTCCAGTTTACTGGACGCTCTAGCAATGTTGTTGACCACAGAAGTTAATCCGGATAATCGAGACGAGCATAACGCGGAGGTTAGGAAATTGCAAGATCAGATAGCTCAGGCCAAGGAGGAGATGGCTGCTGAGGAAACCAGGATGGCGGAATAGCAGGCTGCTTTGGATGCTCAGGCGCAGAGGGTTCAAGCAGAATCTTACCGCCTCATGCTGGATCAGAACGCCTTGAACGACGTGATGAGAAGGAGGCACCAGTCTCGTCTACCACCGGTTTATGAAGCACGAAATCTTTTTAACACACCAGGAGCAGGAACAAGTAATCCGGCAGTAGTGACCCGGGTTGAAGCGCTTGGGACAGGAGCGCCGAATCAGCCGCGCGTGATGGACCCGCCTCGACAGAACCATGACCCGCCTCAGTACGAACCGGCACCGCTGGGTCATTTTCCTACCCCCTTGGATAACATGATTGTTCCGGCATCAAGATTTGCAGCTATTCCAATTGAAGGTGATTCGCCAGCAGCAGTTGAGACACGACAGGCTAGAGATCTCCTTCAAATAGCAATGGTTCAGCAGCAGGCTTATTCATATAGCCGGGACAGGATTCATTCTACCCCTCGTCCAAGCCGGAGTTACAGCAGGCCTGTTGAAGAACCGGTTGTGTCATGCAGCGGACGGAATCATAACCCGCCCCGGAGGCCTAACCCGATAGGAGGGGGAGCCGCTGCCCAGGACGTAGTGGACCAAGGCAAAGCACGTCGAGAAGCCGCATTAGCTACGCAGGATGCGGCGCGTCAGCTTACTCTGGTTCGTGCCACAACTTCAGTGGAACCAGGGGTTGTTTTCAGTTCTTTGGGGGTGTCGTGTCTCACTCCGGTTCTACGCAACGTATGGCTGCCTAAGGATTTCAAGGGTCCTCGTAAGGTGCCCAATTACACTGCTGATTTACCCCCCAAGTCATGGATTGAAAGCTATGAGATGTCAATGGAGATGTTGAATGTAGATGAAGCGGCATGTGCTAAGTACTTCACCATGATGTTGGATGGAACAGCTCGCACTTGGCTGAAAAGTTTGCCTGCTAACTCCATTAGGTCATGGGACGAGTTAAAAGCCTGGTTTATAATGATTTCAAAGACACGTGCAAGCAACCCATGTCAATTGTGGATCTGGCCACTTGCGTTCAAGAAGAGAATGAATCGACAACCCATTGGGTGCGCTGGGTTTTGGAGATTTTGCATTCATCGGACTGCATTAATGCCGATTCAGCAGTTATAACGCTGGAGGGCAATTGCCGGTTTAAGCCTCTGAAGTTAAAATTGGGATGACTCAAGTGTCACTACAATGACAGGGAACACTTATGGCAGCTCTGGTTAAGTATGCCGACTCTGATAGTACCAAGGATCCCGAGTCTGACAAGGAAAAGCCGGGGAAGGGAAAGAAGAGCGGCAACACCAAGGGGCAGCAGCATAATCCGGCTGGCCACGGGAACAATGGTAAGCATAGAGCGGTCAATAGCTTGGATTTTGTGGCTAACACCAACGTACAGGGTAATGCTCGGCGTTGTAAGGGTAAACCGCCCCGCATGGTGGAGGATCAGGCATGAATCTGGAGCGCATGTTAAACCAGCCTTGCCCAAAGCACGGGACGCAAGAGAAGCCAGCTACACACCTCTGGAAGAACTGCTTCATTATGCGAGAATTCAAAAACTTCGATATTTTCCGATACGATCAGGGTCCGTCTGGCGGTTCAGGTCCTGGGTCTCAGGGGCCGGGTTACGGCGGAGGCGGTTCAAGCTCAGGATTCCAAGGTAATCTGGGCAATCAGAACAACCAGGGTGGTTAAAACCAGTAGAATAATCAAGGGAATCAGCAACAGTCGGGTTATCAGAGTCACTTGAAGCAGTTGAATAGTGGGCAGTATCATGTATTCACCACTAGCTTGTGCAAGCGCGATCAGAAGCTTCATAAAAGGGCAGTTAACTCTGTTGAACCGACGGTGCCCCGTTACTTGTGCTGGTCTGAGCAGCCCATTGTATGGAGCAGAGAGGATCATCCACCCGGGTTGATAATACAGGATGTTGATACTGCTCATGGATGGAGGGAGCAGTATCAACATCCTGTATTATGAAACCTTCCGTCGCATGGGACTGGCGGATAAGAATCTTAAACCGTCAAACACTATTTTTCATGGTGTGGTACTAGGTAAATCGGTGTACCCGGTTGGTAGGATAGCTCTGGAGGTTGTGTTTGGAGATGATCATGATTCCAGGTCAGAAACCTTAACCTTTGAGGTGGTGAAAATCCAGAGCCCATATCATGCCCTGTTTGGACGGCCGGCTTACGCCAGGTTCATGGCAAGGCCATGTTATTTCTATTTAAAGCTCAAAATGTCGGGTCATAAAGGGACCATTACGGTACATGGGAGTCGTAAGATCGCTTTAGATTGCGAAGAGGGTGATGCGGCTTATGTTGAGTCGGTTTGCACGGCAGAGGAGTTGAAGTTCTACAAGGACAATGTTGACCCGACGGATATGACTTCTCTAAAGAAGCCCACCACAGAGCATGACCCGGCCCTGAAGTTTAAATCGGCTGATGAGACTAAGCTGGTTGATTTTGTTCCTGGCGATTCATCCAAGCAGTTTAGTATCAGCACTAACCTGGATCCAAAATAGGAAAGCGCGCTCATCGAGTTCATCCATGAGAAACGGGATATCTTTGCATGGAAACCTTCTAGCATGCCAGGTGTGCCGAGGGAACTCGTTGATCACAATCTCAATATTGATCCCAAGTTTAAACCGATCAAGCAGTTTCTTCGCCGCTTCAATGAAGAAAGGCGCAAGGCTATTGGAGAGGAGGTAGCCCGGCTTTTGGCGGCTGGGTTTGTCATTGAGTTTTTTCATTCGGAGTGGTTGGCTAATCCGGTACTGGTGCTTAAGAAGAATGGCACTTGGCGCATATGTGTGGATTACACGGACTTGAACAAGGCTTGTCCGGCCGATCCTTTTGCTCTCCCTCGTATTGATCAGATCATTGATGCTACGACGGGTTGTGAGTGTTGAGTTTCTTGGATGCTTATTCTGGTTATCATCAGATCAAGATGGCAGTTAAGGACCAGGAGAAAACAGCTTTTATAACTCCCTTTGGAGCCTTCTGCTATGTGTCTATGCCTTTTGGGCTCAAGAGTGCCCAGGCAACTTATCAGCGATGTGTGCAGAATTGTCTTCATAATCAAATTGGGCGCAATGTTCATGCTTATGTGGATGATATCGTGGTGAAGTCCGGGAAGAAGGAGACACTGATAGATGACTTGAAGGAAACCTTTGATAATCTTCGGGTTTATAAGATGATGCTTAATCCGGCCAAGTGCGTCCTTGGTGTTCTGGCAGGCAAACTCTTGGGTTTTCTGGTGTCTAACAGGGGCATTAAGGCTAATCCGGGAAAGATCAAGGCTATTACGTCTCTGGCTAAACCAACGCGTATCAACGATGTTCAATGTCTGGCATGTCGTATTGCAGCCCTGAGCCAGTTTATTAGCCGGTTGGGAGAGAAGGCGATCCCTCTATATCAGATGATGAAGAAGGCACACAATTTTGTCTGGAGTGATGCTGCTAATGCGCCGTTTGAGGATTTGAAGAAACAGTTAGCCGAGCCACCTGTCCTTGCTACTCCGATCGATAATGAGTCGTTGTTGTTATATGTGGCTGCCAATGCCCAGGCTGTCAGGGTGGCCATTCTAGTAGAGCGCAAGGAGGCTGGGAAGTAATATCCGGTTCAATGGTCGGTTTTATTATATCAGTGAAGTGCTCATTGAGCCGAAGCAGAGATATCCACATTGGCACAAGCTTGTGTATGGGGTTTTTATGGCAAGCCGAAAGCTTAAACAGTACTTTCAGGGCCATCCCATCATTGTGGTCAGTTCCGCTCCGTTGGGGGATATCATCCAAAATAGGGAGGCAATTGGCCGGGTTGCTAAGTGGGAGATTGAGCTCGGACCTCACGGGGTGAAATATATGCCTCGAACGGCCATCAAGTCCCAGGCGCTTGTGGACTTCATCAATGAGTGGACGGAGTTACAGCACCAAAGGATAAACCGAATAATACGTACTAGACTATCCACTTCGACAGGTCCAGACAATTGGAGGGCTCGGGGGCTGGAGTTGTCCTTACTTCCCCTCGAGGTGATAAAATTTGTTATGTTCTCTGCTTAATCTTTCCCTGTACTAACAATGCAGCTGAGTACGAGGCCTTGCTCCACGGTCTTCGAGTGGCTAAGGAAATGAACTTAAGCCGAGTACGATGCTTTGGGGACTCTGATTTGGTGGCTCGGCAAGTCCCTGGTACTTGGGATTCTAAGGATCCACTCATGGTGGCTTATCGACGAGAGGTGGATATTGTTGTTGGTCACTTCAAGGGTTACCAGGTTGAGCACATTGATCGGCGCAAAAATGAAGCGGCAGACGCTTTAAGCCGGCTGGGGTCTCAGCATAAACCGGTGCCGCCCAATACCTTTCTGGATGTTTTGCATAATCCGTCGGTCAAGTTACCTATAGAGGAGGACCTGGCTATTCCTGATCCGAAGGCTCAGTTGGTGGCGGCTCTTCATATTATTCCGGATTGGACGGTTCCATATTTGGCATATATGAACCGGGGCGAGTTACCAGAGGATGAAGTTTTGTCCAGACAGATAATCCGGCGATCCAAGTCTATGACTATTCATAATGGCGAGTTACATCACTGCAGTGTCTCGGGGGCGTTTCAGCACTGCGTTTCTCCTGAAGAAGGTCGTGAGATTTTGCGTGAGATCCACGAAGGCGACTGTGGTCACCACGCCGGTTCAAAATCCTTGGTGGCTAAAGCTTTTCATCACGCTTCTATTGGCTGACGGCTCATGCTAATGCTGAGGACTTGGTGAAAAGGTGTGACGGTTGTCAGAAGTTTTCACGCCGAGCTCATGTTCCGGCTCAATAGTTGAGGATGATTCCAATCACTTGGTCGTTTGCTACTTGGGGGCTTGATATGGTAGGGCCTTTTAAGCGGTCCAAAGATAAGAAGACCCACCTTTTGGTGGCTGTTGATAAGTTCACTAAGTGGGTTGAGGCGGAGCCAGTTAGCAAGTGTGATGCAGCCACGACGGTTCAATTCATGAAGAAGGTGATCTTCCGCTTCGGTTTTCCACACAGCATCATAACAGATAATGACACGAACCTCTCCAAAGGCGCTATGGAGGACTTTTGTCAACGAGAGCACATCCGGCTCGATGTGTCATCAGTGGCTCATCCCCAGTCCAATGGTCAAGCTGAGAGAGCTAATTAGGAAATCTTGAAGGGTATCAAGCCCCGACTTATGGTTCCTTTGAAGAGGATGCCGGGTTGTTGGGTGGAAGAGTTGCCTTCTGTATTGTGGAGCATTAACACCACCCCCAATCGATCTACGGGTTATACACCATTCTTCATGGTTTATGGGGCAGAGGCAGTTCTTCCCAGTGATATTCGCCATGACTCGCCTCGGGTGGCAGCATATGTTGAAGCGGACAATGAGCAAGCACGCCAAGAAGCACTGGACCTGTTAGATGAAAAACGGGACATGGCGACGACTCATTCGGTGATTTATCAGCAAGATCTGCGGCGTTATCACAGCCGTTGGGTTAAGACCAGAACTTTCCAAGAAGGCGACTTAGTGCTCCGGTTCATCTAGGATCAGACTGATATGCACAAGTTATCCCCACCTTGGGAAGGGCCCTTCGTGGTCAGTAAGAATTTGAACACTGGGTCATACTACCTTATCGATGTTCAAGAGCACAAAGACTCACGCAAATCAGAGGAGGAGACTCGCCGGCCGTGGAATATTGCTCATCTTCGGCCTTACTACACCTGAGCCATAGGCTCCTATTATGTACATATTTTGACAATGTATATATTATGATATATAATAAACCGACATCCTTGCTAAAGCGGGGCCTCTGCAGTTCTTCTTTAAAGATTTCTTCGTTACATGGGGGCTTCAGCTTACAAAGCGGAGTTCTAGTTATCCATTAATCCAGCTATCACGCCACAACAAAGCTTGGGGGCTTCACACCCAAGGGGCCAAAGAGAGTTTGTGGCCAAGCACAGCTCAAACATAGGCACCCACTGAGCATAGCTCAAAATGTTACGCGGGGGCTCTTTGTGCAAAGCAACAAAGAGTTTTAAAGGACCCTTGTAATAGGCTATCAAGCCAGGCTTGGAAGCCAGGTGTATTCACCTAAAACCCCGGTTTAACCTGCCTTCATCAAGTAAGCCACTCCGTCCAGGTAATCCTGGTATGACCCACCAAACGTTTGACAAGTCAATCTAATGCAGACCCTGAACTTGTCAAAGTTAAAATGACGATTGGTTAATGTGAGGTCTGTCCTAAAAGGCTTTGTAAAATGGTTTAACTCAGTGGCCTGGCAGCCCATGAAAAGCCTCGAATTTGGGCCTGGCGGCCCTTGAAAAGCCTTGACTACAAGTTTTTCATTTGCTTTTATTTGTCAGTCTTTTCTCCTCTGATAAGGTTTTATGATAAACCGGCGTCTATTGACCCGGCCCGACTATAAGTCGTCAATATAACCCGGTGTTTGTTAACCTGGCTTGGCTTTCAACTATAAGTTGTTAGCACACAACCAATTCTAAACGACTATAAGTCGCCAGGATGATCATCCGGTGTTTATTATAACCCGGCATGGCTTCATTACAAACCAGCAAAACATGGTGGGGGTCAGTGCTCCAGATTTGGGTTATCACCCTTACTATAGAAAGTTCGTAGAACCAACGATGTGATTCAACATCACAGGTATGATATATTTCATATTATTTTTAAAAGTACAGCTTTGGTTATAAACCATGGTTTTATATTGGGCATTATGACCCATCCGGTGGTAAACCGCCAGGACACTTTCAAGCTGTTATCTGCAGGAATAGGATTCCATAAAGTTGCTAAGGCACATAAGCAGACATAACATCATCATGACAGATTAAACAGTGTTATGTAGAAGTGCACGATGGCAAACAGATCAAAGAAGTTTTTTAACTAGCCTATTACAAGGTGCTTTGATGCCCAAAAGGATAATTGTTATCACACGGATCGCAGTGTGCAGAAACTAAACCGGCTGCCGGATCATGATTCATCACCGGGCTGACGTGAAGACTGTGGATCGTTGTGGGTCGTTTCATCCTCCTCTTCTTCACGCAGCGGCTGGAAGTCAATAGTTGACCAATCGATCCCAGTTAAGGCTCTGAACACAGCTTCATCATTTATAAGGGTGGAAGGTTCAACGTCAGGGGCATAAGTGTGCTTACGGATTGGCGGGATAAGGTCTTGCACATCATAAGTTGGTGCGCTAAGCCGCTTGTTGTCGGCATCATAAACCGACTGGTAAAATGACAAATCAGTGTCTTCGGACAGTTTGCTCGCCAATGGACGCATCTCCCTTGTTATGGCCCTGAGTTCATCATTGTCAAACTCTGACCCGTCTTCTTTGATGCTTGGATAACCATCCCCTATGTCAGACAGATCAAGATCAGATATCCATGCCTTGGCCCGAGTCAATACAGTAAGAGTACCGACCCTAGTAGTTGATCTTTTCAATTCCTCAATACAAGCAGGCATCATGGATAATTTTTCCAGTGTCTCCTTGAGCAAAGTTGGGGTGGTTTATTATGTGAAGCTGTGCAAATGACCCGTTGAGCACCGGAATATAATTGCTCTATCAGCATATAAGCAGCCTTCAGCTTTTTACGCATATCCGAGCCAAGATGAGCAATGCGGCTACCAGCAATGGTCAAATATTAGTAAACCGGCAACATCATGGAGGTTGTTATCTAAAATCTTGTGAAGAGGATATTTACCAAAGGCAGCAGTGGTCATAGCATTGACTTGTTGCTTCAAATCGGCCAGTTCTTCCACTACCAGATTAATGGCTGCTTCAGCATCTTCCGCCCGTTTCACCAGAGTTGCTTTTTCAGCATCCCATCCTACCCGCTCCTTCTTGAAGTTTTCCTTCAACTATTCCATGGTTGTTAAGGTGTTGGTCATCTCCTCCTTTGCCTTGGAAGTTTCTGCTTGCTGGGACTTGATGTTTTCTTGAAGATCAACAATTTGAGATTCTTTTTTGCTCATATCAGCCTGGAAGAGACAGTTAATGAGTTGGTAGTGCATGTTTTAAGTCCCAAGCACATAAAAAATTATACACTTGGCACTTGGGGGCTAATGCCTATCGCTTTTTCTCAGCAAAATGGTAAAGTCCCAAGGCTCAATACAAGTATTAATCTTGGCACTTGGGGGATAATGCCTAATTGTTCAAATAACACAGTTGTGCAATTTTCTAAGATGATAAACCGAAATCTAAAGGTATTCAACAAGAAGGGTAAGCCTTACGACAGGAAGTCCTGGATCATCTTGAAGAGATAAACCGGCCCTTGGGGGCTACACAGGTGAAGTTGATTTATTATTCTATAAAGTCCCGGATCATCTTGAAGAGATAAACCGGCCCTTGGGGGCTACTGGAGTTGATATTATCAATAAATCAGAAGGAAGGGATATTTTTGAACAGAAATTACCTCATAGCACTCCTTCATCAGGCCTACTAAACTGGCTTCATAGTCACGGCTTGTATACATGCGATTTAAGTATCCATAATGCAACTCTTGAGCGTCGAGGTGGGCATAGCTTGATAAATCAGTTTTCCACTTTCCTTTGTCTAGAGCATTTTTTTCCTCTTTGGCACCGTGTTTGGATAAAGCGACAGGATGGCCATGGGAGGTATGACCAGTGCCAGTAATGACAACATCAGCAGTAGCACCTTTGGCCGAGCGTGGTGGATCATCAGCACCTTTGGTCGGGCTTGGTGGATCATCAGCACCTTTGGCCGGGCTTGGCGGATCAGCAGCATGATTCATTGGATCAACATCCATGTGTTCAGGTTCAGTTGCTTGATCCGGCATCGGCGGGTCGTCTGGAATATTGTCCACATCTGGACTTGACGGTTCAGGAGTTCTTTCCGGTTCATTACGACTGGGATCTTCAGCTGGTGGGTTCACCTTCGCTCTCTTCCTGGCTCTAGCTTTGGCCCTGGAAAGATAATAAGTATGCATCAGAACAAAGTAAAGGTTAAAATATAAAGGTATGACGGATTAGCAAAATCTTCTCACCCGGGAACTGTTTTAAGAACTGGAAGTTTCATTCCTGTTGAATCGCCAGAAGATGAATGGGAGGTTCCCTGATAATTTGAGTCAGATGGATTAAGAGGATATCGGAAATAACCCTCCTTGGGGCAAGGTATAGCAGAAGTATAAGAGACCTCTGGACGGCGTTTTCAAACCGGGGTGTCCGATAAACCGGAGGAGGTAACCACTTGGCCGCTATGCCGGGTTGTGCGGCGAGCTTCATGCTGATGTGTCTTCAAAGAAAAGTGTGGATCCAAATAAGCGAGAGGGTGTGAATATTTTACTTTCCGGATTGTTTGACGTATTTTTGGTGTTGGTACAGGATCTGAGTCGGAAGAAAGAATAGTTACCTCTACGTCACCAGCGCGACTGGCTTCCGCATCATCCTGATAATAATCATTGTCAATGAGATGTATGAAAAAAGAACCAAGAGAGTCAAGTTCTACCTCTGACTCCAGGTCATCAAGTTCTTCATCATTGGGCAGGTCAGAGGCCTCGGTGGTTTTCTTCTTTGCTGGCTTCTTTGTAACCTTGGTCTTGACGTGAGGTGCTCTCGCCGTTTTATCCTGCGGCTTCGTCGGTTTATCATGTGATTTCCTCTTCCAGAACAGGTCATCACCCTGCGCATATGAACAACACGTTATAAAGGAATGTTTAAGAAGGGATGGATTAAGGCAAAAATAAAGGCAATTCTTATAGATGGCGGTTTGTTGGAAGCATAGAAGGGACTAAGCCCTACTCTGCTACATGCCGTCACCGGCTCATCAAGCATTTTCTTGACAGCTTCAGTGACTTCATCATCAGAGAGCTGGATGTCAGTACGATGCTGAGGGTCTTTTAGATCCCCTGTGTATTCACACATTAAACCGGGGCGCCGGCTTAAAGGCAGAACGCTCCAAGAAACCCAACATCAAACGAAATCAATGATTGTCAGATCATTTGCAACAAAAGCTCTAAGTTTTGATAGCCGAGGGGCATATTTGATCATTCCTTGGTGGTTAATCTTTGAGGAAGTGGATGAGTTTTTGTAAGCCGGTACGCACGATAACCCGGCAGAGGATTTTCATCGTCCGGAGCTGTATTGCGGCAGTAAAACCAAGTCTGATTCCAGTCTTTGGGGTGGCTATGATGTTTGGCGTGAGGAAAGTCAACATCCTTTCTCTTCTGGATTGAAACGCCGCCAAGTTCAGTGTTAGGCCCGTCCGTAAATTCAGTACGGCGGTGTAAGTGGAAGAAGTCCAGGAATAGCTCCACAGTGGGTTCCTCTTGCAGATAGACTTCACAAAAAACTTGAGAAATGCAAATATTGGACACGGAGTTCGGTCCAATATCTTGAGGGCGGATATGGAAGCTAGCAAGCACATCACAAAGGAATTTGGATCCGGGAGGACTAAACTCTCGGTTTAAATGATCAGTAAACACAATCACTTCTCCATTCTGGGGCTCAGGAGGATTTTCTTGACCGGGGACCCTCCAGTGGATGGTTTCTTGGCTCGCCAAAGCACCAGTTAACACATACCCAGTTAGTTGCTCTTCAGTAACCCGGGAAGGGACCCAATTGCAAGCATAGAACTGTTTGGCCATTTTGATGACAAGCTGGAAAAGAGGATCAAAGTCGATTCAGGATTTATGATTGATATGCATAAAACGGCATCAGGTCGGGGCAAGGAGATATCGAAACATATGTACATGATAAACCGGATTCTGATATTGAGGATGAGTTGGCAGTTTAAGAGAGGGCTAATGGTACCTGGCGGATCATCATTTTCTAAAGGTTAAACCGCCTACAATGGTGTGGAAGTTATAGATCTGGAAAAATTCTTAAGTGTTGCGTAAACGGGTTTCACAGGTTGGAATTATAATTTTGGATCTACCACAGTTCTAAAAAGGAGAAAATTCCAAAGCCCTAAAAGGTGACCGCGGAACAGCTAAAAACCAGATGGGACCTGTCTACTGAAGAAGGGATGCTATGATGAGGAAAAATGGACTATAGCTACGGCCGTGCAGGGAGAATATCAAGTTTTATCAAGTTCTAAATGTGGCAGCAAGGTACAAGTGAAGAACAATGACGAACGCCAACGAACATCGAAGAACGCTGAAACCCTAGCAGTAGATCTGGGGAAGAGGGAAAGAAAACTTACAGAGGTTGAAGGAGTAGCGGAGAGGCGTCGTGTTTCTCTGATCAAATCAGGTTGATGCAGCGGCCGTTGTTGGGGCAAAGACGAAGGTCGACGGCGGCGGCTGCGCTCAAGCTCTGAGGCGATGCGAGGTGGAAGAAAGACGAAGAGGCAAGGGGAAAAAGAAAAGGACCCTCAGCCCTATTTATAAGGCGAAGGGATAAGTGACAGGCGCGGGAATCAAGGAACCCAAAAAATGGATGTGATACAGTTGTCGCCTCGGTCTTTGGAGGTTCATTAATAAAAGGGAAGTATTTACAGGTTTTAATAGGCAGATAACATCATGGCGTTTTATTATGATATCGGAAGATGACGTCACGGTGGTTTACAAGTTCACATGAAAATGATGTCATGGCGGTTTACAAGGTTAACACGAAGATGTTCAAGATGGAATTTTTCTAAGTTGAAGATTGACATGAACAAGTTCAAATCAATCTGGGGCCTAATGTTGGGGCCGGGTTATACTCATAAGGAATCATCTGTATAGAAGCCCATGAAGACAAGGAGTGTGGCGCTTTATTACAGAGACTTAAAGGCCCAGAGCCCAAGGGCGGATTAGGGCCCATATACATAAACCGCCATGAGATATGTAACTTGTATTGTGAGATAGGAAAAGGTAGAAACCGAGCCGGACACATGTATGAGCCAGCCTCGGGATTCTGTAAACCACCGGGCGTCAACCTGTGTATATAAAGGGACGACCCGGCGGCGGTTCTGGGACAAGAAACAACGACTCGAAAACTAGGCAAAGCGGATTTGCTCCCTGGTTATCGAGACCCCATCAATTCCACCACAACTGGATCGTAGGCTTTTACCTTCATCGCAAGGGGCCGGACCAGTATAAACTCCACGTGTCCTTTGTCCGGTTTAACCCCTATAAGCTAACCTAGTTGCGATGGCTCCATGACTAAGTCCTCACACTAGGACATCTGACGTGATAATTCCACGACAATATCCATAACTAAAGATAGAGAACAACTTAGAATAGAAAATAAAAACTACTCAGTGATAAAGCAAACAAGCACACACAAGAATATTCACCCCACGCTATTGCTCCCCGGGAATGGCGTCAGAAAAAGGTCTTGATAACCCACAAGTATAGGGGATCATTTGTAGCCTTCTTTGATAAATAAGAGTGTCGAACCCAACGAGGAGCTAAAGGTAGAACAAATATTCCCTCAAGTTCTATCGACCATCGATACAACTCTACGCACACTTAACGTTTGCTTTACCTAAAACAAGTATGAAACTATGTTGCAAGAATAAAACTGCGAGTACTTTGCGAGAATAAAACTATGAATAAATTGCAAGGTAATAAAAGTGGATAGCTTTTGTCAACAAGAAAGTCATTTGTCCCTAGGCAATCGATAACAAGTATCGGTAATCATTCTTGTAATTTTTATATGAGGGAGAGGCATGAGCTAACATACTTTCTCTACTTGGATCATATGCACTTATAATTGGACCCCTGGCAAGCATTCGCCAACTACTAAAGATCATTAAGGTCATGAAACCCAACCATAGCATTAAGTATCAAGTCCTCTTTATCCCATACGTAGCAACCCACCTACTCGGGTTTAAGCTTCTGTCACTCTCGCAACCCACCATAAGCGAATCATGAACGTATAGCAACAACCTACAGCAGGGATCCCTCACATTTGTGTGACACGGAGGGCACCATAGGATAACACCATAAATAAAATATACAATCATTCAACCAAGATCATGATTAACCCATAGGGCAAAACGGATCTACTAAAACATCATAGGATAGCCAAATATCATTGGGAAATAATATATGGAGTTGAGCACCATGTTTAAGAAGAGATTACAATAGAGATAAGGGGTGTTACACCGCTGCATAGAGGGGGAGAGAGTTCGTGTTGACGGTAGCAAGATTGTTGATGTAGATCACTGTCACGATCCTTGCCCCGGCGGCACTCCGGCGCCACCGGGAGAGAGAGCCCCCCTCCTTCTTCTTCTTCTTTGGCCTCCCCTCTAGATGGGAGGAGAGTTCCCCCTCTGGTCCATGGCCTTCCATGATGACGAAGGGGTGGGAGCCCCTCCGAGATTGGATCTCCCTCTCTGTTCTCTTCTGTTTCGCGTTCCCCAGATCTGGCCCTTCACCATTTCTTAAATTCCAGGAGATCCGTAACTCCGATTGCGCTGAAACTTTACACGATTTCTTTCCATAAATTATATTTCTTGCGCCAGAAGAAGAGCCCCAACCACCTTACGAGGAGGGCATAAAACACCCGGGCGCACTTGGCACCCCTGGCGTGCCCTGGTGTATCTTGGGGGCTGCGGGCGCCCGTTTGCGTTGATTCCACCTCCCAAAAATCACATATATTCCAAAATAATTCTCCATAAATTTTTATCGCGTTTGAACTTGTTTGATATGGATTTTCTGCAAAACAAAAAACATACAACAAATAGGAGCTGGCATTGGGCACTGATCAATAGGTTAGTCCAAATAAATCATATAAAATGTTGCCAAAAGTGTATAAAAGTTGTATAATATTGGCATGAAACAATCAAAAATTGTAGATACGACGGAGATGTATCACTCAACTGATAATACTTGCAAATATTCTTTGGCACCCCTTGTGTCGAATCAATAAATTTGGGTTGAATACTCTACCCTCGAAAATTGTTGTGATCCCTATACTTGTGGGTTATCAAGGGAGTATTTTGTATCATTTTTTGGGACTAATCTATTAACCTAGTTGTTGGGAACGTAGCATGCAATTTCAAAAAAAATTCCTACGCTCATGCAAGATCTATCTAGGAGATGCATAGCAGCGAGAGGGGGAGAGTGTGTCCACGTACCCTCGTAGACCGAAAGTGGAAGCGTTAACTTAACGCGGTTGATGTAGTCGAGCGTCTTCTCGAATCAACCGATCAAGTACCGAATGTACAACACCTCCAAGTTTTGCACACTTTTCAGCTTGATGACGTCCCTCAAACTCTTGATCCAGCAGAGTGTCGATGCAGTTGATGAGTTCCGTCAGCACGATGGCGTGATGACGGTGTTGGTGATGTGATCCGTGCAGGACTTTGCCTAAGCACTAGGATGATACTATCGAAGGAGTAAACGGTGGAGGGAGGAACCGCACATGGCTAAGACAATTGTTTGATGTGCCTTTGTGGTGCCCTTGCCCACGTATATAAAGAAGGGGGGAGAGAGGCCAGCGGCCAGGAGGGGCGCGCCATGGCGGGAGTCCTACTTGGACTCCTAGTCCAAGTAGGATTCCATCCCCCCTTTCCTTTCTCCACCGATAGGAAGGAGAGGGAGAGGGAAAGGGAAGGGGGGCGCCGCCCCCTCCTCCTTATCCTATTCGGACTCCCTAGGAGGGGGGCGCGCGGCCACCCCTCGCGGGCTTCCCTCTCTCTCCCTTTAGGCCCATGTACTCCGGAACTTCCCTGGGGGGTTCCGGTAACCCCTCGGTACTCCGGAAAAATATCTGAATCACTCAGAACCATTCCGATGTTCAAATATAACCTTCCAATATATGAATCTTTACCTCTCGACCATTTCGAGACTCCTCTTCATGTTCGTAATCTCATCCGGGACTCCGAACAAACTTCGGTCACCAAAACACATAACTCATAATACAAATCGTCATCAAACGTTAAGCGTGCGGACCCTACGGGTTCAAGAACTATGTAGACATGATCGAGACACATCTCCGATCAATAACCAATAGCAGAACCTGGAAGCTCATATTGGTTCCTACATATTCTACAAAGATCTTTATCGGTAAAACCGCATACATTATTCCCTTTGTCGTCGATATGTTACTTGCCCGAGATTCGATCGTCGGTATCTTCATACCTAGTTCAATCTTGTTATCGGTAAGTCTCTTTACTCGTTCCATAATGCATCATCCTGTAACTAACTCATTAGTTACATTGCTTGCAAGGTTTATAGTGATGAGCATTACCGAGAGGGCCCAGAGATACCTCTCCGATACACAGAATGACAAATCTTAATCTCGATCTATGCCAAATCAACAAACACCTTTGGTGACACCTATAGAGCATCTTTATAATCACCCAGTTACGTTGTGATGTTTGATAGCACACAAGGTGTTCCTCCGGTATTCGGGAGTTGCATAATCTCATAGTCAGAGGAACATGTATAAGTCATGAAGAAAGCAATAAAAATAAAACTTATCGATCATTATGCTAAGCTAACGGATGGGTCTTGTCCATCGCATCATTCACTAATGGTGTGATCTCCTTCATCAAATGACAACACATGTCTATGGTCAGGAAACAAAACCATCTTTGATTAACGAGCTAGTCAAGTAGAGGCATACTAGGGACACTTTGTTTTGTCTATGTATCCACACATGTATCAAGTTTTCTGTTAATACAATTGTAGCATGAATAAAAACATTTATCATGATATAAGGAAATATAAAATAACAACTTTATTATTGCCTCTAGGGCATATTTCCTTCAGTCTCCCACTTGCACTAGAGTCAATAATTTAGTTCACATCTCCATGTGATTTAATATCAATAGTTCACATCTGTATGTGATTAATACCCATAGTTCACGCCATGTGACTAATAACCAAAGGGTTTACTAGAGTCAATAATCTAGTAACATCACTATGTGATTAACACCCAGAGGGTACTAAGGTGTGATCATGTTTTGCTTGTGAGAGAAGTTTAGTCTATGGGTCTGCCATATTCAGAGCCTATGTATTTTGCAAATTTTCTATATCTACAATGCTCTGCATGGAGCTACTCTAGCTAATTGCTCCCACTTTCAATATGTATCCAGATTGAGACTCAAAGTCATCCGGATTTGTGTAAAAGCTTGCATCAACATAACTCTACGAAGAACTCTTTTTCACCTCCATAACCAAGAAATATTTCCTTAGTCCTCTTAGAACTAAGGATAACTTTGACTGTTGTCCAATGATCCACTCCTGGATCACTATCGTACTCCCTTGACAAACTTATGATAAGGTACACAATAGGCCTGGTACACAACATAGCATACTTTATAGAACCTATGGTCGAGGCATAGTGAATGACTTTCGTTCTCTTTCTACTTTCTGCTGTGGTCGGGTTTTGAGTTTTATTCAACTTTACACCGTCCAACACAGGTAAGAATTCCTTATTTGACTTGTTCCAATTTGAACTACTTCAAAATCTTGTCAAGGTATGTACTCATTGAAAAATCTTATCAAGCGTCTTGTCTATCTCTATAGATCTTGATGCCCAATATGTAAGCAGCTTTACTGAGGTTTTTCTTTGAAAAACTCCTTTCAAACTTTCCTTTATGCTTTCCAGAAAATTTTACATCATTCCCGATCAACAATATGTCATTCGCATATACTTATCAGAAAGGCTGTAGTGCTCCCACTCACTTTCTTATAAATACAGGCTTCACCGCAAGTCTGTATAAAACTATATGCTTTGATCAACTTATCAAAGCGTATATTCCAACTCCGAGATGCTCGCACCAGTCCATAAATGGATCTATGGAGCTTGCACACTTTGTTAGCACCTTTAGGATCGACAAAACCTTCTGGTTGCATCATATACAACTCTTCTTAGAGATATCCATTTAAGGAATGCAGTTTTGACATCCATTTGCTAGATTTCACAAAATGTGGCAATTGCTAACATGATTCGGACAGACTTAAGCATCGCTACGGTTGAGAAAGCCTCATCATAGTCAACCCCTTGAACTTGTCAAAAAACTTTTTTGTGACAAGTCGAGCTTTATAGATAGTAACATTACCATGAGCGTCAGTCTTCTTCTTGAAGATCCATTTATTCTCTATGGTTTGCCGATCATCGGGAAAATCCACCAAAGTCCACACTTTGTTCTCATACATGGATCCTATCTCAGATTTCATGGCCTCAAGCCATTTATCAGAATCTGGGCTCATCATAGCTTCTTCATAGTTCGTAGGTTCATCATGGTCAAGTAACATGACCTCCAGAACAGGATTACTGTACCACTCTGGTGCGGATCATGCTCTGCCAGACCTACAAGGTTCTGTAGCAACTTGATCTGTAGTTTCATGATCTTTATCATTAGCTTCCTCTCTAGTTGGTGTAGGCATCATGGGAACAGATTTCTTGGATGAGCTACTTTCCAAATTGAGAGCAGGTACAATTACCTCATCAAGTTCTACTTTCCTCCCACTCACTTCTTTCGAGAAAATCTCCTTCTCTAGAAAGGTTTCGTTCTTAGCAACAAAAATCTCACCTTCGGGGTTGTGGTAGATGGTGTACCCAATTGTATATTTAGGGTAACCTATGAAGACACATTTCTCCGATTTTGGTTCGAGCTTATCGGGCTGAAGCCTTTTGACATAAGCATCGCATCCCCAAACTTTAAGAAATGACAACTTAGGTTTGTTGCCAAACCACAGTTCAAACGATGTCGTCTCAACGGATTTTGACGGTGTCCTATTTAACGTGAATGCAGTTGTCTCTAATGCATAACACCAGAACGATAGTGGTAAATTGGTAAGATTCATCATAGATCGCACCATATCTAATAAAGTGCGGCTACAACGTTCGGACACACCATTACGCTGTGGTGTTCCAGGTGGCGTGAGCTGTGAAACTATTCCACATTGTTTTAACTGAAGGCCAAACTCGTAACTCAAATATTCACCTCCATGACCAGATCGTAGAAATTTTATTTTCTTATTACGATGATTCCCCACTTCACTCTAAAATTCTTTGAACTTTTCAAATGTTTCAGACTTGTGTTTCATTAAGTAGATATACCCATATCTGCTCAAATCATTTGTGAAGGTCAGAAAATAACTATAGCCGCCACGAGCTTCAACACTCATCGGACCACATACATTGGTATGTATTATTTCCAAAAAGTCATTAGCTCGTTCCATTGTTCCAGAAAACGGAGTTTTAGTCATCTTGCCCATAAGGCATGGTTCGCAAGTATCAAATGATTCATAATCAAGTGATTCCAAAAGCCCATCAGCATGGAGTTTCTTCATGTGCTTTACACCAATATGACCTAAACGACAATGCCATAGATATGTTGCACTATCATTATCAACTTTTGCATCTTTTGGCATCAATATTATGAATATGTGTATTACTACGATCGAGATTCAATAAACCATTAATATTGGGTGTATGACCATAGAAGGTTTTATTCATGTAAACAGAATAACAAGTATTCTCTATCTTAAATGAATAACCATATTGCAATAAACATGATCTAATCATATTCATGCTCAACGCAAACACCAAATAACATTTATTTAGGTTCAACACTAATCCGGAAAGTATAGGGAGTGTGCGATGATGATCATATCATTCTTGGAACCACTTCCAACACACATCATCACTTAACCCTCAACTAGTCTCTATTTATTTCGCTACTCCTGTTTTGAGTACCAGTCTTAGTAACCAACAAAGTATCAAATACCAAGGGGTTACTATGAGCACTAGTAAGGTACACATCAATAACATGTATATCAAATTTACCTTTGTTCACTTTGCCATCCTTCTTATCCACCAAATATTTGGGGTAGTTCCGCTTCCAGTGACCATTTCCTTTGCAGTAGAAGCACTCAGTTTCAGGCTTAGGTCCATCTTTGGGCTTCTTCACGGGAGTGACAACTTGCCTGCCATTCTTCTTGAAGTTCCCTTTCTTTCCCTTTGCCCTTTTCCTGAAACTAGTGATCTTTTTCAATCATAAACACTTGATGCTTTTTCTTGATTTCTAGCTTCGTCGATTTCAGCATCACGAAGAGCTCAGGAATCGCTTTCGTCATCCCTTGCATATTATAGTTCATCACGAAGTTCTAGTAACTTGGTGATAGTGACTAGAGAACTCTGTCAATCACTATCTTATCTGGAAGATTAACTCCCACTTGATTCAAGTGATTGTATTACCCAGACATTCTGAGCACATGCTCACTAGCTGAGCTATTCTCCTCCATCTTTTAGGTGAAGTACTTGTATGAGGTCTCATACCTCTCAACACGGGAATGAGTCTGAAATACCAATTTCAGCTCTTGGAACATCTCATATGCTCCGTGGCATTCAAAACATTTTCTAAGTCCCGGTTCTAAGCCATAAAGCATGGTGCACTAAACTATCGAGTAGTCATCATATTGAGCTAGCCAAACGTTCATAACGTCTACATCTGCTCCTGCAATAGGTCTGTCACCTAGTGGTGCATCAAGGACATAATTCTTCTGTGCAACAATGAGGATAAACCTCAGATGACGGACCCCGTCCGCATCATTGCTACTATCATCTTTCAACTTAGCTTTCTCTAGGAACGCATTAAAATTCAAGGGAACGGTAGCACGGGCCATTGATCTACAATAACATAGATATGCAAAAAACTATCAGGATTAAGTTCATGATAAATTAAAGTTCAATTAATCATATTACTAAAAACTCCCACTTAGATAGACATCCCTCTAGTCATCTAAATGATCACGTGATCCATATCAACTAAACCATGTCCAATCATCACGTGAGATGGAGTAATTTTCAATGGTGAACATCTCTATGTTGATCATATCTACTATATGATTCACGTTCGACCTTTCGGTCTCAGTGTTCCGAGGCCATATCTGCATACGCTAGGCTCGTCAAGTTTAACCCGAGTATTCTGCACGTGCAAAACTGGCTTGCACCTGTTGTATGTGAACGTAGAGCTTATCACACCCGATCATCATGTGGTGTCTTGGCACGATGAACTGTTGCAACGGTGCATACTTCAGGGAGAACACTTATACCTTGAAATTTAGTGAGGGATCATCTTATAATGCTACCGTCGTACTAAGAAAAACAAGATGCATAAAAAGATAAACATCACATGCAATCAAAATATGTGACATGATATGGCCATCATCATCTTGTGCCTTTGATATCCATCTCTGAAGCACCGTCATGATCTCCATTGTCACTGGCTTGACACCTTGATCTCCATCGTAGCATCGTTGTCGTCTCGCCAACTATTGCTTCTACGACTATTGCTACCGCATAGTGATAAAGTAAGGCAATTACATGGTGATTGCATATCATACAATAAAGCGACAACCATATGGCTCCTGACTGTTGCCAATAATTTTGTTACAAAACATCATCATCTCATACAACAATTTATATCGCATCATGTCTTGACCATATCACATCACAACAAGCCCTGCAAAAACAAGTTAGACGTCCTCTACTTTGTTGTTACAAAATTTTACGTGGCTGCTACGGGCTTCTAGCAAGAACCATTCTTGCCTATGCATCAAAACCACAATGATTTTTCATCAAGTGTGTTGTTTTAACCTTCAACAAGGACCGACCGTTGTCAAACTCGATTCGACTAAAGTTGGAGAAACATACACCTGCCATCCACCTGTGTGCAAAGCACGTCGGTAGAACTGGTCTCATGAACGTGGCCATGTAATGTTGGTCCGGGACGCTTCATCCAACAATACCGTCGAATCAAAGTAAGACGTTGGTGGTAAGCAGTATGACTATTATCGCCCACAACTCTTTGTGTTCTACTCGTGCATATCATCTACGCATAAACCTGGCTCGGATGCCCACTGTTGGGGAACGTAGCATGCAATTTCAAAAAAAATCCTACGCTCACGCAAGATCTATCTAGGAGATGCATAGCAATGAGAGGGGGAGAGTGTGTCCACGTACCCTCGTAGACCGAAAGCGAAAGCGTTAACTTAATGCGCTTGATGTAGTCGAATGTCTTCTCGAATCAACCGATCAAGTACCAAACGTACGACACCTCCGAGTTCTGCACATGTTCAACTCGATGACGTCCCTCGTACTCTTGATCCAGTAGAGTGTCGATGGAGTTGATGTGTTCTGTCAGCACGACAGCATGATGAAGGTGTTGGTGATGTGATCCGCGCAGGGCTTCGGTTAAGCACTACGATGATACTATTGGAGGAGTAAACGGCGGAGGGGGCACCGCTCACGGCTAAGACAATTGTTTAATGTGCCTTTGGGGTGCCCCCTGCCCACGTATATAAAGGAGGGGGGAGAGAGGCCGGCGGGCCAGGAGGGGCACACAATGGGGGGAGTCCTACTTGGACTCCTAGTCCAAGTAGGATCCCCCCCCCTTTCCTTTCTCCACGGGAGGGAATAGGAAGGAGAGGCGGAGGGAAAGGGAAGGGGGGCGCCGCCCCTCCTCCTTGTCCTATTCAGACTCCCTAGGAGGGGGGCGCATGGCGACCCCCGCGGGCTTCCTTCTCTCTCCCTTTAGGCCCATGTTGGCCCAAAACTTCCCCGGGGGGTCCGGTAACCCCTTGGTACTCCGGAAAAAATATCCGAATCACTCGGAACCATTCCGATGTCCGAATATAACCTTCTAATATATGAATCTTTACCTCTCGACCATTTAGAGACTCCTCGTCATGTCTGTGATCTCATCCGGGACTCTGAACAAACTTCGATCACCAAAACACATAACTCATAATACAAATTGTCATTGAACGTTAAGCGTGCGGACCCTATGGGTTCGAGAACTATGTAGACATGATCGCGACACATCTCCGATCAATAACCAATAGCGGAACCTGGATGCTCATATTGGTTCCTACATATTCTAGGAAGATCTTTATCGGTCAAACCGCATACATTGTTCCCTTTGTCATCGGTATGTTGCTTGCCCGAGATTCAATTGTCGGTATCTTCATACCTAGTTCAATCTCGTTACCAGCAAGTCTCTTTCCTCGTTCTGTAATGCATCATCCCGTAACTAACTCATTAGTTACATTGCTTGCAAGGCTTATAGTGATGAGCATTACCGAGAGGGCCCAGAGATACCTCTTCGATACACGGAGTGACAAATCCTAATCTCGATCTATGCCAACTCAACAAACACCTTCGGAGACACATGTAGAGCATCTTTATAATCACCCAGGTACGTTGTGACGTTTGATGGCACACAAGGTGTTCCTCCAGTATTCGGGAGTTGCATAATCTCATAGTCAGAGGAACATGTATAAGTCATGAAGAAAGCAATAGCAATACAACTTATCGATCATTATGCTAAGCTAACGGATGGGTCTTGTCCATCACATCATTCAGTAATTATGTGATCTCGTTCATCAAATGACAACACATGTCTATGGTCAGGAAACATAACCATGTTTGATTAACGAGCTAGTCAAGTAGAGGCATACTAGGGACACTTTGTTTTGTCTATGTAGTCCACACATGTATCAAGTTTCTTGTTAATACAATTCTAGCATGAATAATAAACATTTATCATGATATAAGGAAATATAAAATAACAACTTTATTATTACCTCTAGGGCATATTTCCTTCACTAGTGCCCAGTGATAGTTCCTGATTTTTGCTTGTTTTTGGCTTTTCAGAAAATCAGTACCAAATGAAGTCCAAACGCGATGAAACTTTACGGTGATTTCTTATGGACTAGAAGAGACCCTACAAGGTTCAGGAGGAGGCCAGAAGAGCTACGAGAGAGGCATGAGCTCATAGGGCGCGCCCCCTGAGCTTGTGCCCCCCCCCCCCCCGTAGCACCCCTTGACCTAATTCTACCTCTATAAATTCCCAAATATTTCCAAACCAATAGAGAGCCGCCCAAAACAATTTTTTTCCGCCGCAAGCTTCGGTTCTTCCGCGATCCCATTTGGAGGCTTTTTACGGTACTCTGTAGAAGGGGAAATCGATCATGAAGTGCTTCTACATCATCCTTGTTGCCTTCCGATGATGCGTGAGTAGTTCACCACGGACCTACAGGTCTAGATGGCTTCCTCTCTCTCTCCCTCTCTTTGATCTTCAATACAATGTTCTCTTGATGTTCTTTGAGTTCTATCCGATGTAATCTTCTTTTGCGATGTGCTTGTTGGGATCCGATGAATTGTGGGTTTATGACTGGAATATTCATTGAAAGTAATTGAATCTCTTTTGAACTTTATTACGCATGATTGTTATAGCTTTGTATTTCTCTTTGGTCTATCCGTCTGGTTTGGCCAACTAGACTGATTTATCTTAAGTGGGAGAGGTGCTTTGTAATGGGTTCAATCTTGTAGTGCTCTATATCCCAGTGATAGAAGGGGACTAGACACGTATTTGTATTGTTGCCATTAAGGGTAAAACAACATGGTTTATTCATATTGATTGTTTACCTTGTCTACATCATGTCATCTTGCTTAAGCCGTTACTCCATTTTTCATGAACTTAATACCATAGATGCATGTTGGATAGCGGTCGATTGGTAGAGTAATAGTAGTAGATGCAAGCAGGAGTCGGTCTACTTGTCTCGGACGTGATGCCTATATATATGATCATTCCCGTGAATACATCATAACTATGAGCTTTTCTATCAATTGTCCAACTGTAATTTGTTCACCCACCATATGCTATGTGATTGAGAGAGAACCCTCTAGTGAAAACTATGGCCCCAGGGTCTACTTTAATTATATTATAAAAAACAAAAATACTTTGCTACAATTCTGTTTACTTTATTTTATTTTGTAATTTATCTATCTACCTATACAAGATTTGATCCTTGCAAGTAACGAGTTCAAGGGGATTGACAACCCTCTTGCCTGCGTTGGGTGCAAGTATTTGCTTTTGTGTGTGCAAGTACTGTTCACGAGTGTTTGCGTGATTCTCCTATTGGTTTGATAAACCTTGGTTCTCACTGAGGGAAATACTTATCTCTATTGTACTACATCTCCCCTCCTCTTCGGGGGAAATCTCAACGCAGCTCACAAGTAGCATCCACCATGTAGACATCGTAGATGGAGGTTGCCATCTAGTCGCCGGTGTTGGACTATGTAGTGTCGGGCGTGTCACCGACATCTTCGTCCATGTCGGTTGCCTCTTCGGAGGTGTAGTCTAGTACGTCAGTTAAATCTTCGACCATAGCGACTAGGTAGGTGATGGGAAGCACGTAAATTTCCCTATCATCGGCTTTACATCCAATCTACTCATAGAGCAAAGATTGACCGTCCAAAATCGCAAGATTCTGGATTCGATCTAGCATCTCGTTTAGAAGCGAGAGGTCTGCCAATCCCATCTCTTGACAGTAGGCGGGATTGATTTCCAGTATGCTCAACGAAGCGTGTGACACGACTTCAAAGCGGGGATTAGCCAGGGTGAGGGCCTGGTCAGATTCGGAAGAGACCGGATCAAAACTCGAGGTTGGTTCTGAGGTGAGACTCGATCCAAAGTTATGATCTAAGGTCGGGTCTGAGGTTAAGGCCATGATATCCATGGAGTTCTCCAGCCGATCTGGCACCCAACCAGAGAGGGCAAGATTGCCACGGGAATCGGTGATATACTCCAAACTCCCAAATTGATGATCTGATTTGGGGCGAAGCTTTCAACATGGACGAGGTGTCCGGCTGAATCAGCATGAAGGACGATGCTGCCGGGCACGAACAGCTAGTCCGGGACAAAGATTTCACCGCAACCGATGTTGCTATTGATCTGAAGGTGATCCATTGATCCTTTCTTACCACACAGCGGGACCTGCATGGGCCACCAATGTCGATTCTAAAACCGGCAGATCTCGGGTAGGGGGTCCTGAGTTGTTAGTCTAGGAACAATGGTAACAGGGTATGAAGGGAAACGATGTTTACCCAGGTTCAGGTCGTCTCGAAGAGGTAAAAACCTACGTCCTGCTTTGATTACATTGATGTGATAGAGTATCAAATACAAGACGATCTACCTCGAGATCGTATGATTGTGTTCTAAACCTAAGGCTGGTAATCGTGCCTCTAAAGACTAAGCCCCACAACTTATATATGCACCGTGGGTACCTAGGTTACACGTATGGTCGGTTGCCAACATGCCGGCTATTGAGCTATTCTTGAAGTACACGCCAAGTCTTCGGAGGTTTCCATCTTGGTTACGCCGAGGTTCATGGCCTGTGGAGTCCTTCCTTGTGATGATCGGTGGGCCGCAAGCTTGCCCATGCACTGGGGTCGTGCAGGTTAGTACGCCTAGTCCAGGACACCGTCAGACTCGAACCTGGATAAACCCCTTGTGTGAGCCCCCTTCTGGTACTTCCGGCCACGTTCGCCACCCTATCGAGGGTACTGGTGGTTTCTCGTACCATCACATATATTTTACTCCATCTGCTCACAAATATAAGATGTTCTAGCTTTTTTTGTGAATCAGATGAGTGTAGACATGTTCTAGTGTGTTTGTTCATCATTTCAGTCCGTGTGTACTTCATATTAAAATATGTTAAAACATCTTATATTAGTGATTTGAGGGAGTAGCATCTAATCTGAAATGTTGGCCTCAAATCATATGGCTCACAGATAGCAAAGTCAACAATATTGGCTTAGCTGGATTAACTTTTCAAAGTCAGCCACATATTGTATGTCCTAATTTGTTGGAGGGGAGACGGGAAGTAAAATTGAGCATGGAAATTGAAAGCACTAAACTGAAAAGCTTTAGAGTTGATTCCATTTACTTAGCGATTATATTTGGAGTTAATTCCACTTTTATCCTGTATTTTCACGATTGTGACAGATATTGCCCCATTTTGTAGACTTTTCATATTTTTTACCCAATTCAAGCAAACTTGTGCCACAGATTACCCTTTTTGATTTTTCCCTTGGTCTGACTACTTGGATCCACGCCTCGGTGTTGACTGGGCTTTCCATGTCAGCGGTTTAATCCCCCAGTTCGTTTTTTCTTAGTTTAAAAATATGGTGTGCAGAGTCAACTATGAAAGCACCCATTGTATGAGTAATACCGAAGAAATGATTTCATTGCCTGACTCTAAATTACATCGTTGATTCTATGATTTCTACTGTATCTTTGTAGATGCCATATGTTCTCTTACAGAAATCTGTACATGCTATGAAATTGTAGCGTACTACTATAGCTAATTGTGCAGTCAAACAGAAAAACGCACTCCACAAAAATGAAACGTTGTTTGAGTGCTACTACAATGATCATTTTCTTTCCTTCTGCCTTACCGAGATGCAGCATGAAAGTTGGTGTCCAAGAAACTGATTTCATTTCATTTAGTAAAAGAAGTCGCATGTTCCTTGAGATTGGGGAGCTATCATGCAATAATTAAGTTCCACATGGCACTGAGTGGCCAAAGATTCCAGAGACGGTTTTGGTGTAATTTGTCAATGATGAAAAAATGTCCAATTGGCAACGACATACGCACCGAAAACTGGAGAAAAACAGTCAGTGGCAACCTGATCATTGCGATCAGAATACGCTTGTAACCTTTATGCGTCAAGATTACAGCCAACACATACATGTATGACTCTTTGGTTTAGCACGATTGAGTTAGGGCCTCTCTGATCCTCTGCATAAGAGTTTATTAGAGCCCTTTGAATCGCCGGAAGCCTTTATTTTTTTTGTGAGAAAGATTCCGAATTCAAAAACTGCAGTGCCGCTGGAGATCGACGGAGAGAGATTCTTTAATTTCATTTCGTGCCCTGAAACCCGCCCGGGCGCGGCTCTCCACGGCGACCGCCCCTCTTTCTCTCGTCACGCCCCAGTTACTGTACGAATGCAAGGCAGAGCTTTCGGGAAAAGAAGCGAGGGGACGGAAAAGACAAGGCGATAAATTACAAAGACGACCCCCAGCGGGAGCCGAGGGTCCCCTCCCCTGCTCCTCGGTGCCTTTCCCCGGCCATCGCGATTCAGGAGTCCCCTCCCCTCCCCGAACCCAACCAGAGCCAACGCCACTCCACCACCACAACTGCGCCCCTCCCCAAGGATTCCCTCGGATACCTCCCCTTCCCTCCCTCCCCAGCTCCAGCTCCGTCCCCACGCCGCGCCGTCGCGGCCCGGCCACGGCCATTGGCCTCGCTCCTCCCCTCCCCGTCGCCCTTCGGCCGGCCTCCGTCTCCCCGCGGTAAGCCTGCAGCTGCTCTCCGAGTCTTTGACTCCAGTGCCGCGAGATCTTGGTTTGGATCTGCGGCCCCGTGTCTTTCTCGGGCCGTTTACTCGTTGCGTTTGCTCTGTTCTTGTTCTTGATTCGGCACAAGGAGCGCGCGGGGGAGGGTGGGATTGCGGCTGGGCTGGTCATTTCATGTCAACATCGTTCATTCCTTTCTTTCCCCACCCCAGTTCCAGCACGCGTATCTCCGTCAAATTCTTCTTTTTAGAAGAGGCGGTCAGCTCAGCTCAGGTTGGCAGTACTAGTACCAGACGTAGCTTTCGCAGCGGCAGTGCAGTCCAGCCTTGTTTTATTTGTACCGGAACAGTTGTTGGAGTTTGGGCGATGTAGCTGTCCTTCGAAGCCCGAGTTTCTCCTTCCCAGTAATGGAGTGGAGCAGTACTTGGGAAGAACCGAGTTGGCGCATTGTTGAAAAAGGGTGGTCTTCTTTTTCTTCTTCTTCTTCTTCTTCAAGTGTTTGTTTCAGGTCTAGATTTGAAGAATCATGTGGCATTGTCACGAAATGAATGTACTTACATGAATCAATCTACAACAGAGCGTACACATTGTCTTGTCCACGACAAAATGTAGAAGAATCAAACTTCCGTAGAGGGCAAGGCTTCGGTTGAGTACATTGGGTGGGAGTGGAAAAACAGATCCGATATGTTGGCTCTCTCCAAATTAGAGCTTCTTAAAAGCATGGGTGCTTTGAGTCAGTATGACTCAGTTACAATGTTTGAGCTTGACAGCTTGTACAAGTAGCAGCCTGAGGAAGTTTTGCAAATCTCCGAGCTCTTCTCTGAAATTTGTAGTCAGACTCGATTGCATCAGAACGGCAACTGCAGTATTACCATCCGTGTCAACACCGTTCATTTACCCTTGGTTGGAGTGAGTGTCACAGTTGGATTTTTTAGGGGGTTTAATTCAGTTTGGTAGTACGAATCGTTGTATTCGTAGCAGTAGTGCAGTTTGTTTACTTGTGCCAAAACAGTTGTTGGAGTTTGGGTGGTCTGTCACGGCATTGTCCCTGAAAGCCTGAATTCCTACTTTGCAGTAATGGAATGGAGCGGTACATGGAACCAAAGTTGGTACCTACATAGCTGGTGCATTGTTGAATTTTGTTGCTGCTGTTGCGTGTTTCCCTGAAGTAATTGTTGCAACTATAGATTGAAGGATCGTCCGGCATTGTCACCAACTAAATGTTGAAGAATCAAACTCTAATAGAGGGTTTGTATTGTCGCCAACAAAATGTGGAAAACCTAATCATTAATAGAGGGTAGAGCTAGCTTGAGTACATTTGGTGGGAGTGGGAAACATATCCCATATGTTGTCTCCCTCATAGTCTTACAACTCCAAATCAGATCCTCTTAAAAGCTTGTGTGATAACAGCCTGTGGGAGCAACTCAACTCTGTTCTGTGTGAGCATATTAAGAAGCTCTTAGCACTTTCAAGTAGTTGAGAGGTCTCAGATTACTACCATACAGCTAAATCTAGTGCCTATGTCGTAGTTAAACCAGCTTAGACGTGCCAAACACATGCTGAACTAAGTGCTTTCATATTTCACAAACGTGGGTGGTTTAAATATAGGTACGGTGTACCAAAATTTCAGTTTTCTGCTTTTATTTGACAAGTCCTTGGAAGTTAGATTTAGCCTCTTCAAAATGAATCCTTTGTAATTTGATCTTTTTGTACCTATTAATTGTTCCTAATCGTTATTTGTTACAACAAGAGATCTTTCTGAACTAGATCGTTCATATATTGATATCTGACTTAATTATGTGAAGGAATATGAAACTAAAGACAAAACGACCTGGATGGAAGTCCCTCGTGCCTCTGCAGCTGAGCAGGAAATCCACCATGCGCTTCTTTCTGTTTCCCAAGGTTCAGGCATCCGGTCAATCCCCAAATGATACTCCGGTTTATCTTAATGTGTATGATTTGACGCCCATGAATGGCTACATATATTGGGCAGGCCTTGGTATATTTCACTCTGGGATTGAAGGTACTTATCTGTGCCAGATCATCTTTTTTAAGCCAATTTACTATTTATGCACCAGTTCATTTATTTCTTTTTCTCATTTCTGTTCGGTTTCGAGTTATAAATCGAACACAACTTCACTGATGCTATATTATTCACCATTCCTCCTGGATTGTTCAGATCATTCCAACTAGCTCATCACAGCTAATGTTAACAATCAATAAGTTACAGCTTACTTTTATGTACCTTTCTCCAGTAAGTTGTTACTTATTTGACTGTGCATTAAAATAACAAGTAATTCCCTACCTGAACGACATTTCTACATAGTGGAGTGGAGTTCTAGGTAAATAAAAGAGCTTATTCTGACCATCAAATTTTGTGATCGTAATGCGACTACAGGCATCTGTGTCACCAGTATCATAGCAATTTAGCACACAATGCCGCAGGTGTTCAGCTAGTACAGATTTTGGCATAGCCTATGTAAGCTCCTACATGTACTCGTATGTGCTACCAGCCTACCACTGCTGTGATTAGCTCATATTGCTACATTCATGTATAGGCATAGCCTCTGATTTTTTTATTTCTTTTGGCAGCGATAAATATGGGATGGTAGCCTATGTTGTCCTTTCTACGAAAACTATAAAATGAATGAAATAATCTTAGCATCTCTCTTGATTTTGATGGACCACTCTATATGGCATTATGGCTTAGACTTCTATCTTTCTTTCCCAAATGGGTAGCTTAGAAAGGTGAATAAATGAATATGTTTACATATATACATATGTAGACCCATCTCTTAGGCGTGAAGTAAGGGTCTTCCTGGATCTCTTCAGTCCAGTGCCTGCTGTTAGGACAAGAGCTTTTGTTATGTTCAGTTCACTCCAATTTGGTCTGCTTGTGAAAAGGTGGAACAAGAATTAAGTGAGACCTTTATTCATGTCCTGTAAAACAAAAACAAAGCCTTGCCTATCTCTTCTGTTTTGCCGTCCTCGTGCAGATCAAATTGGACAACATTTTTGGGAGTAAGATTCCATAACTGATCTGAATAACATTGTAGTCTGATTGCCTTTTTCCCCCTTGTGCAGTTCATGGCGTCGAATATGCATTTGGAGCACATGATTATCCCACAAGCGGGGTATTTGAGGTAGAGCCTCGTCAATGCCCTGGTTTCAGATTCAGGAGATCAATATATCTTGGTACGACGTGCTTAGATCCCATCCAAGTTAGGCAGTTCATGGAGCTACAGTCAGTAAACTACAATGGAGATTCTTACCATCTCATCATGAAGAATTGCAACCACTTTTGCAAGGATATGTGTTACAAATTGACCGGCAGCAAAATTCCAAAATGGGTGAATCGGCTCGCCAGAATAGGTACCATACCTTAATGCAAGCACTAGTGCTTATTATTATTAGTTGTTCAACGGTTTATTCCAAAAGGATAGACGGTTGTGATAATGTTGAGTGCATCTTAATGTGCATGGTCAGAATGCATTGAGCACTTTGACAGTTACTGCCATCATTCTTGCTGACTGTATTCCATTGCCACTTTAGTTTCTAGAAATGTAGTTTACCAAATTATTGTGTAAAGCTGTACTTTGGGATCACATCATCTGCTAGTGCAGTTCTGCAGTCTTTACAGCGACAGGACTTGAGACTTTGATAGATCAGGAAAAAGAATATAACACTCCACCAGAAAAAAAGGCAATACATGCCAGTGCACTTGACAGCTGATTTTGTTGCAGCTGAATCATCTGCTAGAGATTGAGGTCTCAGTTTTCAGTCTGAAAGGAGCGTGCTAAAATTATGAAATACAGTATGTATTAAACAGGAATTGCGGTAAAAAGCCAAACAGGAATTGCATTCAGCATGGGCTAAACTTCCGCACAACATGAAATTCATAACATGTATAGTTCAAGTCCATGGTCTGTGCAGTTGCATTCCTTGTCCAGATAAAGTCTTTAAAGAAATGGGATTCTTGTCATGTACATTGAATTTATTGCTTGTCATAGAACTTTGATGTTTTCCTGTGAGGTCCTTAAAAACTCAAGTTTATCGTTTTTCCTACAGGTGCGATCTGCAACTGCCTCCTCCCGGAGTCTCTGAAGATCTCCCCGGTCGGCCATGATCCAAACAGCCAGACCGAGGATTCAGAGAAGCGCCGTCTGCGGAACCCGTTGAGCTGTTTCTCCTCCATCTCGAGCCAGAGAGCGCTTCCCCCGTCTTCTTCCCCTTTCCCTCCATCGCCGGTGAAAGAGCCCCTTGCGAGCTCTTCGTCGAGGAAATCCAGCACTGCGTCGCTCAAGAGTAGGTAGCCCGTGTAACTTTTGAAACCAAGTTGGCTAATTCGGGCAGCGGTGCATCTGGTACTGCCGTCGCAGCTGCCAGTTAATTTTTTTTTTCCTGTCGGTGTCAGCCTAATGCTTGCTTGTTGATGTTGTTGCTGTTGTTGTATCATGTGATGTAATCCCCGTGGAAAGAGTGTGGCTACAGACGGATGTGATTTGGGTGAAGGAATTCACCTCGATTCCACCCGCTCCCTCCCTGTACTCGTGATAGACTGTCGGCCAGATTGGATTTGTATATTAGCCTGCTCTATTCTTTCAGTTCTACCTCCCCTGTCTCATCGTACCCGATATCTTCCTCCTGGGTCATATCCATGCATGCTTGTGTTGTCTCATGTGATTTTTCACCTCATCAACTGTAAATTCACTGGTCATTGCTTGGTTCAGTCTACTTCAGCAGCTCGTAAATCAGGTATCTAGACGTGTTGCCTCTGCTATGGCCATGCTGTTTACCACAGTAGTACATGTGGTTTTCTGAAGGTGGAGCAGTGTAGGCTCTAAATAAAGGCACATGGCAGTGCTCAGTTGAGCAGTGGCCGGGAGTCAGCAAAGGTGGCTACGCCTACACCGGCGGATCTGCATCTCAGCCAGCCATACAGGTGTAGTGCAGCAACTGCGCGAGCGAGCGTATAATTCCGCGGAGTGGCGCCGTGCCCACCAAGGAGAGGAGAAGGACGGAGGGAAGGACAGCGAGCGTGACAGTTTGCGGGCGCTGAAGGTGGAGCGTAAGAATGTGCTCCCATCCTACGATGATGCCCCCACGACTAAGCAACGCCAAAGCCAAAGGCACCTCTGGCAACCTGCGTACGTTGCATCCCCCACACGGCCACGGCCACGGCCACGGCGAAGGCGGGCGGGGGCCATAAAGCCGGCGACGGCGACGGGGTTCGACGAGGACGACGAGCGATGGCTCCCTCCAGACTGTCTGTATGTGCGTTTGTTTTTTCCTCGTCCGTCCGTCCGTGCGGCCGGACGGAGGTCCCTGTCAGGCGCGGTGGATGACGGGCGATGATTGATTAGGTCGTGCGCGCTTGCTTCGCGCTAGCACGTACGTGTTACTTTGGAGTTTTGATCCGTCATTTCACTCAGGTCGATCGCCCGCCTTTTATCCTTTTTTTTACAGGGCTTATCTACGCGGGAGAATGGCTTTTAAAGGCGACGGCTTGTTCGCTGCGCTTCGCTGCTGCAATCATTAGCTCCGGATAACATGGCCGCGGTTTTTCTTTCCTCCGGTCGACACGTCCAACGTCTACTCCTACTAGGATAGGAGATGCCATGTTTATGCGGCTAGCTGTACGTACGTGAGCTGAGCACCAACTCCTGCTCTGTTCCTGCTATCTCATGCTCCGAATGATGCTCAGCGTCAGTGCCTTTGCTAGTGCTACCAGTACTGTCCTGTGCACCACAAGAGAAGAGAGCAACTTGTGATGAAGGACCAAAGGAATATCATCAGGTGGTATTTTTCCATCGTTTATATCTTCTTCTTTGCTATAAAGCCCAGAACTGAGGTAAAGCCCACTCTGTTGGGCCGAAGCATCAGAAGCAAGATACAAATGTGGGAGCCAGAGAGAGAGAGAGAGAGAGAGAGAGAGAGAGAGAAGAGGTATACCGCCAAAAACATGTGCATATACGAGTTGTGAATGACGATCACACCATCAGTTCAGTTCAGTTCACCATAAATCGCTTGCATGATAATCCATACATTTTTTTTTCGAGAATGAGATAGTCCATACATGATACTTACAAAGATTGCCGATTCATAATGTACATGGCTTAGCAAATACTCCCTCCCTAAACTACAGAGGGAGTACTACGTACTACTAAGATTCACCGTTAGGGCATCCACCCATTGAAACCACCACCAATACCTACTGAGTTCTGACTTGCTGCTACGTGCATACGATTACCCGGCAATCCCGGTTGATTAATTAATTAACATTGATTGATCATAGTAAACTACTAGCACTGTTCTTTCACCCCTCTATCCAGATCAGCTGAACTGATCGTACACCCCTCCGAGGTAGCCGCCGGCCGCCAAGTCCATCATGTAGTTGGTGTAGGCGTACTCGCTCATGTAGGTGAGGTCGGTCTCCACCTCCTCCATCCCGAACTGCTGCCCCCCTACCATTGCCGTCACCGTCGAGAACGACGAAGAGCTCGGGCTGCTGCCACCCCCGCCGCCCGTTGTCGCCGCCGCCGCCGCCGCCATGGCCTTGTTCTTCTCCTCCTCCGTCTCCGCCAACCTCTCCTTGAGCCTCAGCAGCTGCATCCATATATATGCACATGTTAGTGCAGCACAAACCAGCTAGCTAGTACAGTACAGTACCCAAGAATTCTGTCATTTATGTGTGTGAAGTGTGAACTGCAGCTAGCTCCTAGCTGCATGCATGGTGTGATCGAATAAAAACAAGACTAGGCAGCCGGACTGTTGCACTGTACCTCGGCCTCGAGGTGGCAGTTGTGGACGACGACGGCGTCGTGGGCGGCGCGGAGCTTGGAGAACTCCTCCTCGATGAGCTTGCTCTTGTAGCGGGCGCGGCGGTTCTGGAACCACACCGCGACCTGCTTGGTGTCCAGGCCCAGCTCCGCGGCGAGCTGCACCTTGCGGGGCGTTTCCAGTTTACGTTCCTTCCTGAAGCTCATCTCCAGGAACTGCGCCTGCTCGTCACTCAGCCGGCGTTTCTTCGCCGCATCGTCCCCTCCCGCGCCTTCGCCTGCCGCTGCCTGCCTCGCCCTCCTCCGCCGCCGCTGCCGGCCGGCCTTCTTCTGCTCTCCACCTGCACCCACACGCACTTGAGAATCAGCAACAGCGCATTGCGGTTGAACACTCGATCGAGCACCTACGTACTAACGTACATATGGATGGTGCGCTAGCTAAATCAACGACGACATGGATAGTCGAACTTACCGGAGACGGCTGGTGTGGCGTCGTCCGCCGGGAAACCGTCCGGGAAGACGAAGGAAGGGAACAAGAGCCTCTCTCCCTCCTCGGGGCTCATCTTTCCAGTAAAGCAGGCTAACAGCAACACGAGAATACTTCTCTCTAGCTAGTAGTGCTCAAGAAATACTATATTTGATCGGCTCTGATCGATGCTTTGGGCTTTGGAGCTTGGGATATTTCGAGGGGCGAGAGAGCAGATGCCGTGCTGTCCAGTGACCGGTGTCCGAGTCTGTGAGCCTGGAGCTCGGGCGGGGGAATTTATAGAGGGAGAAGCAGCGAGGGCTGTGGAGAGGTGTGTGGTAGCAGCTCTACTACTGGCACTAGGAGTAGTAGTAGATAGGAGTTGGGGCTTAATAATTCGTGGTGTGGGGAGCCACGAGAAAGCGATGCGTGTGTCGCGCTGTGAATTGTGTCATCTACGTACCGCGATCGATCAGTGTGTCCACTTAGCTTTCCCCGGCTAATCGTGTGCTAGTTTTGGATAACGGAAAATGGAACGGGAGCAGCGTAATTAAAGCGACCGAGCGACGGAGCTTGAGTGACATGCTTGCTAGAGTACGTACGTTCTTCTACTGTACTAAGCAGGTGCTGATCTCCCCAGATTAACAGCACAGGGCCTAGCAAGGCCAAGCTGCTTGACGTCAACGAGACCCATGCACACACGCACGCACGCTTGCGCCGTACCTTTCTTCAAGAAAAGTTTGGCGCGGCTGCCAGATATCCATTTCCAAGTGTACCATGCCACACGCTTTAATTGTTTCATATCTCGCGTAAAGTATGCCTGTACGTGTGGATAGGGCTAGCAGCCGACGATCCATCCATCGACCGATGGAGCGAGCGACCATGTGAAACATCCTCTCGATCCATCGCTTAATCATTTGACCGGCCAGCCAGGGCGCTCGTACGTGCGTTGGCGTGGACACGGGTGCATCGTCCGTCATCCAGGCGGTTCCTTACGGTCTCTTCTTTCTTCTGTATAGTTTACCCCTACCCCTACCCCTCTTGCGGTGCGTACGATACGACGACCCGTAAAGTCTGTGTGAACAGTGTGCCTTTTGTGCGACACGACGGGTCGATGGGTGGATGGATTGATGGCGCGTCGACCTAGCCTAGGCGAGGTACTGAATGGCGGCTACAAATTTTGGCAAGTATTTATCTCGCACCATTGGCGTGCGCGCGTGCTGGTGTGCCTGCCCTTGCTAAAATAGTGGCATGGCCAATGGCCGATTGGCAGCTCGCCACCCAGGTAGTGTTCCACTGCTCCAAGGAACGCAACTCCTCGTGCCGCATGCATAGCCAAATTAATGAACGTAGTACAATTACAACACGCGGTGCTGTTTCTTATCCAAATATCCATGCCTGCGTGCATACGGTCAAACACTATCAATGGAGGAACTTTAATACTAGTACGTTTACCCTGCAGTCTGCACGGGCACAGATCTGACGACGACCAAGCTGGGGGAAAAAATTACGAAATGGACAAAACTAATTAAGCCTCCCTTGATCAGCCGTCGGTTTCAAACAGAGAGATAGATCTCAGAAACTGTCCTCCAAAAGGCCACTCTAGGTCATTAAGAAGTTAGGCGCGTACGTACGTACTACTACTCTTACGTGTGCATCGCCTAGCTATATTGCCTATGCATGGCTAGCTTATCATTTGATTTCGTTTTCAGTCGTACGTCTCCCGCATGCTTTCACAGGTTGTCTTTGAAAATGCTGGCTCCTCCCTTGCAAGTTACTGCTGCGTCCACACCCCACGCAACTGCTATTGCTACGTGTTGACGTTCTAGAGGCGCGTCATCCACGGGACCAGGCAAAACTGCTGTACAAAGTCGCAACATGATGCTGCAAATTCTTAGTTATAAACTTTTTTACTACTTAGTTAGAATCGCCCTCTTCCTCTTCACAAGAAAAAGGATGGACGAGTGGGCGACGTTTCCACCCTTGGAAAGCAGGCGAGCCTGAGCCCTGAGGTTTCTGCACACCTCTGCTGGGGGAAATCCTACACCTACAAAAACGCTACCTACATTTACGAAGCCTTCCAACTAAACTAAACATCACCCCTCCCCCCTCCCTGATTTTCAGGGGTGTGGGCCCCTCACTCCCCTAAACGCCAATACCATACTCCACATTGGTTATTACGTAAGTTACGTAGAAATTTTTACGTAAGTCTAGCATTGCCGCTCTGCTGCTGCTTCGGCAATGCGTGGTGGTGGTGGGGGGGGGGGGGGGTCTTCGTTTCTCTCTTGGGTTGCTTTCATAGGTGAGGTTAGGTTTTGAGTGGTTGTGCCGGAGGAGTGAGGATGGCGTCGCGTCAAATAAAATTGACTTGGCTTCTTTTGCTCACCACGGCGACGTTCTCCATGACGGTGTCGAGAAGCCGCTGACCTTGTCTTCTTGCTGTATAGTCGGGGTGGTGAGATTAGGGTTTCTATTTCCTCTCCAACGGTTGCTGTATTTTGTTGTGGCGCCGATGACCGGGATGAGATGGAGTTTCTGGAACGGATTGATACCTAGCGTTCTTCTCCGACCACCTCGGCGGGATGCGGCCGATTTGAGTCCAGGTATGCACGGGGATGCCCCCGGCCGACGTGCCACAACGACATGCATGTAGCTTGCTGGTTGCATCAGGTCCGTTCATCGGTTCTGAAAGCCTCTCTGGCGATGGTGTTCACTTGGATTTAATTACAGTGGAGGTTATGATTCCTCTCCGATGAGTGCCTCAGTGCCCCTGTATTTTGGTTGCAGCCGCTGACTTCGTTTTGTTTGCAGGGACCCCTACGGATCTTTGTATTCTTCCATGTCTTGGGGTACTTTCTGCATAGTGTTCAGAACTTCTATCATCTCCCAGTTTCTCTAGTAATAACCGTGTGTGTTGTACTTTGTAGTCCAATTGAATAAAATTGTGTGTGGTTTACTAAAAAAACATGATGTTGCAAACTCGATGCTATACCATTGCCATTTACGTATCACATGACCAATACTATTTCCACACAAAAATAAATAAATGCATATGATCAATGTTGATGAACTCATCATACACAATTTCTTGTTTAGCCCTTGCCATCAGTCCTACTCCTACATGTTCATATCCCATTTTACACGTCTTACCATTGTATCACTTCATAGTTCAAATATGCGGTTTATATAATCAATAAAGATATTATGTGCGGGTGAATTATTTCCTTTTCACTATTCAAGCAACAAAGTGCTTGTCGAAATAGGCTTTCACCCCGCTTTATAAACAAAGCAACCATCCATACAACCAACATTCAAAAGTCACAGCTAAAACGATAGTTGGGGCAACATCACAATCATGCCCAAAGAAAGCATAAGGGAAAAAATAAATGAAAAAAGCCACCTAATGCTTGGAGAACAATTTTATGAGAATTTCTGTAGTCAATTTCACCAGAACATTGAATGTCAATCTTATGACCCCTCCCTTTTCTTCAACCTACACTCGACAACCCTCCTAACTAGTCCAACCAACTGCCTCCCTTGCCCATGGCTGGCCATGCTACCATCGATGCCGAGTTTACTCGAGCCATAGATCAGAATAAGCAGCCCTTATCTACACGTAGTTACCATTTTTTTAAGAAAATATATACCACTTTTTTTTTGCTATTTTCGAGCAAGTTTAGACTCTATTCTTCGAACCTCATCACATCGCCATCCATCCCTCACCCGACTGCCACCTTTGGCTGCCTTGATGCCACCTCCGCCATACCTCTAACCTTGGCATGCCTCAAGTCATCTTCTTCGGTGTCAGGAAGCCCCTCCCCCAACCCAAACCAATGAAACTCCATCCTCACACCCACTCCGCGTCGTCGATGTTTTTGGCTCGATGAGTACACAACACAGGTGTAGAAATTGATTGCAAGTTCATGAATTTGCAGTTGCCTAAGCTTTAGCAGTACCGTTAAAATGATAGAAGATGCCGTATCATCTCACCTTTTTTTTCTTGAGGAACCGAGAGGAGCATGCCATTTCATTTAGACGGAGAAGATGATTTATGTACATGCATGACGAGTTTTTGAGGACAACTTGTCAAAACCCGCAAAAATTGAGGCGGGAGCTTTAATTTTCATATATAGATGGTTTCTTATGTCCTCGTTCTATTCACCTTTTTTTGAGAATGATTCTAACCACCAATTCAAAAAGTAGAAATCAGACATGCACTAGTGGTATTCAGGCAATACCTTGCTGGTCTTTTTTTACTAGGGTTGTGCGGTGTAGACTTTCACCTTCGCAGTCACACTGTGAAACTATGGTGTAGTATAAAGCCAGTTGTCGCATTTGATGATTTGATGTTCCCTTTAGAAATTGGCCTCGGTGCGCATCGATCAGTTTAGTCAGCTAGCTTTGAAGTAACCAGTGACTAGTATTAATTCCTTTTTGGTTGAGTGACGGATTTGGACGTGGCGGAGACATATATTCGCGGCCGGCGTGCGAGCACAGGAGGTGCCAAGGCCCAAAGGTGGTGTGTGTGGCCTGGTGCTGGTAGCGTGCGTGACAATGACCTGAGAGGATGGTGATTGCACATCGATCCATCGCAGAATTGTTTGCCTTCCCGTCCCGACCTGAAAGGTGCATGCATACATAATGGAGTGGGTTTGTTACCACCACCAAACACACGGGCCCGTCGCTCGCAAGTCGCAAGTTCCAGACGACTGTTGTGACTTGTCACTTGTGAGAAGAATACATGTTGGTTTCGTAGAGGAAATTAAAAGGCCTCACAATCCATGTTGGTTCCATGATTCAGATTCTAGCTACTAGCTATAGCTATGGATGTCAAGTCGAATATATCAGATTTCGCTTTCATCCGCAGGCCAGCTCTTTCCTCCCGATAAATTTTTTTACGAACGTGTAAACATATATGGGCACCTAGATACATGATTTTCTTTCTTGAGTACATAGCCTAGCAGTTAGACCAACGACTATCTTTTTTCGAAACGAAGGCAAAAGATTTGCCTCATCAATCAATTAAACAATTTTGCTAAGTCTTAGCCGACTGAGACTTTGTTATGTCTAGGTCGATGCTATCTTCCTTCGATTTTGCATGGAGATTTGTAAAAAAATATATTTTCAATTTTTCTTTTTCTTCTTACATACTATCTCATTTAACTGAGAGTTGGTTAAGTCTCGCTCGACTGAGACCTAGCCACACCCTTAATTAAAAGGGGAATAGAGTTTGATTGTTTACAACCCACGATAACACGCCACCTGGCAACTACTCACATACTAGAATGTCCCCTAGTTTCTTAGCTCCCGCCGTCACCCAAAGTCTAGCCTCGGTAAGAATGTTGTTGAGTAGGATCGGCAGTGACGCGCTCTTGTGACGGAAGATGCTTGCGTTCTTCTCATTCCAGACGGTCAATGAAATAAGCATTGTGAGGGAGGCCATGGCCTCCCTGTTGGGAATACCCAAGCCGGTCTTGTTCGCCCACCATTCCTTCACGAGGCTTCTAGGTGCCGAGTAGAAGGGTCCATATGGTCAAGACTCAGCTTGTCGATGACCAATCTCCACAGCCTGTTGGTGAAGCGGCACTTGAAGAAAAGGTAAGCCCATGTTTCTTGCTCTCTCTCCCACAGAGAAGGCAATGACCACGGTTTTGTCACCCACGCTTTTTCAATCTATCTGCCAAATCCGGTCTTGTAAAGCAAGCCAAGCAAATAACTTGACTTTTGGCGGTGCTCAAGCCTTCCACACCATTTGCTCCATGGGAGAGTTAACCATGCCCAAGAATTGTGCTTTATAAGTGGAGGCGGCTGAGTATTGCCTAGTCGTGTGCTTCCAGACGATGTTGTCCTCGGAGTGCTCGTCAAGATTGACATCATGTGAAAGCATCCATAGGGTAAAGAATTCCCTTATGCGGTCAACGGATACCATAGTGTCTGGCTTTATCTTTAAAATCCAAGCATTGTTCTTAATAGCTTCCCGCACCTTCTAGTTTTTTTATCGAGGATGCCTCGTAAATGAGCGGTGTAATCTCCGAAAAACTAGACCAACGACTATAGTGCACACTGTCAAAAGAAAAATGCTAGTACTCGTATAATGCATTCTTGTCGACTGGGCTACACTCGTAAAAACAGGATTTACATCATCGAAACAGGCCCCGATGGACCGGCGAGTGTGTGCTGATAGCATAAGACTAGTGCTCCGTCGTCAGAAAAAATCACGGTCTGTCCTGGCGCAGCCCCAATTCCGCGCGTGGCACCATCTGAGGAACAGCAAGATTCGACGTCCGTCTTGGAATGCCCTCTGCAGGAATAAATAACATCGTGTCCAAGTGCTACGTACTACCAGCTGCATGCTTGTGGTGAGTACGCATGGCCCACGTACATAGAGACGAACAGACGATGCGCGGGAAGTGAACACGACTGGCGAGAGTGACGACAGCCTCACTCACCACCCATGAGAGAAGAGAAGAGAAGAGAGGAGACACAAGGACGATGTGGGGGGCCGCCCGCTGGAACCGATCGAGCCAAGAACTAGGAGTAAAGAGTAGATAAGAAAGGCAGTGCGCAATTAGCCAAAGTGGACACTGGCTGTGGGTCGCCATCGATGGCACATGGGACGCGGCCCCGGCGTCGCCCGGGGCCGTGCGCGGGGGACTCGCCGTGCCGCCACGCGTCGGCCGCTGCGGCCCGTCCGGCCGCCCCCTCCCCCTCCAAATCTCCTGTTGGCGAGCGCACCATCGGAGGCGCAGGGGCCAGCGCAGCGCTATCCCATCCCGGCCTTTCCGACGAGAGCGACGTCTCCTCTCTCTCTCTCTCTCTCTCTCTCTCTCTCTGGCGGACTGACGGATCCTATCCACGCCAATGGATGGTGAGCGCCCAGCGCGCGCGCGCGCACAGGACATGCTGCGTGCGTGGCCAGTCAGTCCCACTCCTAGCTGCTTGCCCTGCGCGCACTAGCCAGGGTCCGGCCGACCAACCCAGATAAAAGCCGACCGATCCAGCGCGCAGGGCAGCTCTCGCCGCCTGCCCCCGTGCCGCCACGGCGCGCGTCGGTCTGTGTGCGCTGCATCTGGCCCTGCCGCTCGCGCGCGCCCCAGCGCTGCCTGCAAACGAAATGCAACCTGGATCGCACAAAGCCGCCGGCAGCGGGCGTACGCACGAGGCCAAGTGCACCAGATGTTAGCTTACGTAGTCGCGTGGAATGGGTTCCGGTTGCAGCTCCGGCTCCAGCACCAGCACCTATTTCCATTCGTTCGTTCCGGAGTTAAGCATGACAACCTGAACGGTTTAGAAGGCAAGTTTAGTTTGCGTGAGATTAGAAAAACATGATAATTTTCTGACAAAAAAACGAAATAGGATGAAGTTACCATCCCCTATAAACTAAAGTTGCCATTTCCTATAAACTAAAGTTGCCATGTAAAAACGTTCAGGACGAATGCTCAAAATCCGAATCGTTCGGCAATTATTGGATTCCTTTCTATTTGTGTTGCTTTGCGGTCGCTGCTCGTCGCTTTCTCTGGCTCGACGTGTCACTCACTCCCTCCCATCGCCATCCATCTCGGCTAGCTAATCCCAAGTACACAGGAGACGGGCAGGAACCTGTCTCGGCGCACACGCACGCATCGGCATCGCATGAATGAATCGCACGACGACGCATCATGCTGCATTTTTTTGCCTTCGCCGTCATCGTTTTGCCATTCGCTTTCCTCGAAACAGCAACAAGCAACTAGCTATCCCCTATAGCGGGTTGCTCTACGTGCACATACATGATCAGGCACAGCTGGGTCTCCTAGGGAAGACAATTCAAAGAAGAGAGAGCGCGTGGCGCCGGAGTGGGAGAGTGGTCAAGTCGATCGATCTACTGTAGCTTGTAGGTACGTCTTGACATATATAGGTCGAGCTGTCACGTATACATGTGCCGACACGATAGCATGGGTGCATAACTAATTGCTCCCGCGGATATGAGCAGTACACTTTCACTTGTCTTCCATCCGTCAGCTGTCGAACGGACCGCGGTACTACGTAGCAGTTGATGGTCTTCACTTTAGGGTCGGTTTTTTTTTTTTTTGACATGTAGGGCCGTTGATTGATTGCCTTGACTTGGACTATTCAACAAGTGTTTTACGTGAGAATCAACCTGTGGTTGAATGGTTAGAAAGATTATGGTATCTCCATCATGATGCTTGCATTTATTTTTGGATTTATTTCATGATTTTCGGCGATGCGCATATAGTGGAAGAAGACGTTGACTTCGTAAATCTCAAGATGATATGTCGCTTTCGAAGGTGCTCATAGGGGTGGGGTGTGCATATATGTGTTCATAGGAATGGGTGTATGTGCATGTATATGGGCGATTATGTGTTAAAAAACAAGTATCTCACGTAACTCTTAACACCCACTCAAGGTAGTACTTTTCTTTACTGACAGTAAACGGAGGGAGTACTCAACTTCTAATGCTTGGCCACAACGTTTTCGGTTTGTTATTTTTTTGTCTTTTGAGAAAATTGTGAGTTCCTTTTTAAAGCACAACCTTCATTTAGTGAAGCCTTTTCATATAATTGTTATATTATTTGACTAATCACAAGAAAAGAATCAACACAAATCTTCGCGTAAAATCAAATGTGTAGGAGTTAGATGAGACTTAGTTCTCATCTAGATGCGATCTAGCCATTCCCATGCAAATTCTTTCTTTGTTCCAAAATATACGATGGAGTATTTATTTTTCAAAAGTCAAATGCTCCGCCTTGCTTTGACGTGTTCGACATATTGTCTAACCAGATTTTTTGTAATTTTGTTAGGAAAAACGATGGATTCCGATGCTTCGTCGCACGAGGAGTATGGATCGACGGAGCTTGACGAAATCACTCAAGATGAGTTCTTTGATTCCTCGGACTCGGACGGAGAAGTGGTCATGATTATGCTCATGAGCATGCAAGAGGAAATGGACCGTCAAGTGGAGCATATTCTCAACTTCAAGCGTTCAATCAAAGGAAGAAGAGTGATCAACCGGGATAGAGTGTCCGAAGCAAAACTACAGTACAGAGACTACTTTGCTTCCAAGCCTGCTTTCCTAGATGACCCATGGTTTCGTCACCGTTTTCTCATGCAAAAACCATTATTCTTGCGCATTGTGGGGGAGTGGAGGCACATGACTTCAAGCTCATAAGGGATTGCTGCGGATAACTCTCTTTCTCTCCCAAGCAGGAGCGCACAACTTCTCTGAGGATGCTTGCACTTGGTAATACTACAGATGTCGTTGGTGAGATCGTCAGGATGGGGGAGAGCACGTGCTTGAAGACTACTATCAAGTTTGCCCGCATCATGGTGAAGGTGTTTGGACCTGAGTATCTACCAGAACCAAATGTGCAGGACACAGAGAAGTTGTTGGCTATTGGACAGGCAAGGGGGTTTCCAGGAATGCTCAGATCAATTGATTGCATGCGTTGGCAATGGAAGAGCCGCCCCAAAGGTTTGCGGGGAATGTATCAAGGTCACACCAGAGAGGCCACCATTACTAGAAGCGGTGGCATCACATGACTTATGGATTTGGCATGCTTTTTTTGGAATCACCGCCGTGCAACTACACTGACAATAGCGGAGACTACAACATGAGATGTTATCTTGCCGATGGTATCTATCCTCTGTGGGCGACATTTGTGAAGACCATATTGAAGCCGTGTGACAAGAAATAGAGCCACTTTGCAACAATGCAGGAAGCGGCTAGGAAGGATGTGGAGAGGACATTTGGTGTGCTTCAAGCTCGTTGGGAAATTGTGTGGAGGGCCGCAATGATGTGGGAATCAGAAACTTTTGTGGCAGCTGATGATATGTTGTGTTATTCTGCACAATATGATTGTCGAGGATGAGGGTGTTGGTGTAGCCCAAACCCATGATTTTGAAGCATCTGGAGAACAAGTTGAAACCCCGGAAGATCAAGATGCGGCTTAGCTGATAACCTTTCTGTTGATGCATCAGAATCTTCGAGATCAGCAGGTGCACACGCAACTACTCAATGATCTTGTGGAGCACATGTGAACCCATAATGGCAACCAACAAGTTAATGCTTGAGTTTGGCACTTAAAATAAATTTTATGTAAACACTATCTATGCTTCGTACCAACATTTGCTATTTACGTGCGACATTAAGTTGTATGTGCTGGAATTTTTGTCTATTTGGGCCTAGCCCAATAGCAGTTTCAGAAATTCCTAATAAATCCTAGAGGCCCACGCAGCCCATTCGTGCAAGGCAAGAGATGGAACTAAAGTTTAGTCCCACATTGCTAGTTTAAAGGGAGTTGGACCTCTTTATAAGGGAGGCTCCTTCCCCACTTGTATGAGCATGAGAACAAGAGGGACATCCACGCACGCTCCTCCTCCGCCGCCCGCCTCGCCGCGCCGCGCCGCGCCGCGCCGCGGGTTGCGGGAATGAGCCGAGCCGATGTCTAAATTTTTGCCACGCACTATGGGTATACGAAAGGTCAGTTTTTGCGATAGTGGAGTTTGAATGCGAACGGTGCAGCCCTTCGGCTGCTGGCTGTTCGCTTCGTCTTTATCTCTTCGTTTCACCTTCCGCCGCTGCCCTCTTGCCTCCTTCTCTGCGCCTATAAAAAGGAGGCCGCTCCTCTCAGAGAGACATACCAGAACTACTCCTTCCCTCGCCATCGGTTCCATCTTTGAGCTGCTGCTGTCTTCCTCATCCCGGCTTGCGGCGTGCACCGCAAGTCCGGACAGTAGGCCTCCGAGACCGCACCTTTTGAGTCCTGTACGGGAGAAGGGTGATAAGGTTTTTGGGGAGTGCTCAGCGCGAGTACTGGCTGCTTCATCATGGACGATCCGGTCGCCGACGACTACTTCCCCGACGACGACTTCTTCCCTGACGTCCACGACCTCCTCGACGACATGGTAGGCGAGGACACCGACCCCAAGTCCAGCGCTTCTGCTGCTGCTGTGTCGTACGTGTTCTTCTCCTTTCTGTTAGAAGTCCTGCTACAGTTCTTGGCTCTAGTTTCTGCCCTACGTATGTTAGGTTCTATGTCGTATAAGCAACTTCATCTAGTATCTGTTCTAGATGTGTTTAGCTCAAATTCATATATGCATACGATGTTTATCTTCTTTCTGTCAGATTGCATGACTTGCTTTATATTTACTATTTTAGTCATGCTTTATCTAGTATTTCCGTTAGCAAAATTATTTGGTAAATTGTTCACATTTCCAACAATCCAAAAACCTTATAATAGGCAATTTACCCCGAGTGGTTTTGCTGCTTCCATGAGACCTCCTATGTGTGAGGGTATCCACTATAAGAGGTGGCGCGTGAGAGTAGTCTTATGGTTTCAGACCATGAGCTACTATGACGCCACTCTTGGCATACCTGAAGGAGAGCAAGGTGCTCAACAGGCACAAGCTTTCCAGAAAATGGATACCTTGTTTAAGGCTGCTCTCTTGAGTGTTCTTGGTGAGAACATAGTTGATGCTTATGCGTCAATTGACAATGGAAAAGATATGTGGGACACACTCGAGGCCAAGTTTGGGGTCTCGGATGCCGGCACTGAGCTATACATCATGGAGCAATTCTATGATTACAGGATGACTGAAGAGCGCTCCGTGGTTGAGCGGGCTCATGAGATACAGTCATTTGCTAGAGAACTTGAGCACTTCAATTGCATGCTACCGAACAAGTTTGTTGCCGGGGGTATCATCACTAAGCTTCCTCCTTCATGGAGGAACTTTGCTACCTTACTGAAGCATAAGAGACAAGAGTTTTCCGTTTCAGATCTCATCGGTACTCTTGATGTGGAAGAAAAAGCGAGAGCAAAGTACACACGTGCTCGAGGTATTGAGGGAGGATCTAGTGCCAATCTGGTACAGAAGAAAAACTTCCAGTCCCACAAGTTCAGGAACAAGGGCAAGCTTGATGGTAAAACAAAGTTCGATGGGAAGAACAAGGCTGTACAACACACGAACTTCAAGAAGAAGAGTGACAAGAAGAAAGGTGCTTGTCATGTGTGTGGAGATCCTGATCATTGGGCTCCTAGTTGTCCTAATCGCTATGATAAGCGTCATCCTGGGAAAGGCGGCAAGACCGCTAATGTTGTCATTGGAGACACTGACACGAAGGATGCTGGGTATGGTATATTTCTCACTATTATTTCAGTATGTCATTCTCCCGATTGGTTGATTGACACGGGTGCTAATGTGCATGTATGTGGTGATATTTCCATGTTTTTGTCTTATCAGACCGCAGGGACTTCAACTGTGCTAAGGGTCAATGGTTCAAGTGCTTCTGTTCGTGGTGTTGGCACGATTGATCTGAAGTTTACTTCGGGGAAGATCGTGCGGCTGAAGAACGTGTATTATGTCCCCTCCGTCAATAAAAATCTTGTTAGCGGATCTCTTCTGTGTAGAGATGGTTATAAGCTTGTCTTTGAGTCGAATAAATTTGTAATATCCAAGTATGGAACCTTTGTTGGTAAAGGCTATGAGTCAGGAGGCCTGATTCGTTTATCCTTATCAGACCTTTGCAATAAAGTTGTTAATCATATTTGCAACAATAGTGAATCAAATGTGTGGCATTCACGTCTTTGTCATGTTAACTCTGGTTGCATGTTGCGACTAGCGAAGTTGAACTTAATCCCTAGTTTCACCACTGTCAAGGGATCTAAGTGTCAAGTGTGTGTGCAAGCTAAGCAACCTCGTAAGTCTCACGTGACTGCGGAGACGAGAAATCTTGCACCACTAGAACTTATACATTCAGATCTATGTGAAATGAATGGTGTTTTGACAAAAGGTGGAAAGAAATATTTCATGACGTTAATTGACGACTCCACTAGATACTGCCATGTGTATCTTCTGAAATCTAAGATGAGGCTTTGAACTTTTTCAAGATCTATAAAGTTGAAGTGGAAAACCAACTTGATCGAAAAATCAAGAGGCTTAGATCCGACCGTGGTGGAGAGTATTTTTCCAATGAATTTGATGCTTTTTGTGCGGAACATGGCATAATCCATGAGAGGACGCCTCCCTACTCACCTCAGTCAAATGGGGTAGTCAAAAAAAAGAACCGTACTCTAACTGATTTGGTTAACGCCATGTTAGACACATCGGGTCTCTCCAAGGCATGGTGGGGGGAGGCGATATTGACAGCATGTCATGTCCTAAATCAAGTCCCCACAAAGAACAAAGAGATAACTCCATTCAAGGAATGGGAGAAGAAAAGGTTAAAACTCTCTTATCTGCGAACATGGGGTTGTTTGGCGAAAGTCAATGTACCAATTCCAAAGAAGCGGAAGCTGGGACCAAAAACTATGGATTTTGTTTTTCTGGGATATGCTTTTCATAGCATTGGTTATAGATTCTTGGTTGTAAAATCTGAGGTACCTGACATGCATGTCGGTACGATCATGGATTCGAATGATGCGACTTTCTTTGAAGATATCTTTTCCATGAAGGATATGGCTACCTCATCTAATCAGGAGATGCCAAGTTCATCGAATCAGGAACCAGTTAAAATTACTGAACCTGCCATTTCGATGGAACACTTTGAAAGTCCTGTGGAGGAGAACAATGAAGTTCCTACTAGGAGCAAGAGACAGAGGACTGCAAAGTCCTTTGGTGATGATTTTCTTGTGTATCTCATAGATGACACTCCCAGTTCTATTTCGGAGGCCTATGCATCGGAAAATGCTGACTACTGGAAGGAAGCGGTTCGTAGCGAGATAGATTCCATCTTGGCGAATGAAACTTGGGAGATAACTGATCGTCCTTATGGGTGCAAACCTATAGGATGCAAATGGGTATTCAAGAAGAAGCTTAGGTCTGATGGTACTATTGAATAGTACAAGGCTCGGCTCGTGGCTAAGGGTTATACCCAAAAGGAAGGTGAAGATTTCTTTGATACTTACTCACCTATGGCTCGACTGACCACTATTCAAGTTCTACTTTCACTAGCTGCCTCACATGATCTTCTCGTTCATCAAATGGATGTTAAGTCTGCTTTCCTAAATGGAGAGTTGGATGAGGAAATTTATATGGAACAACCAGATGGGTTTGTAATAGATGGTTAGGAAGGGAAAGTGTGCAAGTTGCTGAAGTCTTTGTATGGGCTCAAGCAAGCACCCAAACAGTGGCATGAGAAGTTCGAAAGAACTTTAACAACTGCAGGATTTGTTGTGAACGAAGCTGGCAAATGTGTGTACTATCGCCATGGTGGGGGCGAGGGAGTTATGCTTTGCTTGTATGTTGATGACATACTAATTTTCGGAACAAATCTGAATGTTATTAAGGAGGTCAAGGATTTCCTATCTCGCTGTTTTGAGATGAAGGATTTAGGAGTGGCTGATGTCATTCTGAACATCAAGTTGTTGAGAGATGATGATGGTGGGATTACATTGCTTCAATATCACTATGTGGAAAAGATCTTGAGTCGCATTGGCTATAGTGACTGCAAGCCCTCTCCAACACCATATGATGCTAGCGTGCTGCTTCGAAAGAATCGAAGAATTGCTAGAGATCAATTGAAGTATTCTCAGATTATTGACTCGCTTATGTACTTAGCCAGTGCTACAAGACCTGACATCTCTCTTGCTGTTAGCAAACTGAGTCGGTTTGTTTCAAAACCAGGAGATGTGCATTGAAAAGCTCTAGAGAGAGTTTTGTGTTATTTGAAAGGCACTGCGAATTATGGAATTCACTACACTGGGCATCCAAAGGTGCTTGAAGGGTATAGTGACTCAAACTGGATCTCAGATGCTGATGAGATAAAGGCCACGAGCGGATATGTATTCACTCATGGAGGTGACGTTGTTTCTTGGAAGTCCTGCAAGCAGACCATCTTAACGAGGTCAACAATGGAAGCAGAACTCACAGCACTAGATACAGCTACGGTCGAAGCAGATTGGCTTCGTCGGCTCTTGAATGACTCGCCGATAGTTGAGAAACCTGTACCGGGTATCCTTATGAACCATGACAATCAAACTGTGATCACTAAAGTGAGCAGCTCAAAGGATAACATGAAGTCATCAAGACACGTTCAAAGAAGGTTAAAGTCTATCAGAAAAATGAAAAACTCCGGAGTTATTGCATTGGATTATATCCAAACGTCTAAAATCTGGCAGATCCTTTTACTAAGGGTCTATCACGTAATGTGATAGATAATGCATCGAGGGAGATGGGTATGAGACCCACAATATGAGTTGTTCACAATGGTAACCTATTCTTTGTGATCGGAGATCCCGTGAATTAGATGTGGAAGACAAACTGTTGGTCAACTGGTAGGAGAGTATCCTTACTGTTAAAAATACCACTCCATGAAGATGCAATACTCTCCTAATCTGCATGGCAGGTTGATGTATATCTTAATGTGTCCTAAGTGGCTCTTTGAAGCAGAGATGTTGTCCTGCAGAACATCTTTTGAAGAACGCACCTATATGAGTCTGATTGTTAAACGTCGCAATCTATGAGAGTAGGGTTCTCTCTAGTAAACTCATGAAAGGTCTCAGAATATGACGCATAAGCTCCACCCGCGGGGAAGACCCACGATAGCCACGTATCGGTCAAGGCTTTATGTGAAGCTAGATTCGTAGAAAACTTGCAGTTCAAGGCCCAGTCCACTGTTCAAGTTGCTTACTAGTGTAGCATAGGGTTCTAGGTGGAAGTTCAACTTAACAGTCCTCACTGCAGTACCGGTATATAAAACAGTGTTTTGGAACCAAAGGCAAATTTTGTGTGCCTCTGGGATCTGGTGGGGGATTGCTGAAATTTTTGTCTATTTGGGCATAGCCGAATAGCAGTTTCAGAAATTCCTAATAAATCCTAGAGGCCCATGCAGCCCATTCGTGCAAGGCAAGAGGTGGAACTAAAGTTTAGTCCCACATTGCTAGTTTAGAGGGAGTTGGACCTTTTTATAAGGGAGGCTCCTTCCCCATTTGTATGAGCATGAGAACAAGAGGGACATCCACGCACGCTCCTCCTCCGCCGCTCGCCTCGCCACGCCACGCCACGCCTCGTCACGACGCGGGTTGCGGGAATGAGCCGAGCCGATGTCTAAATTTTTACCACGCACTACGGGTATACGAAAGGTCACACGAAAGCTGAAAAGTTTTTGCGATAGTGGAGTTTGAATGCGAACAGTGCAGCCCTTCGGCTGCTGGCTGTTCGCTTCGTCTTCATCTCTTTGTTTCACCTTCCGTCGCTGCCCTCTCGCCTCCTTCTCTGCACCTATAAAAGGGAGGTCGCTCCTCTCAGAGAGACGTACCAGAACTACTCATTCCCTCGCCATCGGTTCCATCTCTGAGCTGCTGCTGTCTTCCTCATCCCGGCTTGCGGCGTGCACTGCACGTCCGGACAGTAGGCCTCCGAGGCCGCATCTTTTGAATCCTGTACGGGAGAAGGGTGATAAGGTTTTTGGGGAGCGCTCAACGCGACTACTGGTTGCTTCATCACGGACGATCCGGTCGCCGACGACTACTTCCCCGACGACGACTTCTTCCCTGACGTCCACGACCTCCTCGACGACATGGTAGGCGAGGACACCGACCCCAAGTCTAGCGCTTCTGCTGCTGCTGTGCCGTACGTGTTCTTCTCCTTTCTGTTAGAAGTCCTGCTACAGTTCTTGGCTCTAATTTCTGCCCTACGTATGTTAGGTTCTATGTCGTATAAGCAACTTCATCCAGTATCTGTTCTAGATGTGTTTAGCTCAAGTTCATATATGCAGACGATGTTTATCTTCTCTTTGTCAGATTGCATGACTTGTTTTATATTTGCTATTTTAGTCATGCTTTATCTAGTATTTCCGTTAGCAAAATTATTTGGTAAATTGTTCACATTTCCAACAATATGATCGATGTGCATGTATTTGCATGGATTTGAGAGTCCGGATTTAAGATATGTGGATGCCCGGACGAAAATATGAAGGCCCTTCCGGTTGCGCCCGCGGGCATGTCCGAGCGTGTCCGCAGACGTATAGGAGGTCGGATTTGCCAAGTCTGACCGTAAATGCTTTTAGATGTGCCACGCAGACCTCAGCTTAAACTCTAGGAGCAAAGAATCGATATATCCAATTGCAAAACAAAAAATAAAAAGAATCGTCATATCTCAATCCGATCCGGTAGGACGGTCGACACGCAGCGAGAGAGCGAGATTGATTGATGGCATACTAGTCCAAATCTAGCCCGCCCTTTTACGTCCACAATCAGATGAAGATCACTTAACCAATCCGAGCGTGCATGGCTCGCACATGTGTTGGCGCTTTGGCCAAATCACCTCCGAGACTGAGAGCAAACCAATTAAGCATCACGTGGTTCGTACTACGATCGAGATAGGGTTTGGACCTATCAGGCCTGCGCGCGCCGGCCTGATCGACTGACCAAAGGTGGTACGTACGATTAGTCGGCGTTTCACGTGCAGCCAACCCCCATGGTTACCAACCTCGCTCCACCCGGCCAATCAATCAGGCCACCCCGTGGTTTGGAGACCAGATAAGGATCATCCATATGGTCGACCACACTATCGATTAGCTTTGTTTAGGGCACGGTAAGTTGCACGGTTAGTTCCTCCACAAGTTTCACATAGCTTACACAGTAACCAGCTTTTGACTTTTCATTTTGCACCTCAGATTAAAGTCACAAAGTCTAGCTCCCTTCAACAACTTTCAATTGTATACACAAAACTAAGCCTTCCATGTGCTTTATCCAAAATTGACATGTTTGAAGGGGGGTATATACAGTTTTGTTAGAACTCATCTAGATGAGATACAAAGTGAATGAGACCAAATTGTATCTCATTTGGAAAAAACCCTGAAAGCTCTGTCGACGTACCGGTTGGAATTAGATGCTAAACTAATGCAGAGCGGGCAGTGATTCCTTGTCACATGCCTATAGCTACACGCCCTCGTAGTTTGGCTCCCCTTTGGCATCACGCGCACCACACAGAATCGCTCAATTATGCACTAAACTAATCAGGTTGGTGCTACTACTCCATTGGTTAGGCAGAGCTGGCTTTGGCCTCGGGCTTAAACTATGCGCTGCCACTGCCATCCTTATCTCGGACACCTCCCGTTCCTGTTTCCCCATCTCCAACTTGCGGGATCCCAACGCCATATGTTAATCAACCCGTTGATCACTTCACTAATAATACTCGTAATTAAACCCCATGGTGACCACCGTACCCAAACCTAATCTCCTCGGGCCGCGGGCCACGGGCCACGGGCCACGGCTAGCTCTGACACAGGCTCGCCTACCTCGCCTAATCTAACCATGCTTTCCGATCGAACAAGCGGTCAAGGCTTCACCTCGTCGCAATTTGCAAGAAAAGCTTAGCCTAGGAGTAGCGCTTTGACAAAATCAAATCCATCACAGTACTCTATTTGATTGGGCAGCCGTCTCCTGGCGTGCATGTGCACGCCGAACGGAGCAGCAGCAACGTACGCACACTCTTCCTCCTCCTCGAGGCGCGCGCGCGTGACAGTGCTGGCTTGATACGGCCGATCTCCTCCGTGGCCTTTTGCGTGATAGCGCCACTAATCGCTACTAGGGTTATTCTAAAGGGTCTCCTCTCGCTTAGGTTAATAGCTAGCCGGTCGTTGCCCTCGTCGTTTGCTAGAAGCTTGCCATCACTGACCGACCGATCGCCGTCGAGTCAGTCAATGTGTCTTCTCCAACTCCAAGCTAGTAGGTCAGTTAGTTAAGACAAGGCACCGCCGCTGTCACAGTACGTACGTGGTAAATTACTAACGCACCAAAGAACTTAAAAGATATCACTGTATATCTCTGCAAGGAATAGTAGTAGAAGACTAGTTAACTGAATCCAAAATACGGACGTCTGTGTCAGCCGTAATATGTCTTTGTGTCCATGGCTGCAGTCTTGCAGAGTACTCCACAGTCCACACTAGTAGATTAGAGGGAGACAGCGTACGTTTCACCTTGTGAGAGGCCCTCCACCTAGGGCGCGACACATGTGTACGTAATTAACCTCGGTACTAGAGGCGGAGTGACCGCGGCAACAGGTGTAAACTCGATGTTTTGTTTTTTTAACTGACAGCAGCGCTAATGCCAAGCTTAACCGGAATCATGGCCGGCCATCTTGCATGCATGCTTTCCCATAAAGGCGCCACATTTTAGGGAACGCGGCATCAATCCATACATTGCCCATTGGACGGCAACCGCGCAAAGCTTCAACCCCAAGGTTGGTACTACTCCGCGCAGGCTAAACTAGGGGCGCAGGCGCACACATGGCATGCTTTGGGCCATGATAGTTTGTTAAGATTGTGCTCTTTCTTTTGCTCCTCCCCTTAATCTAAGGCCTAGAAGAGTCTAAACTAATCCCAGTTGCATGCTCGTAAAGCTTAAGCACCAACCACTGAATCGGGCAAAGGATGAGGCTAGCTCGCTCCTAGGTAGGGGACCAGCGCGCCGGGAAACATCCGGACAAAGCCTCATTAACGCTAATGTAAACAAACTCGTTAACTTTGTGGGCTTTAGCTTCGGCCACACCGCAAGGCTCACACAAGTGCTCCCCTGGCATTGCGTGTCGATGACGTGGGCTCGTGTCTGCTGACCTGGCTGACCCGGAGAGCGACACGTGCGTGGAAGGCGCACGGACCGTGTGAGCGGAGCGAGTGACCCGGGCTCGCGCATACCGAGGATGCCGCCCTCGAGGGGTGTGGTAGGCTTTTGTTTTGGCGAAATGATTTGATTCCAATGTTTAATACTCACTAACCCCAAGTGTATGGTTAAAGAAAGGGTTTATGTGCGAGAGAGGTTTAAGGAAGGAGATCACGGCCATGGCGAGGCGAAACGTGGCCATCGTGTCGTGATTAGTTTAGGGACGTGTTTCTTAGTCACTCTAGTTGCCTAATTAACAACAGCTTGATGAATGGACGAAAGGTGGTGGAACTTTCTTGTTGGTACGGTTAGCTTGTTTGTTTAGGGGCTCACTTCTCTAGGGAACAAACTTTATCTTGTGATTTTGCCATACAAGGCAAGTGTGTGACATAAGGGCTGACGAATTGTTCGTTGCCATGTCGACCCAACACAACACTCCGTGTGTTGTCTAAACCAATAACAAACGCACACGCTATATTCTGCAGACAAAAGTACAACCTTGAAATTGGACATTTGCCGGCCGATACAAATTATATAGCATTGTTTGTACTGTTGTACATAGATGCAAAAATTCAAAAAAAAAAAAACAAAAAAACCCACCACACCGCTCACTGCAGTCTATATACATGGTGGCGAACCAATTTTACACTCCCGAATACAGATGCGTTACATGAAATGAAGAAAGCAAACCACACCTTGATCGACCATGCACACAGTTCCACAATTTGTACAATCCACAATGCACGCTACAAGTCACCAGACACCAGTCACACCACACAAACAAGCACTGCAAAACTAACTGTCATATCCGACGAAGGCCAAATACAACATGAGCACACCTATCAGATACAGTACAATACAAGGCAAGAGTCATAGGCTAACTACACCTCGCTGATCGTGAACCATTCTCCACGGCAGCCTTTGGCTGGCCGCCAACCTGATCAAACCTGAAGCAGCACAGCAGATGGTCGTTGACGATCCCGGCGACCTGCATGAACGAGTAGACCGTCGTGGGGCCGACGCACCGGAACCCTCGGCACATCAGGTCCTTGCTCATAGCCTCAGATTTGGGCGTCTTGGTGGGCACCTGGCGAGCGTAGCGGAAGCCGTTTGTGATGGGCCTGTGGTTCACGAAGCTCCAGCAGTAGTTGCTGAACGACCCGAATTCACGGACTACCTGCAGATAGACATCGGCGATACCATGGGTATTGTTAGTGCTACTCCTAGTCGGGGAATCCAAGGGTACATTGTATTCGACAGGTTGCAAAGTAGTAGTAGTAGTATGATGCAGGAAGAATGGATCAGCAGCAGTGTTGTTGTTCTGAGTTACTCACACTCCGATTTTTATTTTTGGAGTCACACTCACACTCTCATATGAGACATTTTTCGGGACCTCCTATCTAGCGCCTTAAGCGGCAAAATGTCGCTACATCGCACCCCAGGCCCGCCCATTTAGCACTCATTCGCTCACTCGCCTTGTCACTTCTTTAGGAAAAGAAAAACTATTCGAGTAAACCAGCATAGCTTGGCTCCGGAAAAAAATGCCTATCAGGTTTTTATTTTTATTTCTAAATTAGTTCAAAAATCGAAATTTTAAAATATTCACATTTTTAACAGTTTTTGAATTTAGAAGTGACTCACGAATTAAAAAATTCATAATTTTAAAATTTGTTTGAAATGTCAAAAGTGTTGATGATTTATTTTAAAAATTCTTCAATTCGAAACACGTTTATGATTTTTAAATTTCATAAATTGTAAAAAATTTCATGAATTTCACAAAGTGTTCACGAATTATAAAAAAAGTTCATAAATAAAAAAAATTTAAAATGACCAGAAGAAAGAAAAGAGAAAATGCTTGGTAAAATCGACAAAGAAAGCATAGGAAAGAAAGAAACGCCAAAAACCAGGCGGAAACTTGTTGAAGTTTCTCAAGACATTAAAAGATGCAAGGTCTTGTTGGGATTTCATCAAGTGGGTGGGAAATGGTTCCATTTTACTTTGAAAGAAGCTCATCTACTACAATGTTTTATTGCTTGCTTCCGACGTAACAAATTGAGATAATAAGACATATTTTCTCAATTATTTATAGATAGGTTAACATTTCGCCCTCCCATTATATGCACTGAGTGGAAGAAGTGTCATCCTTATTTTCTAATAGCTTCTCTAGCAGATTCACAAAAAGCACCAAATAATAACCGTCAATACGGCTACAGAGGTAAAAAAAAGGCACTCTAGCAGATTCTCCAAACCTACCTCCATCACCAAGTTTTTTGGAGGGAGCTCAATATGTGCAGTCCCAAGCCCCATATTTGGAGACAGTGAGAGGAAATTTGGTGTGCACTCGGTAATTTCCTTGCTGGGACAAAAGGGTCGTTCCCCTCAATCACCTCGCTCAGAATCGAGCACCGGTGCGTGAATCCTATCGGAATCGAGCCGCCGGTGCCGCTTGAATCCCAAGATAACCGCCACCGCCCTCAAATCCTCCCCGACCACTGATGCCCCTTGCATCCTCTTCCCCACATCGCCCCAACCATGGCGGCACCGTCCTCTAGCGCCACACCCACCGGCACCCCGCACATCCTCTCCGTGCCACCGTGTCTGCCCTGCCCATCCCGATTCGATTCCTGGCACCTCCTTCCCACGGTCGGCGAGACACCTCCTCCCCACATCAACTACTACCTCCTCCGCCAACGATTCCCTGCAACCAGCAGCTGTGGAGCCATGGTGTCCATGTCAGCGGCCTAGGCATTGCACTCACAGACCTCGCCGGTGTCGACGGCCACCTCCATGCCAATGCTCTTAGTCTCCACCTCGGCCCTGACAACACTTCTCCTTGCCACCTGCCCCGATGCAATGCATACCATCACCGCCTCCCTCCTCCCACCCCCCTCCACGCCTTGACCGTCACCGCTGCCCACGCCATGCACACCATCACTTCCTCCCTCCTCCAGTACTCCCACTCCACGCCTTGACTGTCACCACCACCCACGCCGTGACCCTGATATTACGTCGTCGTGATCTCGTACCACCGTCCACGCGCTCCCTCATGGTTGAAGGAAATATGCCCTAAAGACAATAATAAAGTTGTTATTTGTATTCCTTATATCATGATAAATGTTTATTATTCATGCTAGAATTGTATTAACCGGAAACTTAGTACATGTGTGAATACATAGACAATACATAGTGTCCCTAGTATGCCTCTACTTGACTAGCTCGTTAATCAAAGATGGTTATGTTTCCTAACCATAGACATGTGTTGTCATTTGATGAACGAGATCACATCATTAGGAGAATGATGTGATGGACAAGACCCATCCGTTAACTTAGCATTATGATCGTTACAGTTTCATTGCTACTGCTTTCTTCATGACTTATACATGTTCCTCAGACCATGAGATTATGCAACTCCCGAATACCGGAGGAACACCTTGTGTGCTATCAAACGTCACAACGTAACTGGGTGATTATAAAGACTAGCAGAATGCCCGCGCGTTGCTACGGGCTACAATGCATGTATTTGAATGACTCGACAATAATTATCAAATTATCACGTAAACCTTATCTCTCCACTCTTCCCCTCTCTATATAGCTCCGTCTCGCCCTTCCCCCACTCATCCTTCATCCCACTATCTCTTGCTCCTTGTAGCCGTCAGAGCAGACGAACATGCATGTATTTGAGTGACTCGACAACAATTATCATGTAAACCTTATCTCTGTCCACTAAGAATAGTAGCCACTAAAAAATTAGGTAAGAAACATTCAAGTACATACCGAGAAGTATCAATGAACCTAGCAGAAGACATGCAACCTTCAACCATGATAAAGGAACACCATTCACTGCCACTGCATTTGATAGTATAAATCATTGGTAATAGCTAGGTCCTACCATAAGCGATCTGCTATCAACTGTCTTGCACGGTTATAAAGTCAAATGGCGATGGACAAACCTACACCCGTGAGAGCACCTTGCATGAGTTGCTACAGGCCTTTTAAATAATTTTTTTCTGATTGCACATATATACTTAAAATTTTGTTAATTTTTTGCCCCTTTCATCAATATTGTCCCTTGTCGATGGTTTCTTTTTGAACGTCAACATAATTCATATCCATCTCTCTCATAACCTGCAAAATTAAACATATATAGAAATACACCTTTTATATTGTCATGTGCAACATCTCTCAAAAAAGAACAATTATTTGTATGCATTTCTTCCAATTCTGTAAAATCATGTTTTTAGGCCAGCCCATCATAGTTATGCCAATGACTTTGCCAATCAGCATTTTCAAAGCATAATTAGAAGCTACCAGTTTTTATCTCTGATATATAAAGGTGAACATATAAACATATATTAAAATAATAAAAAAACTCATATACAATCTATATTCATATAAGCAGGTGACCATTTTTAGTCACAGTGAGTCGCATTGTGCTTTTTAGTAGAGTGAGTCACATCAAAATTTTAATAACATGAGTGCTTCCTGTAATTTATTTGTTGATAATTATTCTCCAGAAATGACTCGTTAGGGTTTGTGATATTTTTAACTATATAAAAAAATGAGACATGCCTTTTGTAGCAAGCAATCGCTTTTCGCTACAAAAACAAGCAGCCACTCCTATTTTTATCTAAAAAAAATCAATATGCCCTCTTATTCTCTAATAGCACGACATATCGCTCGCACTCACATCTCCTTCCCCCCGGACTGTTCTGCCCACAACGGCCTCTCACTGTCCTCCCCTCAACGGCACATCATTTAGCCTGCACGGAGTCGCCCGCCCCTCCTCTCCCCTCGACGGCATCCCAGGCCAATTCCCACTGCCAAGGGTTGCACGCAATCATAGCCGAGGGTGACCACCACAACGACACAACCTGTTCACCACAACGCCGCACCTTCTCCGAGTTCAGCGCCCACAACCAGGTCCCGAGCTCATGTGTCCATCCTTTTATCTAGTGGACTTAAATATTTCAATGGTTCAACATGTGTCGTGTCCTTGCAGATCCTCATACAAATCAATCGGTATTGCCGAACATTTTTACAACACTATATCCGCCTCCACTACTACTACCACAGTGGATCCGTTGCTATAGAATAAATTAATACAATCATTTGTATGCATGTGCAACATCTCTAAAAAAAGAACAATTATTTGTATGCATTTCTTCCAATTCTGTGAAATCATGCTTTTAGGCCAGCCCATCATAGTTACGTCAATGACTTTGCCGATCAGCATTTTCAAAGCACAATCATAAGCTACCAGTTTTTGTCTTTGATATATAAAGGTGAACATATAAACATATATTAAAATAAGAAAAAAAACTCATATACAATCTATATAGTAGAATGCCCGTGCGTTGCCACGGGCCTATATAGTAGAATGCCCGTGCGTTGCCACGGGCCTTTTGTTGTACAAAACTCGATGAATTTTTTACCTCTTTCAATAGCATCGTCCCTACACCCTTGTTTGGTGGTTTTTTTTTTCAAACGTTGACATAATCCATCTTTATCTCTCTCATATGAAAATAAATAAATATATTAAGAATATATATAAACACACCTTTTGTATTATCATGTGTAACAAATATATTAAGAAGCATTATTTGTATGCATCTCTTATGATTGTTAAAACTCAATGATTTTTTGGTCTGGTCCATTATAAACATGACTTGTTAGGGTATCTGATATTTTCAACTATATAAAAGTATGTGACATTTCTCTGATCGCAATCAAATACTTTCCCAAAAAAAATGTCACTCCTTTTCTTTTTATTTTTGAAAAAGCAATTCACTCTCTCATTGCATGGCACAACGCTCACCATCATATCGCATTTCATAGCAATGCTCACACTCATATCTACCCCCAGCTTCTCTCCAAACTGACGTTGCTGGCATCAAAGCATGCCACGACATTCCAGCGTCGTCTCCCCTTCCCTCCACGACGTCGCCCTCCCCCTCTACGGTATCCCAGTGCCAAGGAATGTACGCCATCAGCCGATGGCGACCACCACAGCATGTTTTTGCTGACATGATATATGAAATGATATATATCACGTGATCCTTACACTTCATCTCAATGCACACATGAAGTACGGTCTACTATTTGTTTTGGTAATTTTTTCATGTTTATAGCCAATCACACTTTCATACACAGATCCGCCATGGGGTGTAAGAAGGCAATTAGCAAGTTAGCAAACAGACCGAAAGTGAACTTATTCACATATTAAAAAGATGTATTCAATGAGTTGGAACCGGGACCAAGACGTTTACAGAATATGGACGTCACTTATCACCTACCAAGTCTTTAAGGGGCCAAATCCTCACTGCACTGCTCGTTCCCGTGCTAATCTAATAAAAAGAAATCATAAAAAGATGCAGGTTTGGCCCCCTATCCTGAAGCTACTGTTGTGGTCTCTAGGAACATAGTGACAGACGAAACAAACAGCAGCGGCATTGGAGTGGAGGGAGGTTCATGTGTACGTACCAGATGTACTCGGCGACGACCCCATACGTCTCGATGGCGGGGGCCAGATCCTTGAACCCGGACGCTCCTCCAGGCGCCAAACAGCCTTGCTCCCTTAAGAGCCTATTCTGGATTCTCGTTGATATCTTAATACAACAGCAGCAACTGCTACTTTTAGTCATAAAAAATGCAATTCGAAACATGTTGTGTTAGGTTGTTAGTAATTGACCAACCAATATAGATTGCCTCGATGATCTTTGTTGTAGTCGAGAGCCACCAACTCCCCATCGACCCATGTCATCTGACCGGATGCCTTGCTATTCCGCCACCCGCCACTGCCTGTATCTAACAAAAAACACATTAATTGATGTTGAACCAAAATGGACAGGAATATTTTACCAGCATTCACGTGAACGCTGGCATGTTTGATAACTGAAGATGTTATAGAGGGATATAATACGACCAAAAAGAATTTAGTCATCTTAACATAATTTAGTACAAAAGTTAGAGCATGAAACATGAGATTTAGTTACACTCATATGTGGTGAAGTTGTGGCCTTTTATTCCGCTAAAAAGGATGTGTTGTGTACTTCCTCCGTCCGGAATTAGCGCTCAAATGGATGTACCTAGCATTGAAATACATCTAGATACATCCATTTGAGCATCAACTAATTCCAGACGGAGGGAGTAGGACTGAAGATCAAACTTTAGTTATACAAGTAGAATCTTCGTTTTCATATCACTTTGAAGGAATAACAAATCCTGGTTGGCCCTGTGGCCTCGAGCAGCATCATAAACATGTGTGTGCGTCGTTGTCCTTGCTCCGATGGCTACCTGTCGCTGCTGCGCAGAGGCCACACACATGACCGTGTTACTGTACAATGTCACTGCTTTGCTCGTCATAATTTTTCTCCATGCCATCTCTGGCCTCCGCCTTGCCTCTGCGTCCCTATTGCCACGACGGGACAACACCAGCTCACACCGCAGTCACCCGTGGGCATTGTCCCTCTGAACAAGATTTCTGCCTTGTCCATTGCGGTATCCCCTCGTTACCTACAAAAATTGGTAATTTGGATCTTAATATTACTGTAGAAATTCAATACATTCAAATAACCTACACGCAACTCAAAGACACAGTTTACAGTCTGATAATAATCGGGTTGGGCACTGAGATGTAAATAATTAAAAGGCACTGAGATTCTTTCATCATCTCCAAGAACTAAAGTCGAAATCTTGCGCTCTCGACCTGACCAAATTTATGAATCCAGGAAAGGGTCCACCGTTTATGATTCGGACTGAATGTTCGGCGATTTTAGTTGGGGGCTCAGTACTTCCTACTGGGACAGCACATAGATTGTCCATGGTGTATGCTGCTTCCATATGAGAGGGAAAAGGTGAACTCGTTGGGAGATGTATTAGCAATGGTGTCATCTCACATGGATTGCCCCTGGTGTAAGTTGCACTGTTGATCTAGCTATGCAAGCGAAGAATACTAAAGCAGCGATGCGACAACAAAATATAGCTTTGGAGCATATGATACTTAATGGTAGGCCATCTATAAGGTGGCAAAATACCGACTTATTACAAAGAAAATCTAAATTTGAATACTGAGGCTGCAGAGAGGACCAAGGTCATGGTTTCGAGCCTACAAATATTTGCCTCTTGTTATGCATCATCAGTTCTCAAAGCGAAAGGGGATATTATGGCCAATGTTGGCCTCTATAATTTTTTGCCTATGCAAACAACAGATTCTCTACCACTGCGAGTTCCAAGAAAGATGTCATCATAATATATGTAAGCTCAAAATTGTTCCATTAACCAACTTACAATGTCATGGAGTCGTTGCAATCAACATCAGTATCTAGCAGCATATTTCCCTCTTCCATGATGGTCATCGCCTCCACATCACCACCTACCACATCATAGAATTAGATTTCAATTTCATTTATCAGGAAATGAAGAGGCAGCATAAAAGAATCTAACCGTTGCCAAGCTCCGCCACCGGCCAGTGTTGGGAGGGAATGGGGCTTTATGTGTTAATATGGAGAGGACTGCTCTACGCATTGAGAATTCTCTGAAGATCAAACCCAATATTCAGTTAATATGTAAGCCATTGTATGCACACTTGAGGCACTCAGACCCGGGGATAACTTTGTCATCATCGTCTTACAAAGGAAAACAAGCCCACATGCCAATTGTTGGTGGTGCTAGTGATACTAAAAATCACTTTAGAATAGTTCTATACCTGATACTTCTAATTAATATATTTACTTATTTTCAGGAAAAATATATAAGAAATGGATAATGTCGGATCTCCAGAAAAATACCTTTAGAAATACTACTCCGTCCGTTCCGATTTACTCGTCGTGGTTTTAGTTCAAATTTAAACTAAAACCACGACGAGTAAATCGGAATGGAGGGAGTATTATCTTTTGCCCCCTTTGATTTTTCTTCAATAGACCACTGAAAAACGGGCATTCTTTTTTGTTGTCTAAGCCTTTTGTGTTTTGGCATTGATGAATGAATAATGCCCATGCTAACTATCTTCTTTCCAGTTGGCAAAACACCAAGAGTACCACCAGCATGTAAACAATGAGCAGAAGAAGTTCCTTCCAAAGCTAACTCTGCACCAGAAACTTCTTTGGATCCACCACGTCCTTGGCAGACAGAAGCTGAGGAAACAACTATATCCTTCATGGTCATTTTGATATATGTAATGTGTGTATAATAAGACAAATGCTTTAGTCCTTACTCCGCACTTAGTAGCAATGCAGTTTACTGCCACCCATTGTTGACACCAAACGAACTGTAAAATCATTTGATGGAAATGTCACCTCCTCGAGGGTTGCAGAATTATTGGAGCAAATTCACCTATAGAGCAGAATACATAAACCATTTTAATTTAAATAAAACAAATAAAAATTACCAATATAAGTGAGATGCTTAACCATATAATCTACTATCTGCCTTGAACACATTGCAAATAGCCTCTCCACATATCCTGAAACAAAGCATCATCAATAAACTTTATAATCATGATAAAAGCATATTTCAAGTTATTACTATTGGCAAGCACAGAACAGAATCAAATCAAATATGAGTGCTTTCTACCGTGCAGATCATATTGCAATAAACTACCGTGCATTACAGTAAATGCAGGAGCTTTCTCAACCAACGTTTGCCACTAATTTTCCTCAATAATCATTAATCAAGCAGTATAGCATGCAAACCCAAAAGCAGAAAATAATTCAAAATATCAAGCAAATTTATGTCACTCTCTTCGTCCAAACTCATTTGTACAGACTTCCGATGAAAGGAATAAGATAAACTTGGACAAGAACGGATAATGTACTTGCTTAATTTGATGTAGAAACTTCTATAAAACAGATGGTAGGGAAAAGAAGAAGAAATGCAAGGGAAAAAATCCAAGAAAGATGCAAGTAACAACATAATATATTTCGTAAACTCGAGCAAATCTATATCACTCTCTCAGTCTCAGTCTGAACTCATATGTACAGACTTTCCGATTAACATAATAGAACAAACTGATGTGCTTTGCTACAGAATAATTGCCAGTTGCTAGAACGGTCGCAGGTTGCGGGATGGTTACATCCGATTCCCATGAAAGGTCAAGTAGACATCGACAATACTAAGGGAAGTAGCCTCTAGTAAATAACACTACTACAAACCCCAAATGACCTCTTGGTTTTTAACCAGCTGATTCAAAGACCGAGCGAACCAGATTAGAGTTGCTTTGGTCCTTGCGAGCTGTTGCCGGCATACCATTCACTACCGTATTTTTCAGATACACCCTGTACTATCCTTATTCCTGAATGAAAAATGAACCCTGCATTTTAGTGAAAAAAGATATATTGTTTTTTAAGGCAACAATCTAAAGCAAGTATATAATTTGAGCTTCCAAATTTTTATTACTCAAACAATAGTATCCGCTAAATATACGTAGTATAATTATGCTTCAAGTAAAGTGCAAGCAGGAAATATAATGTTTTCAAAAGTTTGTATTATGATCAGGAACCTGCGCTCAATTGTGTAGAGGAAGGCAAGCCCCATCGATTCGCCATGAACACCACTGTCCATCGGGATGCTCTGAGCGGCGCAGGAGAAACGAGCAATTGAGAGAAGCAAAATTTGTAGGATGTGTTTCAGCTGTGCCTGTCGTTGCTTGCCTGAACAAATCACATGCTCATAAAGTCTGGGTGTCTGACACCTATTGTATGGCTGAGAAGCTTGAACCTTTCTATGGAGACATGGCCAGCCAGATTAGTTGAAATGACAAGAACATGCATGCACTCGCAAAACTGCCATTAGTATCTGATTTTGACAGGACCACCTGACCAGAAGATCGATAGCATAAGCTTACTAAAATCTGCACATCGATAACCATCTACAGGAAGAAAAATTGCTTCGATATTACAGGCTCATGTGTGTTTCAATCGTTCCGAAGGCGACTTACATCCTTTCATTGCAGGAGTTTGGAAAAAATTAAGCTAGCTGATATCACATCCTCTTAATGCTGTTCTACAAGAGCACAACACCGACATTTTGGTCGAGGCCACACGAATATGCTGCAACAGATTGGAAGTAATCATGAATCAATCACCTTGCACTCCGCGTAGAGAGAGAAGACAATAGCCTAGATGCATGTGTGTATCCAAACCAAACAGCACTGGACGTTTGCCAACCAGCACGTATACTACATACGTGTTGGAAATATGCCCTACAGGCAATAATAAAAGCATTATTATTATATTTCCTTGTTCATGATAATTGTCTTTTATTCATGTTATAATTGTATTATCCGGAAATCGTAATATATGTGTGAATACATAGATCACAATACGTCCCTGGTGAGCCTCTAGTTGACTAGCTCGTTGGTCAACAGATAGTCATGGTTTCCTGACTATGGACATTGGATGTCATTGACAACGGGATCACATCATTAGGAGAATGATGTGATGGACAAGACCCAATCCTAAGCATAGCACAAGATCGTGTAGTTCGTTTTGCTAGAGTTTTTTCAATGTCAAGTATCTCTTCCTTAGACCATGAGATCGTGTAACTCCCGGATACCGTAGGAGTGCTCTGGGTGTACCAAACGTCACAAGGTAACTGGGTGACTATAAAGGTACACTACAGGTATCTCTGAAAGTGTCTGTTGGATTGACACGGATCGAGACTGGGATTTGTCACTCCGTATGACGGAGAGGTATCTCTGGGCCCACTCGGTAATGCATCATCATAATGAGCTCAAAGTGACCAAGTGCTTGGTCACGGGATCATGCATTACGGTACGAGTAAAGTGACTTGCCGGTAACGAGACTAAACGAGGTATTGGGATACCGACGATCGAGTCTCGGGCATGTAACGTACCGATTGACAAAGGGAATAGTATACGGGGTTGCTTGAATCCTCGACATCGTGGTTCATCCGATGACATCATCGAGGAGCATGTGGGAGCCAACATGGGTATCCAGATCCCGCCGTTGGTTATTGACCTGAGAGCCGTCTCGGTCATGTCTGCGTGTCTCCCGAACCTGTAGGGTCTACACACTTAAGGTTCGATGACGCTAAGGTTATTAGGAAGACTTGTATGTGAAAACCGAATGTTGTTCGGAGTCCCGGATGAGATCCCGGACGTCACGAGGAGTTTCGGAAGGGTCCGGAGGTAAAGATTTATATATGGGAAATTGTCAAACGGACACCGGAAAGTTTCGGGGGCATATCGGTATTGTACCGGGGCCACCGGAAGGGTTCCGGGGGTCCACCGGGAGGGGCCACCCCTCCCGGGGGGCCACATGGGCTGCGTGGGGCAGGATCCAGCCCCGGGAGGACTGCCCCCCCCCTTGGGCCCATGCGCCTAGGGTTGGGGGGGGGAACCCTAGAGGGGGCGCCCTCCTTTGCTTGGGGGGCAAGTCCCCCCTCCCTGGCCGCCGCCCCCCCTCTAGATCCCATCTAGAGGGGCCGGCCCCCCTTGCCCCTTCCCCTATAAATAGAGGGGTGAGGGGAGGGCTGCATACACAAGCCAAGGCGCAGCCCCTCCCCTCCCCAACACCTCTCCTCCTCCGTACGTGCTTGGCGAAGCCCTGTCGGAGTACTGCTGCACCAACAACACCACGCCGTCGTGCTGCCGTTGGAGCTGTCTTCCTCAACCTCTCCTTCCTCCTTGCTGGATCAAGACGGAGGAGACGTCGTCCGTACCGTACGTGTGTTGAACGCGGAGGTGCTGTCCGTTCAGCACTTGGTCATCGGTGATCCTGAATCACGGCGAGTACGACTCCATCATCACCATCCCCTTGAACGCTTCCGCACGCGATCTACAAGTGGTATGTAGATGCAAACTCACTCCCTTGACTCGTTGCTTAGATGAACTCATAGATGGATCTTGGTGAAACCGTAGGAAAATTTTTAATTTTCTGCAACGTTCCCCAACAGTGGCATCATGAGCTAGGTCTATGCGTAGTTCTCTATTGCACGAGTAGAACACAATTTTGTTGTGGGCGTAGATCTTGTCAACTTGCTTGCCGCTACTAGTCTTATCTTGCTTCAGCGGTATTGTGGGATGAAGCGGCCCGGACCAACCTTACACGTACGCTTACGTGAGACCGGTTCCACCGACTAACATGCACTAGTTGCATAAGGTGGCTGGCGGGTGTCTGTCTCTCCCACTTTAGTTGGAGCGGATTCGATGAAAAGGGTCCTTATGAAGGGTAAATAGAAGTTGACAAAATCACGTTGTGGTTATTCGTAGGTAAGAAAACGTTCTTGCTAGAACCCAATTGCAGCCACGTAAAAGATGCAACAACAATTAGAGGACGTCTAACTTGTTTTTGCAGCAATTGTCATGTGATGTGATATGGCCAGAAGTTGTGATGAATGATGAATGATATATTGTGATGTATGAGATCATGTTCTTGTAATAGGAATCACGACTTGCATGTCGATGAGTATGACAACCGGCAGGAGCCATAGGAGTTGTCTTTATTTTTTGTATGACCTGCGTGTCATTGAAGAACGCCATGTAAATTACTTTACTTTATTGCTAAACGCGTTAGCCATAGAAGTAGAAGTAGTCGTTGGCGTGACAACTTCATGAAGACACGATGATGGAGATCATGATGATGGAGATCATGGTGTCATGCCGGTGACAAGATGATCATGGAGCCCCGAAGATGAAGATCAAAGGAGCTATATGATATTGGCCATATCATGTCACTACTTTATATAATTGCATGTGATGTTTATTATGTTTTATGCATCTTGTTTACTTAGAACGACGGTAGTAAATAAGATGATCCCTTATAATAATTTCAAGAAAGTGTTCCCCCTAACTGTGCACCGTTGCTAAAGTTCGTCGTTTCGAAGCACCACGTGATGATCGGGTGTGATAGATCCTTACGTTCACATACAACGGGTGTAAGACAGATTTACACATGCAGAACACTTAGGGTTAACTTGACGAGCCTAGCATGTACAGACATGGCCTCGGAACACAGAGACCGAAAGGTCGAACATGAGTCGTATGGAAGATACGATCAACATGGAGATGTTCACCGATGATGACTAGTCCGTCTCACGTGATGATCGGACACGGCCTAGTCGACTCGGATCGTGTAACACTTAGATGACTAGAGGGATGTCAAATCTGAGTGGGAGTTCATTAAATAATTTGATTAGATGAACTTAATTATCATGAACTTAGTCTAAAACTTTTGCATAATATGTCTTGTAGATCAAATGGCCAACGCTCATGTCAACATGAACTTCAACGCGTTCCTAGAGAAAACCAAGCTGAAAGATGATGGCAGCAACTATACGGACTGGGTCCGGAACCTGAGGATCATCCTCATAGCTGCCAGGAAACAATATGTCCTAGAAGGACCGCTAGGTGACGCTCCCGTCCCAGAGAACCAAGACATTATGAATGCTTGGCAGTCTCGTGCTGATGATTACTCCCTCGTTCAGTGCGGCATGCTTTACAGCTTAGAACCGGGGCTCCAAAAGCGTTTTGAGCAACACGGAGCATATGAGATGTTCGAGGAGCTGAAACTAGTTTTCCAAGCTCATGCCCGGGTCGAGAGATATGAAGTCTCCGACAAGTTCTATAGTTGTAAGATGGAGGAAAATAGTTCTGTCAGTGAGCACATACTCAAAATGTCTGGGTTGCACAACCGCCTGTCCCAGCTGGACATTAACCTCCCGGATGAGGCGGTCATTGACAGAATCCTTCAGTCGCTCCCACCAAGCTACAAGAGCTTCGTGATGAACTACAATATGCAGGGGATGGTGAAGACCATTCCTGAAGTATTTTCAATGCTGAAGTCGGCAGAGGTTGAAATCAAGAAAGAACATCAAGTGTTGATGGTCAATAAGACCACTAAGTTCAAGAAGGGCAAGGGTAAGAAGAACTTCAAGAAGGACGGCAAAGATGGTGCCGCGCCCGGTAAGCCAGTTGCCGGGAAGAAGTCAAAGCATGGACCCAAGCCTGAAACTGAGTGCTTTTATTGCAAGGGGAAGGGTCACTGGAAGCGGAACTGCCCCAAATACTTAGCAGACAAGAAGGCCGGCAACACTAAAGGTATATTTGATATACATGTAATTGATGTGTACCTTACCAGTACTCGTAGTAACTCCTGGGTATTTGATACCGGTGCCGTTGCTCACATTTGTAACTCACAGCAGGAGCTGCGGAATAAGAGGAGACTGGCGAAGGACGAGGTGACGATGCGCGTCGGGAATGGTTCCAAGGTCGATGTGATCGCCGTCGGCACGCTACCTCTACATTTACCTACGGGATTAGTTTTAAACCTCAATAATTGTTATTTAGTGCCAAGTTTGAGCATGAACATTGTATCTGGATCTCGTTTGATGCGAGATGGCTACTCATTTAAATCCGAGAATAATGGTTGTTCTATTTATATGAGAGATATGTTTTATGGTCATGCCCCGATGGTCAATGGTTTATTCTTAATGAATCTCGAACGTAATACTACACATATTCATAGTGTGAATACCAAAAGATGTAAAGTTGATAATGATAGTCCCACATATTTGTGGCACTGCCGCCTTGGTCACATTGGTGTCAAGCGCATGAAGAAGCTCCATGCTGATGGACTTTTAGAGTCTCTTGATTATGAATCGTTTGACACATGCGAACCATGCCTCATGGGCAAGATGACCAAGGCTCCGTTCTCCGGAACAATGGAGCGAGCAACCAACTTGTTGGAAATCATACATACCGATGTGTGCGGTCCAATGAGCGTTGAGGCTCGCGGAGGATATCGTTATGTTCTCACTCTCACTGATGACTTGAGTAGATATGGGTATGTCTACTTGATGAAACACAAGTCTGAGACCTTTGAAAAGTTCAAGGAATTTCATAATGAAGTAGAGAATCAACGTGACCGAAAGATAAAGTTCTTACGATCGGATCATGGAGGAGAATATTTAAGTCACGATTTTGGTACACACTTAAGAAAATGTGGAATCGTTTCACAACTCATGCCGCCCGGAACACCTCAGCGTAACGATGTGTCCGAACATTGTAATCGCACTCTATTAGATATGGTGCGATCTATGATGTCTCTTACCGATTTACCGCTATCATTTTGGGGATACGCTCTAGAGACAGCTACATTCACTTTAAATAGGGCACCGTCTAAATCCGTTGAGACGACACCGTATGAATTATGGTTTGGGAAGAAACCTAAGCTGTCGTTTCTAAAAGTTTGGGGATGCGATGCTTATGTCAAGAAACTTCAACCTGAAAAGCTCGAACCCAAGTCGAAAAAAATAGGGCTTCATAGGATACCCTAAGGAAACCATTGGGTATACCTTCTACTTAAGATCCAAGGGCAAGATCTTTGTTGCCAAGAACGGATCCTTTCTAGAAAAAGAGTTTCTCTCGAAAGAAGTAAGTGGGAGGAAAGTAGAACTCGATGAAGTACTACCTCTTGAACAGGATAGTAGTGCAGCTCAGGAAAATGTTCCTGTGATGCCTACTCCAACTGGAGAGGAAATTAATGATGATGATCAAGGTACTTCTGATCAAGTTGCTACTGAACTTCGTAGGTCCACAAGGACACGTTCCGCACCAGAGTGGTACGGCAACCCTGTCCTGGAAATCATGTTGTTAGACAACGGTGAACCTTCGAACTATGAAGAAGCGATGGCGGGCCCAGATTCCAACAAATGGCTTGAAGCCATGAAATCCGAGATAGAATCCATGTATGAAAACAAAGTATGGACTTTGACTGACTTGCCCGATGATCGGCGAGCGATAGAAAACAAATGGATCTTTAAGAAGAAGACGGACGCGGATGGTAATGTCACCATCTATAAAGCTCGACTTGTCGCTAAGGGTTATCGGCAAGTTCAAGGGATTGACTACGATGAGACTTTCTCTCCCGTAGCGAAGCTTAAGTCCGTCCGAATCATGTTAGCAATTGCCGCATACTATGATTATGAGATATGGCAGATGGACGTCAAAACGGCATTCCTTAATGGGCATCTTAAGGAAGAACTGTATATGATGCAGTCGGAGGGTTTTGTCGATCCTAAGAATGCTAACAAAGTATGCAAGCTCCAGCGATCCAGTTATGGGCTGGTGCAAGCATCTCGGAGTTGGAACATTCGCTTTGATGAGATGATCAAAGCGTTTGGGTTTGTGCAGACTTACGGAGAAGCCTGCGTTTACAAGAAAGTGAGTGGGAGCTCTGTAGCATTTCTCATATTATATGTAGATGACATACTCTTGATGGGAAATGATATAGAATTCTTGGACAACATTAAGGCCTACTTGAATAAGTGTTTTTCAATGAAGGGTCTTGGAGAAGCTGCTTATATATTAGGCATCAAGATCTATAGAGATAGATCGAGACGCCTCATAGGTCTTTCATAAAGCACATACATTGATAAGATTTTGAAGAAGTTCAAAATGGATCAGTCTAAGAAGGGGTTCTTGCCTGTATTGCAAGGTGTGAGATTGAGCTCAGCTCAATGCCCGACCACGGCAAAAGATAAAGAAGAGATGAGTGTCATCCCCTATGCTTCAGCCATAGGATCTATTATGTATGCCATGCTGTGTACTAGACCTGATGTAAACCTTGCCGTAAGTTTGGTAGGAAGATACCAAAGTAATCCCGGCAAGGAACACTGGACAGCGGTCAAGAATATCCTGAAGTACCTGAAAAGGACAAAGGACACGTTTCTCGTTTATGGAGGTGACGAAGAGCTCGCCGTAAAGGGTTACGTCGACGCTAGCTTCGACACAGATCTGGATGACTCTAAGTCACAAACCGGATACGTGTATATGTTGAATGGTGGAGCAGTAAGCTGGTGCAGCTGTAAGCAGAGCGTCGTGGCGGGATCTACATGTGAAGCGTAGTACATGGCAGCCTCGGAGGCAGCGCATGAAGCTATTTGGGTGAAGGAGTTCATCACCGACCTAGGAGTCATACCCAATGCGTCGGGGCCGATCAAACTCTTCTGTGACAACACTGGAGCTATTGCCCTTGCCAAGGAGCCCAGGTTTCACAAGAAGACCAGGCACATCAAGCGTCGTTTCAACTCCATCCGTGAAAATGTTCAAGATGGAGACATAGATATTTGCAAAGTACATACGGATCTGAATGTCGCAGATCCGTTGACTAAACCTCTCTCGCGAGCAAAACATGATCAACACCAGAACTCTATGGGTGTTCGATTCATCACAATGTAACTAGATTATTGACTCTAGTGCAAGTGGGAGACTGTTGGAAATATGCCCTAGAGGCAATAATAAAAGCATTATTATTATATTTCCTTGTTCATGATAATTGTCTTTTATACATGCTATAATTGTATTATCCGGAAATCGTAATACATGTGTGAATACATAGACCACAATACGTCCCTGGTGAGCCTCTAGTTGACTAGCTCGTTGGTCAACAGATAGTCATGGTTTTCTGACTATGGACATTGGATGTCATTGACAACGGGATCACATCATTAGGAGAATGATGTGATGGACAAGACCCAATCCTAAGCATAGCACAAGATCGTGTAGTTCGTTTTGCTAGAGTTTTTTCAATGTCAAGTATCTCTTCCTTAGACCATGAGATCGTGTAACTCCCGGATACCATAGGAGTGCTTTGGGTGTACCAAATGTCACAACGTAACTGGGTGACTATAAAGGTACACTACAGGTATCTCCGAAAGTGTCTGTTGGGTTGACACGGATCGAGACTGGGATTTGTCACTCTGTACGACGGAGAGGTATCTCTGGGCCCACTCGGTAATGCATCATCATAATGAGCTCAAAGTGACCAAGTGCTTGGTCACGGGATCATGCATTACGGTACGAGTAAAGTGACTTGCCGGTAACGAGACTAAATGAGGTATTGGGATATCGACGATCGAGTCTCGGGCATGTAACGTACCGATTGACAAAGGGAATAGTATACGGGGTTGCTTGAATCCTCGACATCGTGGTTCATCTGATGACATCATCGAGGAGCATGTGGGAGCCAACATGGGTATCCAGATCCTGCTGTTGGTTAATGACCCGAGAGCCGTCTCGGTCATGTCTGCGTGTCTCCCGAACCCGTAGGGTCTACACACTTAAGGTTCAGTGACGCTAGGGTTATTAGGAAGACTTGTATGTGAAAACCAAATGTTGTTCGGAGTCCCGGATGAGATCCCGGACGTCATGAGGAGTTCCGGAAGGGTCCGGAGGTAAAGATTTATATATGGGAAATTGTCAAACGGACACCGGAAAGTTTCGGGGGCATATCAGTATTGTACCGGGGCCACCGGAAGGGTTTCGGGGGTCCACCGGGAGGGGCCACCCCTCCCGGGGGGCCACATGGGCTGCGTGGGGTAGGATCCAGCCCCGGGAGGGCTGGGCGCCCCCCCTTGGGCCCATGCGCCTAGGGTTGGGGGGGGGGGAACCCTAGAGGGGGCGCCCCCCTTTGCTTGGGAGGCAAGTCCCCCCTCCCTGGCCGCCCCCCCTCTAGATCCCATCTAGAGGGGCCGGCCCCCCTTGCCCCTTCCCCTATAAATAGAGGGGTGAGGGGAGGGCTGCATACACAAGCCAAGGCGCAGCCCCTCCCCTCCCCAACACCTCTCCTCCTTCGTACGTGCTTGGCGAAGCCCTGTCGGAGTACTGCTGCACCAACAACACCACGCCGTCGTGCTGCCGTTGGAGCTGTCTTCCTCAACCTCTCCTTCCTCCTTGCTGGATCAAGACGGAGGAGACGTCGCCCGTACCGTACGTGTGTTGAACGCGGAGGTGCTGTCCGTTCAGCACTTGGTCATCGGTGATCTGAATCACCGCGAGTATGACTCCATCATCACCATCCCCTTGAACGCTTCCGCACTCGATCTACAAGTGGTATGTAGATGCAAACTCACTCCCTTGACTCGTTGCTTAGATGAACTCATAGATGGATCTTGGTAAAACCATAGGAAAATTTTTAATTTTCTGCAATGTTCCCCAACAATACGACACCCCAATCAAATGCAGAGCAGAGAGGAGGAAGAAGGAGGGGATGAACTCACCATGATAGAGAGGAGGAAGCCGACGCGCGCGCGCACCCATGCCCACAGGAGCGCCATCCAGGAGGCGGAGCCGCGGTAAAAGACTGAGAAGAGTCGCACCGGCGACCAGGGCGACGCCGCACCCGAAACCCTAGCCCCGCACACTCATGGAGACGCCGCGTCTTGTTGATGGAGACGTTGGTGCGACGCTCGCTGCGGGCGTGGCCCGACTTGTGTAGGACGTCAACGATGGGCGGCGGCGTTTGAGGGAGGGAGATGGGGAAGGGGATCGGCGGCGGCTGCGAGGGCGAGGGCGGCGGCTGATTCGAGTGCGGCGGGGGCGAACATCAGGGGGAATCGCTCGATCGATTCCCCATCCCTGGTTTTTTTCGTGGGTTAAACTTCGTAGATTTAATTTTCTAGTGGTTTTTTCCTCGTTCGGCGTTGTGGGAGTAGGCAATCGATGCTCGAACCAGCGGGTGGTTCGCTGATACGGACGAGGTAACGGTGAGGACGAAAATAGACCAGGTGAGGTGGGAGGAAGTACCAAAGAAGTACCAAAAAAGACCGGGTGAGGTGGGACGAAAATAAAACCCGGAACGCGACCTACCAACTGAGACATTAGGAGTAGAGATGCTCTACAGGTGTCTCCGAAGGTGTTTGTTGGGTTGGCATAAATCAAGATTAGGATTTGTCACTCTGTGTTTCGGAGAGGTATCTTTGGGCCCTCTCGGTAATGCTCATCACTATAAGCCTTGCAAGCAATGTGACTAATGAGTTAGTTACGGGATTAAACATTATGGAACGAGTAAAGAGACTTGCCGGTAACGAGATTAAACTAGGTATGATGATACTGACGAGCGAATCTCGGGCAAGTAACATACCGATGACAAAGGGAACAACGTATGTTGTTGTGCGGTTTGACCAATAAAGATCTTCGTAGAATATGTAGGAACCAATATGAGTACCCAGGTTCCGCTATTGGTTATTGATCGAAGATGTGTCTCGATCATGTCTACATAGTTCTCGAACCCGTAGGGTTCGCACGCTTAATGTTCGATGACGATTTGTATTATGAGTTATGTGATTTGATGACCGAAGTTTGTTCGGAGTCCCGGATGAGGTCACGGACATGACGAGGAGTCTCGAAAGGGTCGAAACAACAAAGACTGATATATTGGAAGGTTATATTCGGACACCGGAATGGTTCCAGAGTGATTCGGGTATTTTCCGTAGTACCGAGAGGTTACCAGAACCCCCCGGGAGAGTATTGGGCCTTCATGGGCCATAGTGGGAAGAGGAGGCCTGCGGCCAGGAGGTGGCGCGCGCCCCCCTAGCCAAATCGAGTTGGACTAAGGGAGCCCCCCCTTTCCTTCTCCCTCTCTCTTCCCCTTCCCCCTTCTCCTACTCCGAAAAGGAAGGGGGACTCCTACTAGGACTGGGAGTCCTAGTAGGACTCCCTCCTTTGGTGCGCCCCTCTAGGCCGGCTGCCTCCTCCCTCCCTCCTTTATATACGGGGGCAGGGGGGCACCCCAAAGGCACAACCGACAATCTCTTAGCCGTGTGTGGTGCCCCCTTCACAGTTTAACACCTCGGTCATATCGTCGTAGTGCTTAGGCGAAGCCCTGCGCCGGTAACTTCATCATCACTGTCGCCACACCGTCGTGCTGACGGAACTCTCCCTCGTCCTCAACTGGATCAAGAGCACGAGGGACGTCATCGTGCTGAACACGAAGGTGCCGTACGTTCGGTACTTGGATCGGTTGGATCGTGAAGACGTTCGACTACATCAACCGCGTTACTAAACGCTTCCGCTTTCGGTCTACGAGGGTACGTGGACACACTCTTCCGTCTCGTTGCTATGCATCTCCTAGATAGATCTTGCGTGATCGTAGGATTTTTTTTGAATTACTACATTCCCCAACAATGGTATCCCCAACACTGTCGTAGCTCCATTGGCGGCGCAGTCCGAGGGGAGGTGGCCTTGTGGCCACCGCATTGTGGAATTCAACCAGCAATGAGAGCCTCCCTCCTTTGAGAAAAAGGAAAAAAGAAGTGTCCCACTAACAAGTGGGTCCTGTGAAGTGGAAGAAATTTGGAGGCTACAATTTTGCAGCATCGGACTTTGCACGTTACCTCAACAACCTCTATAACATTATGGAGTGCACTCCAAAACGTTTTTGGAGGAAGTGGATATGGAGCATCTGCTAGAGTTGCTCTAAGGTCTTGAGCACATAAATTGTTCAGTATCAATTATGAATGAATGGATGAATAAAAAAGGAAAGTAAGTTTCTTGTTCAACGCTACTCCCTTCGTTTCAAATTAATGGAAGTTTTAGGTTTCTCGTAGGTCAAACTTGTTCACGATGATCAAACTATTGAAACATTTTCCTACAAATTTGTTCAAACTAAAAGAAGTTTAACTTGGGACAAACCTTGGACTTCAAATAAGTTGAAACGAAGGGTGTGGTTTACAAGTATATATCTTCAATCAATGATAAATAAACTGATTAAATTATGTTACCATTCAACTCACCTTTTGAATTTGCTTGGCGTTTGCGACCATAGCTCGCATCTTTTGCTCTGACAACAACGTGCTTCCATTTGACTTGAACAACTGGTTTATCTTCTTGTTCGTGCAGTCAGGCACGGACGCATTGTAGAAAGCATCAATCATCTTCCTGACCTCCTCCCGTTTGCTCAAAATTACAGGCCAGGAGAGCTCGGCCAAGGCTTGTGATAAGGTAAGCAGCTCAAACAGCTTACGGTCATCGTGAACCGGCACTCCCCACTCTTCATCATGGAATGCAACGTAGACGGGTTCTACAGAAGTGACGGTACCATCGAAAGTTATATGCGTATTGCAGCCCCATGCATGCTCCAAATTGGAGATTCACATGCTTGTGATGACTGATAATAAAGTCTTTAATTTATCATGGAGTTCATAGACTAATTCCTCCGGACGCTAGGGCACAACGGAAACGAAACGAAGTTCTCACCAGAGTTAGCAGTGATCCAGCTCCGGGACGACAAGCGCCTGTGAGGTCCCGCACGTCGCCGACGACGCGGACTCATCACAAGTCCCGATCCTCCCCTGCTTTCGCCTTGGTACTGCTCTGCCTCTACGCCTTGGCTCTAGGTACTACCTTGGAGGAGGCCGCAGGGCGAGTGGTGCAGATGCGCGGGAGCTCCGGCAAGCCGCCGCTCGCCAGAGACTCCGACTTGACGCCCGGCATATCTGAAGTGGCAACCGGTCGAGCTTGCAACGACTCTTTTAGATGAGCTTGCGACGATTCTTTGGGATGAACTTGCAATGGTTTGGAGCAGAGCGAGCGGCTGATAAGGTTTTTGAAACGAGTCGCGAAAGGACGGGTCTACCCTGTGGTTAGCTTCTGCTCTCCTACTCGCAGGGCGAGGGGCGAGGGGCGAGGGCAGAGACGTCATCCCGTTATGTGGCCACGGAGTTCGTTGTTTCGGGCTTGACGTCGCCGTCGGGTGCGGGTGCAACGGCCTCGGCACGAACGAGGAGGGGTGGCTTGGCGTCGGCCCGACGCCTCGTACCGTTACGCGCAAGCGTTGCGTTGCCATGCACCGCCCTGCTACCCACACGCACACACGTAGCCCTAGCCGGACCTCCCCTCCCTGTCGCTTCCTCCATCCGGCTTGCGCGCGGCGCACGTCCGCACTGAGCCGGCTCTGCGGCTCGCCACGCACGCACGTGGTTCCCGTCGGCAGCGACAACAGCTTCTTCTACTCGGTAGACATTTTGTTGTTCAAGGCAAGTCCTCCTTGGAAGAGAAGAGAAAATACTCACTCTGTACAAGGAAACAGAGAAGAACCCACAACTACTACAACAGAAGGCAGCAGTCTTTCTGCTCCAAGAGCATCAACAATTTACACGGGAACGTTCCCTTCAAGAATGGACCAGAAACCAGTCGTGAGACCTTGAGCTCAACTCAAGTTTTGGGCGGGAAATTTTGATCACTAGAGCGGGCTCTGCCTCTGAGAGTTACCCAGCAGAAAGCAGAATACAGTTATGCGGGAAGCGGCATTGTAATGTGGATCGTCCTTCAGTCAAGCTCAGATGAGATTAGATTATCTACCTACCAACTCTTGACAAAATTGGACCCTGTTTGTTGCCAATCAGCTACTGCTATGCAGTTTCTGACCCCTAGTGGCAACCAGTTGAGGAGATCGTAGCCCAATATCAGTGTAGCATTACACTAATCCAGTTGCAGGTGTTCTTCAGCACCTTGAGACCAACAAGCCACGACGACACCATCAGTTAATAAGAGAAGCTAAATACTCCTACATCGGTGTAAAATACTAGGCATGACTAGAAATTACAAGAGAACAGAAAAAAAAGTGTTACTTACAGAAAACACACGAGACATAACGCTAGAAAGGCAAAGCATTACGTCGATACGAAATTGTTTAACTGTGCATATATCATGCTCTTGCCTATCAGTTTACTTCTTTGAGAAGTACATGGAATCCTGGAAATGGAGCGGCTCGTTTCCCCACGAGGTCCACCCGGAACCCAATTCTCTTGCAAAAAGCTCTATGCACCTTGGAGGTTTTGGACCAGGGATATATTCTGAAAGAATTTCTTTTGCAGGTTAAGGATTGGACATAAATCACACCGCAACTATAAGAAAAAGAGCTGAATTGCATTTACGACAGAACATATGCTTCGTTGCAAATTATTAACTAAAAAAAATAGACAGGACATGACAGGCGGTGACAAATTACAGGCAAGGATACTCTGAAGAGGAGGTTTCCTTGAGTGTGCACCCGGAACACTCATAATTACTTGGCTGCCTTGTACAACCTTAAATTTCAATCCTGATTCAGATTCTCTATTCTGCAGGAAAAAAGCCAGGAGAACAGAATATATCGATTTCAGGATACACGGTCCAGATCAAACATTAAATTCCAGAAAAAAGGCAAATAATCTAGAGGAAAGAACTCACAACATTTATGTAGCCAAGAAGGAGACACTCATAAGGCCTGTGATGGAACAAGTCTAGATCGCCAATCAGTGAACCATCCGACTTCACCTGTCATTTGTTGAGATTTTTCAGGACCACATTGCACAAAACTAGCGGCAACCATCGTAAAATCACCAAATGTGTCAATGAAATAATTATTGAAAGATAGAAGGTGACACGTGAGTGTTAGCTGCAAACCTTCAGCCAATAAAACTCTGTGGGGTCTTTGACTCCCCAAGATGGAAGCAATTCCTCCTCAACAAACCTTCGCAGTTTCTCCCGATTTGTGATCCACAAAACTAGAAGCGCTCCAGCTGGATGTGCAAGTTCTTGAACTGGAAGATACAACAAATTTCTATTGGGAAGTGTAGGATACCTAGGGCATAAATTGTTGAATAAATGAACTGCAATTCATAAAGATGCCTAGCTGACAATGCATAAACGGGATTATTACAATTAAAAAGATGACAACAATAGGGAAGATGGATCCGTTTTAGCCCAAGAACATTTAATTTTCATGAAACTACCAACAAGCATATCCCCAAATCAGGTTTTATTGCATGAGAACATGATATCAGCACACATGGTTCATGGTCAGTGTATCATAAACACCAGTAAATCATAGGACACCACAAAAGATACTCTACATATAAAAGAAGGATTCAAGAAATAAGAAATGCTGTAATTACAAATGCAATATTCAGGAATAGTATGAAAAGAACCATGAATTATAGGTCATATATCACATAGCTGTGCTAACATTCAAAAAGCAAAGCAATCCAGAGTTTAACTAGTTAGTAAAAAAGAGAGGCAGAAAGTTAACAACTCAGTGTAGTTTAATTAAGGCATGTCACAAATAAACAAAAAGGAGAAATACTGGAAAGTCAGCCATCAATAAGACCCGACAATCTAAAGTTAGAAGAGTTAACTTACGCTTCTTTCTGGCGAACACATCCATTCTCCCAAGGTGGGTCAATAACTATAAGGTTGTACCCTATATTAGGATTATCTGGAGAAAGAAGACATCATCCACAAAATAAACGGATTAAGTACATCTGCCAATAGAACCGTAATAAGCACAGCAAGATCTATACCACGTATTAAAACAATTTTTATGCTACATTCCACGTACCAGGAATGAGATCACGAACATGTGTGAAGTCAGTCTTCAGTTTATGTATCATCAGCATCATGCAAAAAAACAAGAAGAATTAAGGATGGACTGTTCACTTAGATGAAATTAGATGAGACAGCCTGCACTAAAGAATGATCAACTCACCATCATAAAGCAACTTCGTTTTGGTAAAATATAAAGTCTACTCTGAAATTCTCCTTCTGCCTCATCATTTTCTTCAACACTGACTATCCTATTAAATAACGGACTGGATCTCTTTTGGACACCACAGGTACCTAGAACATGGTAGAGAAGGGTTTTATGCACTTTTATGCATCATTCATACCTATAATTCTATAAATATGATCACCAAGAAGGCAGAAGTACTCGTACAATTTTTGGTTTGATTATTTTACCTGCCTCGTCCTGACCATGAGGATTCTGAAAGCAAATAGTCATCTCGTAGAAAGGTGCTCGCCATGAGCCCCCAAGCTCAACAAAATTGTTCTCAGAACTAGTTTCAACATTTGGCCTGCACTCATCTCCCCTGATCATCCCCGGAAGGAACTCCAGTAGATCTTTCGCCTCCAGGAGTGAATTATGCGCGCTAATTAGCAAAGGTCTTGCTTCCTAGCAAATGGAACACCACAAGAGATCCAAACATTACATCAAAATACCTGTAGAACACTATTCAGCCTATTTTCTCTACCAATTGGTATAGGCACACTATGACTGTTTCACGAAGGGCATAACAAGACACCAGGTGTTAATAACAGCCACTCTCTAAAAATTCCTAAAAAAATGGCAATTCCAAATTTCTTGTTTGCTGATGACACAATTAAACTTTTTCTAGTTTACTGTCGTTGCTGCGTATGAACCAAATGTAAAGTTCATGTCACTAAGGAGGAATGAGCAGACCACAACCTTTACACTGATTCAGCTCTTAACTAATACCGTTAGAAGAAGGAAACAGCAGTAAATGAGTAAAAACTAATCTAAACCAATGTGCCACATGGTCACCTGGTGCCGCGCTTCTGCGATCCTCTCCACGGCGTTGAGTTCCCGGGGCTTGGGCTGGCGCTTCCGCTTGCGCTTCTTCCGGTCGGGAGACGGCGCCGTCCCCTCGGCCTGCGCTTCGCCTCCCTGCCGCGACGGGCCGAAGCTTCGGGAGTAGTACGCCGACGGGACGAGGCGGAAGCGCCGGTAGGATTCGCCGAGGAGGCGCACCGGGTCGAGGAAGGCGGCGCGAGAGCCTGCGAGGCGGTAGATCCCCGTGGCCTCCAGCAACCGGAGCTCGTCGGAGGGCTCCATCGGAGAGGCGCCGCCGCGGCGAAAGGGTTTGGGTCGGGAGGGAGCGTCGGCCGCAGGTAGGGGTTTAATTCCAGCAACTTAGCCGGTGGGTCCCACTTTCCAGAGCAACCAGCGGCCTGCGAACTGGCAGTGTCGCCGTCCACAGAAACCAACCCCCGCGAAATCTTCAAACCCCACGGCGACCGCCATGCCAATTTCGCTGCTCCTCTCCGCCCCCCTCCCCTGCCCGCCGCCGCCGCCGCCGCCGCTCCTCCGCCACGGCTGCCGGCGGGTCCCAACGCCCCTCCGCGTCTCCCTCCCGCCCCCGCCGCTCCGCGCGGCCCTCGCCGCCGCCAGTGGCGATGCTGGCGGGCGGCGGCTCGTGGGGACGCGCTGCGCGCGGGCGGCCGCGGCGGTTGGGGTTCCAGGGGGAGGAGGCGATGCTGGGAGTGGGGCTGGCACGGGGATCACCGCGGCTGCGGCGGCCACCGTGGCGCTCGCGGTGATGAACCGGGTGCTGTACAAGCTTGCCCTCGTGCCGATGAAGAACTACCCCTTCTTCCTCGCCCAAGTTCTCACGTTTGGGTAAGTTCGATTCTTCCAAGGACATCTAAGCTCAATTCCAGCAAAATTTACATCCGGTGCTACACGCTAGTACGTAGTATAAAACAATGTGCAGTGCAGCCCTTTCAGAGTTTCATACCAACTGAATGCATGTGTAATTCTTTTTGCGCATCCTTTTTGCACACTGATTTCTGTAAAGTCAATGCACAGACCGATTTTTCTAATTCTAAATGCTCCTGTACTGTTTCCTAATTTTTGCAGGTATGTTGTAGTGTACTTCTCTATTCTCTTCGTAAGATATCAGGCAGGTATTGTCACTAAGGAAATGCTAGCGCTTCCTAAATCGCGCTTCATGTTAATTGGCTTACTAGAAGCAATGGGTGTTGCGTCAGGCATGGCTGCTGCAGGTGATTACTGATAGTGATATCCCTACTTTACTTTCAGAATGAAGTATTTCAAATGCACTTCTTAACAGCTACGTACTCCCTCCATTCCGAATTACTTGTCGCAAGTATGGATGTATCTAGATGTATTTTAGTTCTAGATACATCCATTTCAGCGACGAGTAATTTGGGACGGAGGGAGTACATTATTTGAACTATGGTTTCTTCAGAATTCGGATCATAACTAAAATGAGTTCCGTGTTTGCATTTTTGTCAATGCTCACAGCTATGTTACCCGGGCCATCTATTCCAGTGTTGTCTCAGGTACTATTTTTTATTTCGCCTGACAGGTCTAAATTTTTCACATCTTCACTTCTGAGTATTTAATATCCTTTGCCAAGTACAAACATTCTCTTGTACTGCTTATATTCAATCCTGTATTAACTTGGTCATACATATCCCATCTTTGCGATATCCTGGATTTATTTATTATTCCAATTTTCTAATCATCCCTCTTGAGGTTCTTCTGTTACATATCTCAGTGCTTTCTAGACGTACTACTTTGATAGTCTTGCTGGCTGCAGTGCTAGGTTAAATATCTGTGCATAAAGACCACTAGTACTTTCTTTCGGTGATTTTGTGCGGACTCAGTACTCTTAACACACTTGCTGTTGTTTTGCAGTCTTTTTTGGTATGGCAGCTTATTTTATCAGTCATCGTTTTGGGAAGGAAATATAGAGCAAACCAAATTCTTGGATGCTTGCTTGTTACAACTGGAGTAATTCTATCAGTAGTGAGGTATGCATTGGAACATCTAGCCTTGTTTGGAATACTCATTTATGTACTTCATATCACTGTTCACATAAAAAAATGAACAATACTTTATGTGCTTACCGAAAAAGGCTTTCGCCCCGCTTTATATATAAAGCACCAAACCACAAAGACCATGATACAAACTCACGCCACCACCGCACACGACACACACACCCAAGGCAAGATACAAGGGTGCCAGGCACCGCCACACCACCCCAACGACTACCAAGCCACTACAAATGCGCGAGGACGAACTGCTTGGAGCCACCAGAGACCTCCTCCGAGGGGAGGTGAGACGGGAACGACGGAACCAGGACTCCAAGATGGTGCCTCCAAGAAGGGAACGACCACGATAGCCGCCACCATCCGATCCCAAAGATCGGGTTTTCACCCGGAGCAACTCGAAGGAGAAAGGCCACTACGACGGAGCCTACAGGAAGGATACGGTGTCCACGGACGCCGCCACCGTCGGCCAATACAAGATTGGGCAGGTAATGAACCCCAGCACGCCCACCCCTCCGAAGCAACCTAGCTCCGTCAACCACCAGCGACCACCCACCCACGTGGCCGTGGCCGCTCGCCCGCACCCGAGGCGCAAGTCCCGCCCACGAACTTCGTGCCTCCCGCCGCCGGGGCCGCCGCCTTGCATCCAGACACCCCCAGGACCGACCAAAGTGATCAGCTTGGGCCAAAGGGCGCACCCGACCGAAGAAACCGCGGCATACATCCCGCCTCGAACAACGCCGGAGTTGCGTCAGCCCACACTTGGCCGAGGAACAGGGGAGGAGGGGGAGCGGACGCATCCGGGCCGGCACACCCCTGTGCCAGCGACGGGTGGCCCGGGCTCGGCGGCGCCTCCCGTCCCTCCAGCCTGCCTCCCCACCGGACAACTCGGTGTCGCCCCACCTCGGCGGCGACCGCAGCTCCACGTAAGGCCACCAACATACACCCGCCCGCCGGCAAGGAGAGATCCCGAGGGCCGCCACCAATCGCGAAGGAAGCTCACCGAGGAGCCCATCTGCGCGGCCCACCGTCGTCCAGCCGCCGAAGCTTCGGATCCCGGCCAGCCCGCCCACCAGCCAACCGCTGCCGCGTCGCACCACCACCCGCCGTGGCATGGCAGGGGCAGAGACTAGCAGCCCGCGCCGCCAGGTCCCAGATCCGGCCTCGACCCGCGCCGAAGGACCCAGATCTGGCGACCAAGGCACGCCCACCACCGCCGCGCCGGTCACGCCGCCGCCACGAAGCCGTCGCCAGCAGGCTCAAGCTCGCCGCCGCGCTGCCACGCCCGCCGCCAGCGCCGCATCCCAGGCGGCCGCCACGACCCGCGCCAGAGGCCCCCGCCGAGGAGACAAGGCAGCCCCGCTGCCGCCGGCGCCTACCAGGCTTCGCCCGGCGCGCCCTCTCTGGCGGCGGCGAGGGAGAGGAGGGAGGAGGAGGGGAAGCCCGCCGGCGGCGCTAGGGTTTCTCCCGAGACGCGCGCGCAGGGCGCGTCGCGGGAGCGAGAGGGAGGAGGGGATCCCCTGCGGTCACGGAGCTCAGATAGACGCCAACCATCACTTTATGTGCTTCACATCACTGTTCACATAATTTGAACTGAATTGTTTCCAACTGTCTGTTATATTGGGCATCATGGATTCATTGGTATTGTGTATTGGACATGTTCGCATAAGCTTCTGATAAGGCGTAATTGTCAGCTGCTAACTATTTATTGTAGCACCTTCATGAATCGGAATGGTTATATTGTAGAACTCGGACACAATAAGATTGTTATGTGACATATTTTAGATTCCATCCACTAAAAGAATGCAATGTAACTAGAATTTGTGTTGGAAAGTTATTAGCATAAACCCGATCAATTCGTACAAAAGTATCGTATTTTCTTTCTGCTTTCCAATTTCTCGGTAGCATCAAGGGCATAATAAGCTAAGATATTTTCCGTAAGTTTTCTAACATGTAATTTTCCACTGACATGCAGCTAACTCCCTCATATTTGTATGTGAAGGTGCTGTGGCTAAGTACCAGCACTTACACTTGATTAACCCCTTCTATTGGTTACTTAAGTATGCATTGTAGTCAGTCATCCAAGGTAAGTGCGGTAGATGCGTCTCTCTGCAGCAAGGCTCACTGCTTTAGGCTCATGTACCAGATACTTCTGATAACCATAAACCCTTGTTATAATTGGAATAAAACTTAAAGGAAGCTTTTGTGATGTGATCACCTGTATATGGCTTTAACTCTTGGGTGCTTTGGCAGCGTTGTGCCTCATCTGATCAACCTTCCAGATGTACAGTTAGTGGTCGAGACAAAATGCACAAATTATAATGGATCAAAAGTGAGGAAAACAAAATGTGGGGACTGAGAAATGAGCATGGTTTGACACTGATAGGGTAGCACTGTAGTGCATGTATGGTACATGGATATAATGTGGCTAATATGATGAATGTAGAATACTTGCATTTTATGTGTTGATTGACTTTTGAGAATTTCCTGGCCATGCTTTTACTTTATGAATGCAGTGGAGCAAATGGTGGTTCATCTCTGTCTGATGTCAAGTTTTTTTGGCCAGCAGTTTTGATGGCTTCATCTGCATGTCAAGCTGGTGCATCTATAATCAAGGTTGAGTGGACTTGCTGGTGTACCCCTGATGAAACTTTCAGTTATCCCAACTCTAAGTCTTGTTATTACTGTGGCAGGAATTTGTTTTCATTGATGGTGCCAAACGCCTTGAGGTTCGTAATAAAATAATTTCAAGATATAGTTAATGTGAATATTCGTTGTACCTATTTTTTTGTTCTTATTTTAAGCTATTTCTGAGCTGAAAGCATGACGGGCTTAGTTCTCTTTGTTTTTACACAGGGAAAACGGCCTGACATATTTGTGGTCAACTCTTTTGGGTCAGGATTCCAGGTAAGCTTAAAATCATCTCTATTATAAAACATTGTTGGTTTAATAGTCACTGGTGAAAAGAAGAACGTTACTCAAACCGTCTTGTTTGGTATCCTTATTCACTCCTCAACCCATTGGATTTTCTCCTTTTTGTGCACTCCAAGTCTGCCATGTTGAACTATGCAGGCTCTTTTTGTTTTGCTACTCCTGCCGTTTCTCTCTAATTTGAAAGGCATTCCATTGACTGAGCTCCCCGCATATGTAAACCGTGGTGCTGCATGCTTTCTGAATGTTGGTGGCAATCTGAACGGTGAGTATTACTCATCATCGTAGTATCTTCAGATGCTAAATAGTTGAGCATTGTTTGTACTCCGTATACCATGTGTTACTTCAAATCTGTTGTTGAATGGCGACAAAACCTTCCCTAGAATCTTGCACTAATAAGTATCGTTCTTCTTTTTACATTTACTTGGACAAATTGTTCTGTATGCATGGCATACACGAACACAACACTCGCTATATATTGCAGTTCATTATGTTGAAGGGCCCTTGTTTGTCGCGTTGATGCCTTGACCAGTGATTAGTAAAAGCTATGTGTAAAGATGAGAGGCTGCCATAGTCACTTTTCCCTGATGATACTGCAATCATGTGCTGATGTTTTGAGTTTTCAGATTGTCCTGGAGCCCCTTTGCTACCACTGCTCTTCATAACCATGAACATGGCCTTCAACATTTCTGTGCTAAATCTGGTGAAGATGTCTACAGCACTGGTTGCTTCGTTAACAGCAACATTAGCAGGTTCAGTAACGAAACACACTCCCTCTGAATAGTTTAAGAAGCACTATGATGGTTCGTACGACTGCGAGGCACAGATTTTCGTATTGAGTTAAACGTGCCAAGAAGAAGCTGTTTGCAAAATTGAAACATTCAGCTTGGCATGCAAATCATTTCGTAGGATTGTGCTAGCACATATGCCCTGATAAGTAATAAGCACCTAGCGCCTGGCACGTGCGTGCAAACACACAATTAGATACGATTCTTCTGTGTGGTCAATCATATTCATCTCTAACTTTCTGATTCCTTCTTCCGCTGCAGTACCTCTTTCGATATACGTCCTGTCGCTTCCTCTGCCATACATGCCTGGAGGAACAAGTTTAAGCACCTCCTTTTTGGTCGGCGCTGCTGTCTTGGTGCTTGGGTTGCTCCTATATAACCTTCCTCAGAACTCAGCTGATCAAGTGAAGACAGAGTGATCTAAAACCAAAATACTCACAAGGATGGCAGAAAGCTTTTGATGCACCTTGATACAAGACCGTGCATTCAGTCAGCAGCACATGTTTGTACAGAACTTCTGAAGAGTGGGACGCTCTGCAACCTGAGAGAAATCTTTTCGGGCTGGCAGGTCTAATAAGCTCTAGCCTATAACGAACTCCCGGTGCCCCCAGCTCCTCTTTAGCGACTCCAGCAAGTAGCTTCAGTCTTTCTGTCAAGAGAGCGCTTGGAAATATCGGAAGCTCGGTGTTCATGTGGTTGCAAATCATACTCCTTCCCATCTTATACTAAAGCAGTGACAACTAATATGGAGCGGAAGGAGTATTTATTTTCATGATTCATATCCACATTTCAGTGTAAAGGTTGTTTCTACTTGTACGTCAATGTATTGCCAAAAGAAAATGCTTTAGTACTCGTACCACCATGCAAATCCTCATCAAGCGCAAAAGACACGGGGTTGTCTTGTCCATTTACCTCACAGTCCAAGTACTGAGAAAATGTTCAGTTAACAAAATATTGATTTTTTTTTGAGAAAAAATATAGAATTTTTTGACAGGACGGAGTTGGTTGCTTCGTCCACTCTCCGGTACTAGAATTTTTAGCTTGTGTGTGTGGTTCTTGTAGACATCTTTCCTTTTGCTGAGATTTCTTATACACATTTTTTTTTTGAGAATCGGATTTCTTATACACATGTGCATTGAAAGCAACTGTACCTACAGGCAGTGGCGTAGCTTGGGCCAAAATTCTGGAGGGGCAATGGGCTTAGGGGTAGTGAAAGATTTCTTCATGAGCTCCGCCACTGGCTCATGGGCTTTCCACACAACGCATGCTGCACTTTTTGAGGGCCAAGGAAATGGGCATTTTGTCCTTGTCAGGAAACCCCAGGAGTTCCAGCAAGGAACCTCTCGCCATACGTACGATAGCATCAATATCTATCTGTTCGGATTGTGGTGATCCATTCGAGTTTTTAGCACGAGGGAAATGCGCCGCTACGTGGCCCGTTCCTTCGAGACAGAACCCGTCAGAGAATGAGAAACAAGAGGAACTACAAGGGTTGGACGCGTTTTGCTGCGTCACTGATATTGTTGGATTTCTTACAAAAAATATTCATAAGGTGTATTATTGTTTTTGAAAAGTCAAACCTTTTAAGTTTGACCAAATTTATATATAAATATATAAAAACCCACAATATCAAATCGGTACGATTAGATTCATCATGAATTGATTTTCCATACTTTTTTTGGTTAATATTGTGGTTGTCGATATTTTTTTGCTCTGAACTTGGTCAAACTTAGAGAATTTGACTTTCCAAAAAACGAATAGCGCTTATATTTTGAATTTGATGGAATATTTAGTTTGGCGGATGGGGAAGATGATGGAGTGTGTTTTACTTTTATTTATAATGTTGTGATTTGATAGGCCTTTTGTGGTGTGGTTCTGTGTTATCCGCTAACCAATGTATATTTATGTGAGTAAAATTCTGCGTCGGTGGCTACATATACTATATTGATACTACAATATCACATGGTGGCGCTTCTTTATTCTATGTGATGGAAGAGTATGTGGGATTGATATGTTTTTTGTAGGTCGGTTGCTACTATTGATTTGTAAAATCGTTGGCCTGGTCAAAATTGTAAACCAAATCCAAAATGAATAGCTCAGTTAAATGGTAGAGCTTCAAAAGTTAAGGAACATAGGAAAAAGGAATTGAATGGGGGAGCTCTTTGAGAAATTGTTGACCCGGCCAATATAGGGTGACCTGATTCTACATATTGAAGACCTTAATTAATTGTGAGCCTTAAAAATTAGAAAGCATAGTGTATACTCCTCCGTCTAGGTGAGTAAGTCATCTTAGGTTGTGCACCGTGACTAAGGAGGAGGGGAAAACGAGAGATGTTAATGTTTATTTGCTAATTAATAGCATTGCATGCAATGAACCAACCACTGCATGTCGTATTTGATAGTCTCAAGTCATTAAAAGCATGCACACCCCTTGTCTCTTATTGGTTGATATGTGAAGAAACAAGAAACGAGGTAAAAGTTAATGCACCGAGCCTTAGTATTTTGGGATTATTTGATTTCTGTAAGATGACTTACACACCTAGACAGAGGGGGTAGTATAAAAGAATTGAATAGAAAGCTTTGAGAAACTATTGACCCGGTCAAATCCCCAATTTTAATTGGAGAACTCAATTGAATGCGGGCTCTTAAAAAAACATAGTGTTATAGAGAATATGATTTGCACTGCAACGCAACATATCTCGATGAGAATTAGGCCGTTGCGTACACCACCACGCGTGATTAAGAGGGTGTTTGGATCACTAGAGACTAGAGACTAGAGACTAGTAGTAGTCACCTTTAGTCGGTAAACCTCCAAACACCCCTGACTAGTGGGTGACTGAAACTAGTTTAGTCCCTAGTCACCCCACCCCCAACTTTTACTGACTAGAGACTAGTAGTAGTCACCTTTAGTCAGTAAACCTCCAAACACCCCTGACTTTTACTGACTAAAGTCCCCCTCTCTCTCCTCTAATTGGTGTTGCACAAGGGACATTTAATACTGAGACATTTAATGCTGACTAGTAGTAGTCACCTTCCAAACAGGGCCTGACTAAAAACTTCTAGTCTGACTACTACTAGTCACATGACTAGAGAGTATCCAAACACCCTCTAAGGCTGGTCACAATGGGCAAAAACATAAGCTAGTAATTTACACACTTTCCTAGACTATGTTACTACCTCCATAGTGGGTAGTAACATCTATGTAGTGTCATGCAACGATGTATTTATTAGGTTATAGACTCATTGTTTCTTGGAGTGTGTGATGTTCCGGTAACTTAGCTAGTTACCACAAGCACCTCTCTCTTCATTAAATACGTGCCACATAAGCAAAGTTGTATTGGAGTGTGTGATGTTACTTCTAAGTTCCTCCCCACTGTGACCAGCCTAATTTGGATGCAATGCAATTACTCGTCGTTAATCCCCAAGTCTAATATGCTCATGTTGTACTATGTACCTGAGCTGAGTTTGAATGAAAGTTTGGCGCTTTGGGCACCTTTTCTTGTTAAAAAAAGACGTTTATTATCTTTTGTACTGCTTATAAAAATATCGCCCTGCTTCAGAATGACTTTTTCGTCATGTTTGATTCTGAAAAAGATTTGAACTTTATTTTTTATTTTTTTACAATTACTAAATTATTTTTCGTATATAGGGTGCGCTGTCACCCAGGTTCACGGTGGTATTTCTCTCCACATTCCTCACCATATTTTTGTATGCACACTTCTGTAAGAATCTGTTTGACATTTTAGAAAATATGAGAAAATTAACAGGTTTGCAATGTGCTACAACAGAAAGTTTCTCATTATTGGCCAAAAAACATAGCAAGGCTTTACATACAGCGCTCCAGAAATTGGGAATGTGACATCCATGTCTTCCTTGGAGTTTAAACAGGACCAGAGTCCTACTGCCTAAGCCCTACTGGAATGTCATGGTGTCAGAGCATCTCTAGAAGATCCTGCAACCGGCCGTCCCGTAAAACTCGTTTATGGTATTCCGAAAACATTTTTTGCAGGCCGCCGGATGGTGAGCCAGAGCAGATCCTGCATACCTAGCCCGCATATTTGAACTTGCATTTCGCGCTTAAAACTAGATCGCCGGAGTTCGACATACATAGCATACGGGAGTTCATCTGGTACATACCACACGGGAGTTCGTTATTACAAACCGAAATTAAACATAGCATAGGGAAATCTAACACGCTAGCATACTACATCTACTCGCCGGAGTCGCCGGAGTCGCCCTCATCGTCGGAGTCACCGTCGTGGGGCGGGGCTCGTTGCCATGGAGGGTGTGGTAGATCAGCATACTGAAGAGCCTCTGCTGGAGTTGGTACTCCTCACGGAGCGTCGGGACGAGCACGGCCGCAGCTGCATCTTCGGCGGTGGGTGCCTCCCTTGCCTCCCACCACGTGTGAAAAAACATGTGGTGCCCCCATGTTTGGTTTTGGTAATTGATGAAAATCTCTATGGACTAATGGTTGCCTTGACTTATATTTGAAGGATTTGTCCATAGGTATTGCTTGAAGACCATTTGTTGGTTTCAAAGTTATTAGAAGAATAATGTGTGCTGACCAAGGTGCTACTCAAGGATTTATCCAAAGATTAGTCACGTGAGAGTTGAGCATGTTGCAAGCATGTCTTGAAGAAGAAAATTGTGCGAACATTCATGTTTACCTTCAAGACATCATCTTAATGAAGAGAGTTGGAAAGATTCAAGGTTGATCAAGTTTAAGTACAAAGAGTGATTTAAGTTGATCTACACACAAAGCGTAGAAGATATACCAAGTGGGATCAAGTGATTTCATGGTATGGTAAGCATTGTCCATTACGCTTTGTGTACTAACCCGTGGTCTATGTGAGAGTTTTTTTGTGGGGTTAGGCATGTTTCCATGGTCATGCATCAAAAGGAAGATATCATATATCCCATGGAGGATGACATCAAGTCGTGATCGTCATCAAGATTGCGGTGTGAAAGTTCAAGTGGAGCATTACAAAGAGATCATGCTTGAATCTTGTTGTCCATTGTGGTGACAATGGACTTGTGAACATGTGCCGAAGAGTGGCTCACCCATAGTGGAGTATGGGTGAGCAATCAACTAGTCTTCATCGAGCCAACACAATCAAGAAAGGTGGTCCAATTTGAGGAAGTCAAGATCGTCATTATCTAGCTCAAGTGGACTATGTGCAAGGCAAAGGTTTTCCCTTGATAGGTTTTCTATTTTGCCGGTCTCATGGTGGTAGTTGGGAGACCGGGTTATATCATCGATTGCCATACTATCAATGGGGGCTCTCAAGTGAGTGGCTTGATCGTATCGTTTGTATAGAGCTCAAACCATGACATTCTTGCATCATCTTTCTTGGTTCTTATTTGGTGTTTCTCTTTATGAGTTTTAGAGCTTATGGTCATCTTCAAGACAAGCTCGAGTTCGTCAAAAATGGAGTTCATATGCATCTTCTATGATGTTTTCGATGTTGAAGTTTATGTCGGTTCTTCACTCATGGAGGTTTCACATCTCTATATCATAGGCATAATCTATTGCCACTTCTGAAGTTTTCCAGTCGTGATTTGGAAACTCTTGTCATCAGCTTTCTATCAAGCTTGAGTTCGTTTGCAGAAGTTATGGCAGTTTTGGTCTTCTCGCATCCTTCTGTTTTGCTTGGGTAGTTTTTCAGCTTGAGCGGTAGCACCTCTCAAGCGGTAGTACCTCTCACCTGATGCCGCTTCCGCTTATTTTATGCTTCTATTACACAATCTGCTTGAGCGGTAGTACCTCTCTAAGAGGTAGTACTACTCCCCCAAGCGGTAGCACCTCTCAAGCGGTATTACCTCTCCCCCGAGCGGTACTACCTCCTAGCAAAACTACCGCTCATGTTTTTCTGTCTTGTTTGGCTATTTTGACCGTGCTAAGCGGTATTACCGCTCCCTAGACCGGTAGTACCGCTTGAGCACGAATGTGGGCATAACGGTTGGATCCGGGGGGGGGGGGCCCTATTTAAGGGGGCCTTCTTCCCCAATGGTCCCTATACTTCTAGCTCGTGTTCTTCCCCTATTGTTGACCTTCTTCGAGCTTGCTATCTTCAATACCTCCAATGATTCTTGCTAGTTATTTAGGGAAAAGAGAGAGGAGATCTAGATCCACATGTCCACCAATCACTTTCTCCTCGAAGTGAGGGGAACCCCTTGGATCTAGATCTTGGAGTTCTTTATGTTCTCTTCTTTGTTCTTCCTCTCCTTTTCCTCCATAGAATTAGTTTTTGTGGTGGGATTTGGGAGAGAAGGACCTGGGCACTCCGTGTGCCCTTGCCATTGCATTTGGTGCATAGGTTTGAGTTCTCCACAGTGATATGTGGAAGTGAAGTTTGAGTAGCTTATTACTCTTGGGTGCTTGGTACCCTAGACCTTGTTCCTCTTGGGTGCTTGGGCGCCCTAGACGCTTGGTGGTGTCTCAGATATCAGTCATTATGGTGTAAAGCTCCGGGAAAGCATCGGGGTTTCCAATTAAGTTGTGGAGAGCAATTTGTATGGGTTCCGTTGACCGCCCCCAATGGTTGCTGAAGTGTACGGGTTTGGTGACCGCCCCAAGGGTTTCCATTTGTACGGGTTCGGTGACTGCCCTCAAGGGTCCCTTAGTGGAATCACGGCATCTTGCATTGTGCGAGGGTGTGAGGAGATTACACTGGCCCTAGTGACATTTTAGGGGAGCATTGTGCCTCCACACCACTCCAAACGTAGATTAGCATCCGCAAGGGTGTGAACTTCGTGACACATCGCCATCTCCGCGTGCCTCGGTTATCTCTTACCCTAGCCCTTGACTTATGCACTTTACTTTGTGATAGCCATAATGTATCATGTTATATATCTTGCTATCACTCAGTTGTTTATCTTGCTTAGCATAAGTTGTTGGTGCACATAGGTGAGCCTAGTTGTTTTAGGTTTTGTGCTTGACAAATTAAATGCTAGTTTTATTCTGCATTTGTTCAAGCCTAAACCGTAATTATTTTAAAGCACCTATTCACCCCCCTCTAGACGACATCCATGATATTTCAATTGGTATCAGAGCCTCATCTCTCTTTATTAGGCTTAACTTCCTAGAGAGTAAAGATGTCGACTAGGGGATTAGGATTCTCTAACACACTTAGTTTCAATGGCACAAATTTTGATGTTTGGGTAACTCGCATGCTTAATCTCTTTAGGGTGATGGACCCAAATTTAGAGCGAATTGTTGATATGGGGTTTTATCCTCCAAAGGATCCTCAAACCATATCTTTAGAGGATGATAAAAACTCTTATCTCAATGCTCAAGGTTCTAATGTGCTTTTCGATGCTTTGAGCAATGTAGTTATATTTGAACTCATGTCGTTCCGGGATGCTCATGAGTTGTGGACAAAGCTTCAAGATAAATATGGCGTGTCCAAGATTTATGGGGATGATTGTTCTCCCTCCACCTCTGGCCGTGTTGTGTTCTCAACTTCTTCTACTTCACCCACATGTGGTTTTCCACAAGGTAATGATATGGTGAGTAGTGTTGGTCATTGCAATGATGATAGTGTGCTTATCGTTGATGAGGCCTCATCACAATCTTATTGCAATTCTCCATCTTTGGACTTTAAGACTTCGAGCACCTTACATGTTTCACATGATTGTGTTGATAGTCCGTGCATATCATGTAGAAATTGCTTGACTGAATCTCTGATGATATGCTTGCTATATCTTGTTGCCATGATAAAAATGCCTGTATTTCCTTGAGTTGTTGTGCTAACAATGTAGAGGAAAACCAATGTCTATGGAACAAGACTTGGTCTTGAATGGTGCCTCTAGGAATCCTACATCATCATCTATTGTGTCTCACTTTTGCCTTATGGCTAAGGCTTCAAATGTATCTCCTACTTTGAACCACAATATGTCTCTTGATGATGATGTCGATGCTGCTGATGATGAGGATACTGATGAAGAGAATGATAATGTTGCCTCCTTAAAAATTAAGGGGGAGATGATTTTTAGATCTCTTCATAAGAATAAAATTGCTCGTTCCAACTTCATGGAAATCATGTCTATTGCCATTGAGGGCAAGAAATACATTGATGAGCTGGAATATCATCTCGAGGACCATGAGGTCACCATTGATAAAATGGAAGGTCATGAGCGTGATCAGACTAATGAGATCACGTACCTCTCTCAAGCTCTTGAACTTGAACAAACTACCAAGGAATCTCTTGAGGAGACTTTTGCTCTAGAACTATCTGGAATAAAGGAATCCCGTGATAGAGCCCTTGAGGTGGCCAATGATTCCAAAACTAAAATTGCCAAGCTTGAGGTTGCACATGGTAGTCTCATGCTCAACTTAAAGCTTCTTATTCAAAATAGCTTGCCAAGTTTCCTTATCCTCTGTTGTTAATGATGATGGTTGCGCTACTAACTCTATTTCTTGTGAAGCATCCATTTTGAAGGAGAATGTTGAGCTAAGGGCTCAACTCGAGTTGCTATCGAGCAATTATGGGAAATTGGAAGAAAGTCATGTACAACTCACAGGCTCTCACGATGTTCTTCTAGTATCCCATAATGTGCTAAAGATAGCTCATGAGGCTATGATTACTAAGGTAACATCTAGTGAGCCTCATGGGGATACTAGCACTACTTCAAGTCAAAATGCTATATTGCCATGTGTCAGTCCTTGTAATTCATCTACTCACAATGTTGCTACTTCTTGTGATGAATTTCTTTCCTTTCCTTGTTGCTCTAACGATGAAGCTTATACTTTATCTAGTACTTGTGTTGATACTAACCATGTAGAGGAAATAAAAGAGTTCAAGGCCCAAGTCACTTATGTGAAGAAAGACTTGAAAAAGTGTCATGAAGGGAAGTCCACACTCAACAATATCTTGAATGTACAAAAATCCCCCAATGACAAAGGTAGACTTGGATTCAACTCCAATAAGAATAAGTCCAAGATCAACAAGAAGAAGGGCCAAGAACAAGTCAAGAATTCGGCCAAGATTATTTGCTTCAAGTGCAAAATTGAAGGGCATCATGTCAAATCTTTCCCATTGAGGAAGAAGTCCATTAGTGACAAGCAAGAAGGGAAGAGACCACAAGTTCAATCTCATGCTCAACCACAAGTTGTAGAAAGGCCACTTCCCAAGAAGACTCAAGGTAGTGATCTTCAAGTTGAGAAGTCAACTAAGAAGAAAGAAAAGAGTAGATGTTGTTACTTATGCCATGAGAAGGGTCAACTTGCTTCTTCATGTGGTACCTTATCCAACCCGATTCTAACTGATGATATTTATTCTCTTCTGAAGGATAAGGTTGGAAATGTGTTTGCCAAGTTTGTTGGTACTCTAAGTGGTGTCAAGCAAAGAACCATTTGAGTAGCCAAGACTATTGTGACTAACCTCTTAGGACCCAACTTGGTTGTGGACCAACAAGCTCAAACTTGATCAATAGGTGTTTTTGGAGGGCATTGGAGACTTGGCTACACTATGAAGAATTAAGGGGTCTTCATCATTCATCGTGTCTCAAGCCAAGTCATTTGGATTATCAAGTTTATATCTTATATCCAATGTGCCTCCTTGCGGTAGCTTGTACTTTAATTGTTTACATCGAAAGTTACTTGCCCCTTAACATGTTTTGGTTTTGTACCTTGCATGTGTTTGTATATGTTGTGCTTACAATTTGCTTATATTGAGTAATCAAGCATGTGTATGTTGGTTTGCACGTCATGTACATGCGAGTCTTGTGTTGAGCCTTTTTGCATAGTGTTTGTATCTTAGTTGGCTCTTGTGAGAGATTAATGGAACATCCCATTTTGGGGGAGTGATGTGCTTTGTGCACTTCATGATCCTATAAATGTGTGTACATGAGGAATACCACCTATTATTGATACAAGATTATCTAGTCTCTATGTGGTATGTCTTCTCATGAGAAAATTCAAAATCTAAATAGTCCATTAACTATTTCATATTTGATCTTATTTGCATCTTTTTAAGATTTTCGGGGTATCACATTACCGAGATTATGTTATGCCCTAACCCTAACCGATTCGGTTAGGGTTAGGGCATAACTAATCTCGGTAAGACCGATTACACAAACTCGGTAAGACCGATTTTGGTAATAAGCTTTCCAGAGAGTTGGTCAGGTAAACTCGGTGGGACCGATTTGCTCTTTTCGGTGAGACCGAAATGTTACAAAAGGGAAACAGAGAGTTTACATTGCAATCTCGGTGGGACCGATCGCTCACTTCGGTTAGACCGAAACGTTACGAAGGGAAACAGAGAGATTACAATCCCATCTCAGTGAGACCGAGATCCCTATCGGTAGGACCGATTTGCTTAGGGTTTGTGGCAGTGGCTATGACTTTTGGAATCGGTGGCGCCGGATTGGAAGAATTGGTGTGACTGATTTTGGCTTTGGGTTTAGGTCATTTGTGGATGTGGGAAAGTAGCTGAGGTTTTTGGAGCATATCACAAAGCACATGAAGCAAGAGGCTCATTAAGCAACACCTCATCCCTCCTTGATAGTATTGGCTTTTCCTATAGACTCAATGTGATCTTGGATCACTAAAATATAAAATGAAGAGTCTTGAGCCTTTGAGCTTGAGCCAATCCTTTGTCCTTAGTATTTTGAGGGATCCACTTTCATCATCCATGCCATGCCATTCATTGAGCTTTCCTGAAATAATAGTCTTGGAATAGCATTAGCTCAATGAGCTATATGTTGTTATGAATTACCAAAACCACCTAGGGATAGTTGCACTTTCAATCTCCCCCTTTTTGGTAATTGATGACAACATATAGATCAAAGCTTCGACAAAAGATAATAAGAATAAAAACATCGTCGCTTTGAGAAGTATGTGATAAGCAAGAGCTCCCCTTAAATTTGTGCATAGTTTGAAATTTGCTTTGGACTGCAAATGCACAAGGAATTAGGCTCATGGGTTACTCTTCCATGTCACATACATCTTGGTGGAGCGCTCAAAATGATAAGCATTGAATACATGCACTCATCACCAAGCAAAGTGAATGATCACATAAGATAGATAGGATAATATCATCAAAAATGCATAAGTGTAGCTTATGATCAAACACATGATCATCAATGTCTCACAAGCATAGTATCTCAACCAATCAAAAAGAAAACAAGTTTAAACCAACAAAGCAAGAGAGAACAAAAGCAACACACTCTCTCTCGAAGCCTATGATCTATACATTTTTCTCCCCCTTTGGCAACAAGTTACCAAAAAGTTCATGGAAAATGCATAGTGCTAGATTGACTCTCAGGCTTGATCTTCAGTTGGTGGTGTCCGGATAACTCCAAGGATGAAGGCTTCAGTTGATGTAGAGGGTGCTAGAGTTGATGCTGAAGCTGGTTGCACTGGAGCTGAAGGGGCAGTAGCTGGTGCTGAAGATGTTGCTCTAGTGTCTGGCACTGGCACAGCAGCTGACCTCTGAGCTCTAGGCACTCTGGCAAAGACATTTGTGGTTGTCTTGCCCTTCCTCTCCTGCATGTCATCCTGCAGTTGCTCCACAACTGACTGAATCTCAGTTACTTTGACATCTAGATCATAGAATTTTTGTTCCATGATTCTTTCCAAGCTCTCCTGGTTTTGAGTTAAGGTGGCCAACCCCTTCTCAATCCTCAAAGATGATGCTATCAAGTAACCAAGCTGCTCCTGCTTGTTTTTCAAGAAATACTAAGATGCCACCTCTTGAGTTGGCATCTTGGCAGCCTTCTCCTTCTTCTCTTGAGCTTGAACTGATGATGGATCATCCTCATTCATGACAACTTCATTGTCTTCAAAGTTTGGATAGAGTGGAAAATATTCCCTATCCAATAGATATTTGTCAGTTCCCATCTTTGAGTTGATCAATTCCTGAATCTGAGGGGCATATCCACAGCTCCTCTTATGATCTGCTGCAGTCCTTTTTATGGTTTCAACTATAAGGCTCATGAATTTGAATTTCTGTGGCACATCAATTAAATGCAACATATTGATGGCATGCCCTCTGATCATGTTGTGGTCACCTGACTTGGGCAACAGAGTGTGCCTCAGAATCCAATTGATAGTAGGCAGCCCTGACAACAGAAAATGGACTGTTTCAAAAGTGAAAGTCTCTAGGGCTTTGTCTAGGATCTCCTTGTACATGTGTGCCATGGTATTGTGTCCCATTTTCTTCTTGGCATATACATCCAAATCATCATCATTTTCCTTTGGGGCATTTATCAGTTTTTCCCATTCTTCTACAGTGGATTGGTACCTTGTACCTTCAGACATCCAAACAATTCTTCCATCTGGGTAAAAATGTGTCGTGGAGTAGAATTGCATGATAAGTTCATCATTCCAGTTTGTGAGCTTTTGCCCAACAAAATCTGCAACTCCACAAGCAACAAAGCTGTCCTGCACTCCAGGATAGTGCTCTTCATTCTCCTTCATGTAGGTCCAGTCGACCCACCTCATATCACAAACTATGGGCTTCTTGTCCAATAAGATTGTCTCATAGAAGTCCTGCTGTTCCTTTGATGGAACCTGTAATCAACAGCAGTTCTTTTCCTTGTGGCATATGGATCTGCCATCCTCCATAGCCTCAATCCTGAGTCTTTTCTGATGTTCATGTCCTCAGCCACAGGATGGGCATCATTGTGATCTGGTATCTTTGGCTTGAGCTTTCTTAGAACCTGTCCTTCTTCATCTTCTTCCTCAGCAACCTCAGGCACTGGGGCCTTGTTCTTCTCAGCAGCTGGAATACTCCTGGTATTCCTCTTTGGTGCAGACTTGGCCTTGGGGGCAGCTTTGGGTGCTTCTTTGGCTTAGATGTTGCAACCCCAGATTTAATAGCATCACCCATAAGCTTTGGTGCCTTTGGTGCTGGTGCAGAAAGCTCTTCCTCTTCCATCATGGAAGGTTGCCCAGCAACTCTGGCCATGGTCTTTTTGACCCTTTCCTTCCTCTTCTTGCTTTCAGCAGCTGGCTCTTTGGGATCATGATTTTCAGGTAGTTGAGTTGATGCTCTGGTCTTGGGCATTGGTTGTCTTCTTGCAGGCCTTTTAATCTTCATGCCTGGCTTTATATCCTTTGCCGAGCCATATTCCTTCTTGAGCACCACTTTCTTGAAAGTAGCCTCATCTTCTTCAGCTTTGTAGTCCTCATCTTCTAAGTCTGAGGTTCTCTTTCTCCTTTGCCTGCTAGCAGCCTTAGGCAGGTTGCTAGGAGTGCTTCTGCTCCCTTCATCTGAAGTGCTAGAGGGACTAGTGCCCTCACTCAAGTGAATCTGCTCTGCTGACCTGTTCTGACTGTCACTTTGGTCTGACATGCTGCAAAAGCTGACTGCTGACCCTGTGAAGAGTTATTGATGAGATAGAGTGGAAGAGCATCACAAAATGCAGAAAGCATTTCGTATCAACTGATTTCCACAGAAAGCATTTTGGATCAACCGATTTTCAAACTCGGTGATACCGAAGCAGTTTTTGGAACCTAAACTGATGAACTCGGTTGGACCGAGTCATAGTTCGATGGTACCGAGACTGCTAGGGTTTCACAGAATCCTAAAATCGGTCGCACCGATTAGTAATTCTCGGTCAGACCGAGAGTCACTTGTGCAATGGCATACGCCAAATCGGTGAGACCGAGTTTTTCAACTCGGTAGGTTCGAGATGGTTTCGGCGGAAACCTAACCCTAAAAATTTGAATCTAATCTACTGTACAGACTACTTTGGCTGGATAGGATTGTTTCAATCGTGGCAAGAATCAATAAGAGTACAATGTGCTAGGAATCAGATGTGGATAGCACAATGATCGAGTCCATACCCTAGTGCGGCGATGAACTCGCTACGGCGACAACGGTGGGGTTGAATTCTGTTGACAGCGGCGGAGACCAGCGACAGGAGGCGGCTGGCGACGAGGAGACGATCCGGAGACCTTTGATGGCAGAGCGAGCTATTGCGCGGGCGAAGGGGTTCGGAGAAATTTCCAAAATTTTGCCCGTGTCTATATATAGCCTGACCCTATCGGTGTGACCGAGTGGAACAACTCGGTGGCACCAAGATGCATAACTGTGTTCAGTTACAGCAACTCGGTGTGACCGAAAAGTTCAAATCAGTTGCACCGAGATGGAAAACTCAGATCAACTTAATGATCTCGGTAGGACCGAAGTGGAGGAATCGGTCAGACCGAGAATCACAAAGAGGTTTTGGAAGTTTAAGTCTATGACGAATCGGGGACTCCGAGTGCTCCTCACACAGAGTGGTTCGAATCTGACTTGACCAAATTTTGTGATGTAGCATGAATAGAGTTTGAGACGAGAAAAGCATAGATAGCTAGAGAGGGTTCTTAGGCATTCTTGTCCATCCACTTGGCCAAATGAAGAAAGAACCAAACAATCAAAACAACAAGTGGATGTCCTTGAATGAGTAAAATATGCACCAACATGCTCACACAATGAAATGGCAAATGAAATATGTGGCAAAGCATGCACAACCAATTCTAGCATCTATCAAACAATTTGCGATGACTAGGTCATCTATATATGAGTATATTGACTTAGGAGTCAAATGAGAACATTTGATCATAGGTCATACTCATCATTTAAGCTCAAGTGGGGTTACCACTTTTACATAATGCATTTATGTGTTCACACCATTAGAGTTGCTTTGACTCAATCTTTTTGAGTTAAGCTCCCCCTAGATGTGAGATCCCCCCTTTAGAGGGATGAACTAACCTTGGGTTTTGTCGATGATGACTTCATGTAGGTGTTGAAGATGTGGATGCTCAATGTTGAAGTAGATCATTTAGAGCAATCCTTTGGAGTGAGTTGCACTTTCAACTTGCCTACATGGGTTAGTCCCACAAGGAACAAACAAGAATATCCATAGACATAGAGTGATGCACACACAAGATGATGTCCATGAAATCATTAGGTTACCTTGTCCCTTGCCTTACCAACATGAGGGTTTGTGACTCCTTGAACTCGTGCAAGATGTGGAAGTTGATTGCACTTGTCCTTGCCATAAAGATATGAGTGAAGAATGTTGGCGGAGTCACCCTCAAGAACTCTCTAGTTCTTCTTCTTAGGGATCCACATCATCTTGATTGGAATCCTTGGAGTTGTAGTTGTACTTGATGAAGTAGAACTTGACGTAGTCTTGCGAATCCACTTGACCAAGACCTTAGGTGCTTCTTCAAATGCATCAATCTCTTCTTGAAGCTTATCCTTGCCTTTGTTCTTGTGGTCTTGTGGAGGAAGATCATCTTGAGCTTGTGTTCCCTTGAAGGAAGTAAGATCATACTTCTCTTGTTGAGGAACAAACTTCGTCTTGGGGTATTGATCTTCTTCCCACTCAACTCCATTGGCATTGAACTTTCGTTCAAAACCAACACCTTGATTCTTCCGGTGTCTTCCTTGCTTGCGTACAATTTCCTCGAATTGCTTACTCCCGGCAAGGCTCTTGTAAACACCTTTCTCTATAATTCCCTTCAATAAGCTATTTTCTTGCTAAAGTGTAACTTGGCTAAGAGAATCATTAGTGGAATCAAGAGAACTACTAGAAGTAACAATATTGGATTTAACATTATTATTGTTACTACTAGAGGAAGTATCTTTCTTGTACTTGTTACCAGACTTGACTTGAGGCATGTAAGTAGATAAGAGTAAACACTTGGCAATGTAAGAAGAACTTTTCTTTCGGAGATCATCATTGATTGCCTTTAAGAACTCATGCTCTTGCTCAAGATTGAGCTTTTCAAAGCGTAACTTCTCATGAGCCCTTAAAAGTTCTCGATGATCTTCGAAGATAGTTTCATGAGCCAACTTTAGAGTGTTTAGTTCTTTAGTTAGAAGCTCAATTTTCTCCTTATCATTGTCATTCGTTTGATTAGCATGATTAATTGACGTTTCATCATAGTATTCATCACTAGAGTTGTCAACAAGTAAATCATCATCCACAAGCAATTCATCTTCATCACTATTGAAATCAACATACTCAGGATGTGTTACCTTTGGACCTTTGGCCATGAAGCATCTTCCAATTCCTTCATTTGGTGAATCAAATATGTCGTAGGAGTTGGTTGACACAAGTGCTAGACCGGCAACACCTTCATCTTGAGTATGTTTGGAGTCGGAGTGATAGCTTCTCTCGGAGTGATTGTCGGAGTCGGAGCCGGATACCCATTCACCAACATGAGCTTGATGTCTTCATTTTGTGTAGCTCCTTGATGACTTGTCCTTCCTTTCCGAATCCTTGCTTCTCCATGAGGGTCTTCGTTCATAACGATCATCTCTACTCCTCCTCTCTCTTGGTGGTGATTCTTCTCTTTTGCTTCTTTTTTGGAGAATCTTCTCTTCTTTTGTAGGGTGCCGTACACTCATTGGAGTAGTGTCCAGGCCTCCCACAATTGTAGCAATTGCGCTCTTGACTAGAAGATCTTTTGTCATGATAAGACCTTGACTTGGAGCTTCTTTCTTTGCTTCTACTCTTGTAGAATTTGTTGAAGTTCTTCACCATTAAGCTCAATTCTTCATTGAAGGTTTGTTTCTCACTTGATGATGTGGGGGCTTCACTCGAGGCTTTGTAAGCACCACTTGACTTGTTGTGAAGTTCCTCCTTATCCTTGAGTGACATCTCATGAGCAACAATTCTTCCAATGACTTCCGTTGGCTTGAGATTTTTGTAGTTTGGCATCATTTGGATCAATGTGCACACGGTATCATACTTTCCATCCAATGCTCTTAGGATCTTCTTGATGATGAATCTGTCGGTCATCTCTTCACTCCCTAAGCTAGCAATCTCATTTGTGATAAGTGCAAGCCTAGAGTACATTTCAGTGACACCTTCACCATCCTTCATTTTGAACTTGTCAAGCTGACTTTGGAGCACATCCAACTTGGATTCCTTGACGGATTCGGTACATTCGTGCATATCAATCAAAGTATCCCAAATTTCCTTTGCATTCTCAAGACGGCTGATTTTATTGAATTCTTCGAGGCACAATCCGTTGAAGATGATATCACAAGCTTGAGCGTTGTATTGCAGCATCTTCAATTCTTCCGCATTCGCTTCACGGTTCGGTTCTCTCCCATCAAAGAATTCACCTTGCAAGCCAATACAAATAATTGCCCAAATGGCGGGGTTATGTCCGAGAATATGCATTTTCATCTTATGCTTCCAACTAGCAAAATTAGTACCATCAAAGTAAGGACCTCTACGGTGATAATTTCCCTCGCTAGACGCCATAATCTCCTAGGTTGTGAAACCAAGGCTATGACCACCAAAAGCTATGGAAATCAAAGCAAATGGAGACCAAAGCTCTGATACCACTTGTAGGACCTTGAAGTAAGTCTAGAGGGGGGGGGTGATTAGACTACTTGACCAATTAAAAACTTAACCTTTTCCCAATTTTAGAGTTTGGCAGATTTTAGCTATCTTAGGACAAGTCAAGCAATCATCACACAATTCAAGCAAGCATGCAAAGAGTATATAGGCAGCGGAAATTAAAGCATGCAACTTGCGAGAAAATAAAGGGAAGGGTTTGGAGGATTCAAACGCAATTGGAGACACAGATGTTTTTGGCGTGGTTCCAATAGGTGGTGCTATCGTACATCCACGTTGATGGAGACTTCAACCCACGAAGGGTAACGGCTGCGCGAGTCCACGGAGGGCTCCACCCACGAAGGGTCCACAAATAAGCAACCTTATCTATCCCACCATGGCCGTCGCCCACGAAGGACTTGCCTCACTAGCGGTAGATCTTCATGAAGTAGGCGATCTCCTTGCCCTTACAAACTCCTTGGTTCAACTCCACAATCTTGTCGGAGGCTCCCAAGTGATACCTAGCCAATCTAGGAGACACCACTCTCCAAGAAGTAACAAATGGTGCGTTGATGATGAACTCCTTGCTCTTGTGCTTCAAATGATAGTCTCCCCAACACTCAACTCTCTCTCATATGATTTGGATCTGGTGGAAAGAGGATTTGAGTGGAAAGCAACTTGGGAAGGCTAGAGATCAAGATTCATATGGTAGGAATGGAATATCTTGGCCTCAACACATGAGTAGGTGGTTCTCTCTCAGAAATGGTAAGTTGGAAGTGTAGGTTTAGTCTGATGGCTCTCTCCATGAATGAAGAGGAGGTGGAGGGGTATATATAGCCTCCACACAAAATCTAACCGTTACACACAATTTACCAAACTCGATGGGACCGATTCAACAGACTCGGTCAGACCGATTTAGTAAACCTAGTGACCGTTAGTGATTTTCGGTGGGACTGATATGCAACTCGGTGAGACCGATTCGGTTAGGGTTAGGGCATAACGTAATCTCGGTAAGACCGATTACACAAACTCGGTAAGACCGATTTTGGTAATAAGCTTTCCAGAGAGTTGGTCAGGTAAACTCGGTGGGACCGATTTGCTCTTTTCGGTGAGACCGAAATGTTACAAAAGGGAAACAGAGAGTTTACATTGCAATCTCGGTGGGACCGATCGCTCACTTCGGTTAGACCGAAACGTTACGAAGGGAAACAGAGAGATTACAATCCCATCTCGGTGAGACCGAGATCCCTATCGGTAGGACCGATTTGCTTAGGGTTTGTGGCAGTGGCTATGACTTTTGGAATCGGTGGCGCCGGATTGGAAGAATCGGTGTGAGCGATTTTGGCTTTGGGTTTAGGTCATTTGTGGATGTGGGAAAGTAGCTGAGGGTTTTGGAGCATATCACAAAGCACATGAAGCAAGAGGCTCATTAAGCAACACCTCATCCCTCCTTGATAGTATTGGCTTTTCCTATAGACTCAATGTGATCTTGGATCACTAAAATATAAAATGAAGAGTCTTGAGCCTTTGAACTTGAGCCAATCCTTTGTCCTTAGTATTTTGAGGGATCCACTTTCATCATCCATGCCATGCCATTCATTGAGCTTTCCTGAAATAATAGTCTTGGAATAGCATTAGCTCAATGAGCTATATGTTGTTATGAATTACCAAAACCACCTAGGGATAGTTGCACTTTCAGGAGTAATATGCGTTGTGTATATTACAAGCCTAGAAAATGTGTACATTTGAGGTATTGCCACTTAGAGTTGATATTGTAAATTATCTTGTTCCTAGAGCATCTCCAGCCGTTCGGCCCCCAAGTGCAGTGATACGTCTCCAACATATCTATAATTTATGAAGTATTCATGCCATGTTTATAATATTTTTACATGATTTTGGTATGATTTGATTAGAACTAACCCGGACTGACGCTATTTTCAGCAGAACTACTGTGGTGTTGTTTTTGTGCAGAAATAAAAGTTCTCAGAATGCGCTGAAAATCAACGGAGAATATTTTTAGAAAATATAAAAAATACTGGAACGAAAAGCTACCGGAGGGAAGTCCCGAGGCCACCATGAGGGTGGAGGGCACGCCTGATGATGCCATAGACCTAGGGTAGGGTCATAGGCCTGACATATACACCCCACCCAAGGTCACTACCCTAGAAGCAAAGACATTCAAAGAGCAGCAGAGGGTATCAATTGAGGTAGTCGAGTGCAATCCACTCGACCAATCATCTCACTCGGATACCCCCCACTCCTACATTCACTCAACAAAGACACAATCACTCAACCATACAGAAGACCACTCGGCCCACAGGAGACCAGGAGTCGCTAAGGATGGCAACGGTCAGGCGTTCACTCCGTAGTCTTTAAGGTCATTAAAGACATGAAAGTGCAACTATCCCTGGGTGGTTTTGGTAATGATTTACAACATATAGCTCATTGAACTAATGTCATTTCAACATAAATATTTCAGGAAAGTTCAATGATTGGCATGGCATGGATAAGGATTGTGGACCCCTCAAAATGCTAAGGATAAAAGATTGGCTCAAGCTCTAAAGTCCAAGACTCTACATTTTCTATTTTAGTGATCCAAGATCACATTGAGTCTATAGGAAAGCCAATACTATTAAAACGTGATGAGGTGTTGCTTAATGGCTTGCTTGCTCAAAATGCTTAGTGATATGCTCCAAATCCCTCAACCACTTTATCATATCCACATATGTCCAAAATCAAAAGTCAAACTCAGCCCCACTGATTTGATCCATCCGGCGCCACCGAGTTCATTTGACATAGCCACTGCCACAAACCCTAGTCTTTTCGGTCTCACCGATAGGGATCTCGGTCTCACCGAGATGGGGTTGCAAACTCTCTGTTTCCCTTCGTAACATTTTGGTCTAACTGAAATGAGCGATCGGTCCCACTGAGTCTGCAATGCAAACTCTCTGTTTCCTTTTCGTAACGCTTTGGTCCCACCGAGATGAGCGAATCGGTCCCACCGAGTTTGCCTGACCAACTCTCTGTTTGCTTATTAGCAAAGCCGGTCCAACCAAGTTTGTCTAATCGGTCCAACCGAGATTACGTTATGCCCTAACCCTAATGATATCGGTCCCACCGAGATGACATGTCGGTCCCACCGAAATTGCCTAACGGTCACATATGTACTGAATCGGTCGACCGAGTTTTCTGATTTGGTCCCACCGAGTTTGGTATATTGTGTGTAACGGTTAGATTTTGTGTGGAGGCTATATATACCCCTCCACCCTCTTCTCATTCGTGAGGGAATCCATTAGATCGTGCCTACACTTCCACTATCCATTTTCTGAGAGAGAGCCACCTACTCATGTGTTGAGACCAAGATATTCCATTCCTACCATATGAATCTTGATCTCTAGCCTTCCCCAAGTTGCTTTCCACTCAAATCAGCTTTCCACCAAATCCAATCCTATGAGAGTGAGTTGAGTGTTGGGAAGACTATCATTTGAAGCACAAGAGCAAGGAGTTCATCATCAACACACCATCTATTACCTTTTGGAGAGTGGTGTCTCCTAGATTAGTTAGGTGTCCCTTGGGAGCCTCCGACAAGATTGTGGAGTTGAACCAAGGAGTTTGTAAGGGCAAGGAGATCGCCTACTTCATGAAGATCTACCCTAGTGAGGCAAGTCCTTCGTGGGCGATGGGCATGGTGGGATAGACAAGGTTGCTTCTTCGTGGACCCTTCGTGGGTGGAGCCCTCCGTGGACTCGCGTAGCCGTTACCCTTCGTGGGTTGAAGTCTCCATTAATGTGGATGTACGATAGCACCACCTATCGGAACCACGACAAAAACATCCGTGTCTCCTATTGCTTTTGCACTCTCCAAACCCTTCCCTTTACATTCTTTCAAGTTGCATGCTTTACTTTCCTCTGCTTATATACTCTTTGCATGCTTGCTTGAATTGTGTTAAGATTGCTTGACTTGTGCTAAGTTGTTAAAATCTGCCAAGAACTAAAATTGGGGAAAGGTTAAGTTTTTACTTGGTCAAGTAGTCTAATAACCCCCCTCTAGACATACTTTCGATCCTACAAGACACTTTATAGCTGGCGTTACCAGTAACACGCTGTCTTAATGTAGATTGAACCCCTGTAACGGAGGTGGGCTGGGGTCCTGGCGCACTCTATATAAGCTACCCCCTCCTCTGGGACAAGGGTTCGCACCCCCTTTAACACACACATCCATATTCCAGTCGACCGCCTCAGGGCACCGAGACGTAGGGCTTTTACCTCCTCCGAGAGGGGCCTGAACTCGTAAAACTCGTCTGTACATCCTCGCCGTAGCTAGGGCCTTGCCTTCTCATACGTACCCCTATTCTTACTGTCAGACTTAGTACCACGACAGTTAGCACCCACCTTGGGGCAAAGCATCTTAGCAATTTCCGGCGAGGTTGCATTTTCTTTGATCTTCATCAACATGGTTTCCGGTGGAGGTTTGGTCGTGGGCCACGAGTTACGACTCGGCATGCTCACTTTTGTCACCGACGACTCCGCCTGGCTCTAGGAGGCCCCCCTCGACATCGAGGCTCTCCTGATCCATGGTTCGTCGCACTTCCACGTGAGTGCTTGTGACATCCTCCTTCGGCAGTCGTCGACCCCGTATCAGTCGGTCTTCGTGTCGTCTCCTCACTCCGCTGGATGCCGCCGCAAGCGATCTGGTCGAGCACGGCTCCAGCGGTGGGTGAGGCACGCGGTGGCTCGTCAGACGTTCACCCCACAAGTCGCGACAATCAAGCCCGACGTATTTCACTATGGTTCAGTCGACATGTCGACTGACTTAGTAGACACACTTTCCGAGAGCGGGAACTGTGACCCCGCGGTAGCAGTCCTTATGGTCGACTCCCATTGCAGCCTGTCTGGTTTCTATCGCAGCGGCGCCAACAGCGGTGGCGATGGCCCGTCATTCGACCATGAGGAATATCGGCCCCAACCTCTCAACTCGCAGCAGAGGGAGGAGCTGCACCGCCGCAACATGGAGGCTCTCCAGACCCCCATCATAGGGGAGACCGCCGAGGCTCGGGCCTTGGAGACAGTGCGCATGGCCACGCTGGCTGAGCGCACTCGTTTGGAGAATCTCCAACATTCTCTCGACGAGCATGCCCGTCGACTGATTCCCGATTCCAGTCGACGTCCACGACAATTGTTTCCGCTGGAAACTCAGGTATTCTGCACACCGATCCAGAATCTTGCAGCTGCTGCGTGTATCACGGAGTCCATTCAACCGTCTCATTCAGAGGCTGGGAGGGGCTTGGAACAGATCAGGGCGCTTCTCCGAGCAGCGGAAGACCAGAACTCCGTCGTGTCCTAGTCATGGAACAGAATCCAGAGCAGATCAGTAAGGGCGGACACCATTCAGTCGGCACACAGTCCTGGGTCATCTTTGCGGCATGAAGATCACGATCACTGGCGAGATCGGCACCTGGTAGGAGCTCATGGAGAGTATGATCGTTAATACGCTCACGACAACCACCGCCGAGTGCCTTCGCCCCTTCCGAGGGACGAGTCATACATGCCCCGGCGGTATGATGACATGCGTCCGTACGGTAATGACCGCAGAGTTCCAGTCGACCCAAGAGAGCCTGGTTTTGATGCAAGGTCAGTCCTTGTTCAGGGTTTGGTCGACCAGAACAGAGCATACAGAGAGGGGATAGATAGAGACAGGCCCAGCGGATGCAGGGTCCATGTGTCTGGCCCCGAGTGTTTCAGAAGATCCATCAGGCAGCTGAGATTCCTCACAACTTCAGATTGGCGACTGGCGTTGGTAAGTTCATAGGAGAATCAAAGCCCGACACTTGACTTGAAGACTACCGAGTGGCTGTGCACATTGGAGGCGGCAACGATGAGGTGGCCATGAAGCACCTCCCTCTGATGCTTAAAGGTTCCGCCAGGGCCTGGCTGAATCAGCTGGCCCCTGGGAGCATTTTGAGTTGGGATGAGTTGGCCCGAGTGTTTACCAGAACATTTGAGGGCACCTGGAAGAGACCTACTGGTCTGCACGAATTGCAGCATTGCATGCAGAAACTGAATGAAACCTTGAGAGATTATATCCAGAGATGGATCACTCTGCACCACACAGTGGAAAATGTGTCAGATCACCAAGCAGTCTGTGCCTTTAAGGAAGGCGTTCGCTACAGGGAGCTCAATCTGAAGTTTGGTCGGACCGGAAATATGTCTCTGGCTCGGATGATGGAGATTGCCACCAAGTACACTAATGGCGAAGAAGAAGACCGACTCCGGAGTGGTAAGAACAAACTAGTCGCCCAAGACACCGGAGGAGGAAATTCCAGTCGGAAACAGAAGCGAAAGGCTGAGGCAGCCGGACCTGCCGAGGCAGCAATGTTGAATCAAGGAAAGTTCAAGGGAAAGCCCAAAGGGCCTTGGATCCCTAAGAAAGTGAAGGATCAAGTAGGAAATGATGTGATGGATTTGCCGTGTCATATTCACACAAAAAAGGATGAGGAGGGGAACCTGATTCTCCCCAAGCACATGACTCGACAATGTCGACTCCTAATCCAGAGCTTCCGAGAAAGCCAACCCAGTGAAAAGGACAAAGAGTCCGATAAGGAGGAAGAAAAGGACAATGATGGTGGATATCCCAATGTTAATGCCACCTTGGTGATTTTTGCTGATCTTGAGAGCAAAAGTCGACTGAAAGTCATTAACAGAGAGGTGGACATGGTTGCTCCGGCAACACCAAAGTATTTGAAGTGGTCAAAAACCCCTATTACATTTGACCAGTCCGACCACCCACCACGCATTGCTACCCCTGGGTGGCAAGTGCTGGTGGTCGACCCGGTCGTTGGGGGCACCCGACTGACCAAGGTTTTGATGGATGGTGGCAGTGTCCTGAATATCCTGTACGCTGAGGCTCTTAAAGGAATGGGCATTCCAATGTCCAAGCTCAGCGAGAGCAACATGCGATTCCACGGAGTCATCCCAGGAAAGAAAGCTGATTCACTCAGTCAGATCACTCTTGACGTGGTTTTAGGTGATGAGAAGAATTACCACAAGGAAAATTTGACGTTTGAGGTTGTAGATTTCCAGAGTGCATATCATGCCATTTTGGCAGACCTGCCTACGCTAGCTTCATGGCTCGACCGTGTTTTGTGTACCTCAAGATGAAGATGCCTGGCCCCAGAGGCATGATAACAGTCTCCGGTAACTAGCAAAGAGCAGAAGACTGTCTTCATGACGGTGCGAAGATAGCGAATGAGCAGATGGCAGCAGTGGAGTTTCAAGAATATCAGAAGACTGCAGATCCGAGTGATTTGCTGCATGCCAAGAGGCCTGCCTCGGAGTCCGTGTTTTAGTCGGCCGGCGAGACCAAGCCAGTCCACATTCACCTGACCGACCCCAATGCCGCTCCGACCCATATCTCAACGACAGTCGACAGCAAATAGGAAGAAGCGCTCATCCAGTTCCTCCATGAGAACTGGGACATCTTTGCATGGAAGCCATCTGACATGCCAGGTGTACCCCAGGGGACTGGCTGAGCACCGTTTGTGAGTCGACCCAAAGGCAAAACCCATTAAAGAGCATATCCGTCGGTCCGCCGTGGAGAAGAGAAAGGCAATTGGCGAAGAGGTGGCTCGGGTCCTAGCTGCTGAGTTCATCCGCGAGATATACCACTCCGAGTGGCTTGCCAATGTCGTTATGGTCCCCAAGAAAGACAAATCACTTTGAATGTGTATTGGTTTCAAGCACACCAATCGGGCCTGCCCGAAAGATCATTTTCCTCTACCTCGCATCGACCAGATAGTCGACTCAACTACGGGATGCGAGCGACTGTCCTTTTTGGACGCATATTCCAGGTATCATCAGATCTGACTATATGGACCTGACGAGATAAAGACGGCTTTCATCACCCTGTTCGGGTGTTTTTGCTATGTTACTATGCCATTTGGCCTCAAGAATGCCGATGCCACATTCATGCGCATGATTCAGAAGTGCCTGCTCACTCAAATCAGTTGGAATGTGGAAGCATACATGGATGACATAGTGGTTAAGTCACGCAAAGGTTCCGACCTGCTGACTGACCTCGCTGAAACCTTTGCCAACTTAAGAAGGTATGATATCAAGATCAATCCATCAAAATGCACATTCGGAGTCCCCGGCGGAAAGTTGCGCGGTTTCCTCATTTCCGAACGAGGGATCGACGCGAATCCAGAGAAGATTGGCACAATCCTCTAAATGAAGCGCCCAGTGCATGTGCACGATGTTCAAAAACTTACTGGTTGTTTAGCTGCATTGAGTCGATTCATCTCACGCCTCGGTGAAAAGGCACTACCTCTTTACCGACTGATGAAGAAGTCTGAAAAGTTCGAGTGGAATGACGAAGCTGAAGCGGTGTTTGAAGAGCTTAAAGCCCTGCTTTCCACCCAGCCGGTGCTTGCTGCTCCAGTTAGTAAGGAGCCTTTACTGCTTTACATCGCAACCACAGGACAAGTTGTTAGCACAGTGCTCATGGTTGAGCGGGAAGAAGAAGGCAAAGCCTTCAAAGTTCAGCGCCCTGTGTATTACATTTCAGAAGTCTTGACCACGTCCAAGTAGAGATACCCTCATTATCAGAAGTTTGTTTATGGGATTTACCTGACCACGAAGAAGGTTGCACACTATTTCTCTGACCATTCAGTTTCAATCGTCAGTGATGCTCCATTGTCAGAAATTCTGAATAACAGAGATGCAACCAGCCGAGTGGCAAAATGGGCGATTGAAGTTCTTCCTTTAGATATCAAGTTTGAGGCAAAGTAGGCCATCAAGTCTCAAGCAATTGCAGATTTCCTCGCAGAGTGGACAAAACAACAGCAGCCGACTCAAATTCAGTTGGAACATTGGACCATGTTCTTTTATGGGTCCAAGATGCTGAATGGCTCTGGTGCAGGAGTGGTCTTAGTGTCCCGACGAGGAGACAAGCTCAGCTATGTCCTCCATATTCACTTTGATTCTTCAAACAATCAAGCTGAGTATGAGGCACTATTGTATGGGTTGCGTATGGCCATTTCACTCGGCGTCCGACGCTTGATGGTATATGGTGACTCAGACTTAGTGGTTAATCAGGTAATGAAGGAATGGGACGTCAGGAGTCCTGCAATGACCAGTTATTGCAATGCAGTGAGAAAGCTAGAGAAGAAGTTTGAGGGGTTAGAGCTCCACCACGTACCACGAATCAAGAATCAAGCTGCTGATGATCTGGCGAAGATAGGTTCCACTCGGAAGCCTATGCCCAGCAACATGCTCTTGGAGCATCTCCATACCCTGTCAGTACAAGAAGATTCCTTCAAAAAAGAGCCCCCGCAACCAATAAGTTCAACCGACCCGACTGAGATTGAGGTTCCAGCTATGGTCGATTTGGTCATGGAAGTCTTGGTGATCACACCCGACTGGATAGTACAATACATTGCATACATTCTCAAGAAAGAGCTCCCAGAGGATGAAGATGAGGCTCGTTAGATAGTCTGTCGATCGAAAGCTTTCACTGTGATAAAAGGGCAGCTTTACAGAGAAAGTGTCACATGAGTGGCTCAATGCTGCATCACCCCAGAAGAAGGTCGAATGATCCTAAACGATATCCACTCGGGGACCTGTGGTCACCATGCATCCTCTCGGACCATCGTGGCCAAAGCATACCAAGCGGGATTCTACTAGCCTCGAGCAAATGAGATGGCTAAAGATATAATCGACAAGTGCGCAGGTTGCTAGTTCTACTCCAACATGTCCCACAAGCCTGCGTCTGCCTTGAAGACTATTCCACTCGTCTGGCCATTTGCAGTTTGGGGGTTGGATATGGTTGGACTCTTCAAGACCGGCAGAAGTGGTTTCACCCATTTTCTTGTAGCAGTCGACAAGTTCACTAAGTGGATCGAAGCCAAGCCCATCAAAAACCTTGACACAAGCACTGCTGTCAGTTTCATCAAGGCGTTGATATTTAGATATGGAGTTCCTCACAGCATTATCACAGATAACGGCTCCAACTTTGATTCTGATGAGTTCAAGTTGTTCTATGGGTCCCAAGGCACTCGGGTCGACTATGCGCCAGTCGCACACTCGCAGTCGAATGGACAAGCAGAAAGGGCGAATCATTTGATCCTTCAAGGGTTAAAAACCTGACTGATGCGCAACCTCAAGCATGCTGCTGGAGCTTGGGTGACTGAGTTACCATCCGTCTTATGGGGGCTGAGAATGACGCTGAACCGGTCGACTGACCGAACCCCTTTCTTCGTGGTGTACGACACCGTGGCTATGCTTCCGAGTGACTTACTGCACAATGCCCCCCGAGTGAAACTCTTCTCAGAAGCTGAAGTGAAGCAGGCACGCGAAGACGCCGTTGATCACCTGGAGGAGGAACATGAGATGGCTTTGATTCGGTCAACCATCTAGCAGCAAGATCTGCATCGATTCCATGCCCAAAATGTTAGAGGTCGAGCGTTCCAGGAAGGAGACCTTGTGCTCCGAGTGGATCAGAAACGGCCTCACAAGCTTGCTTCAACCTGGGAAGGTCCATTCATCATCACCAAGGTGCTTCAAAATGGAGCGTACCACATCTACAACATAGCCAAGAATATGGACGAGCCACACGCATGGAACACATAGCTGCTTTGTCCTTTCTATACCTAAAATCACTCGGCCCGACGAGTTGTAATAAGAGTGCTTCAGTTTGCTTACCAAAGACAAGAGTTTTACAGTATCTTAATGATTGATTCCCCGTAATCATTTGTGTCTGAATCCCCCAGTGGGTGGCTTAGCCGCGAACCTAATTTGCCTAAGTTAAAAAAAACACTCCGAGTGGAGAGCAATCCTCCCACTCGGGGGCTTAGCTGTGACCCCGAACTCGCCTAAGTTAAAAAACATTCTGAGTGGAGAGCAATCCTCCCACTCAAAAGCTTAGCTGTGACCCCGTACTCGCCTAAGTTAAAAAACATTCTGAGTGGAGAGCAATCCTCCCACTCGGGGGCTTAGTTGTGACCCCGTACTCGCCTAAGTTAAAAAACATTATGAGTGGAGAGCAATCCTCCCACTCGGAGTCTTAGCTGCGACCCCGCTCTCGCCTAAGTTAAAAACATTCCGAGTGGAGAGCAATCCTCCCACTCGAAAGCTTAGCTGCAACCTCGTACTCGCCTAAGTTAAAAAACATTCTGAGTGGAGAGCAATCCTCCCACTCGGAAGCTTAACTGCGACCCCGTACTCGCCTAGGTTAAAAAACATTCCGAGTGGAGAGCAATCCTCCCACTCGGGGGCTTAGCTGCGACCCCGTACTCGCCTAAGTTAAAAAACATTCCAAGTGGAGAGCAATCCTCCCACTCGGAGGCTTAGCTGCGACCCCACTCTCGCCTAAGTTAAAAAAACATTCCGAGTGGAGAGCAATCCTCCCACTCAGAGGCTTAGCTGCGACCCCGTACTCGCCTAAGTTAAAAAACATTCTGAGTGGAGAGTAATCCTCCCACTCGGAGGCTTAGCTGCAACCCCGTACTCGCCTAAGTTAAAAAAACACTCTGAGTGGAGAGCAATCCTCCCACTTGGGGGCTTAGCTGTGACCCCGTTCTCGCCTAAGTTAAAAAACACTCAGAGTGGAGAGCAATCCTCCCACTCGGGGGCTTAGCTGCGCCCCGAACTTGCCTAAGTTGCAAAGATCCTTTGAGCTGCATCACAAGTACAATGCACGCTCCATCCCAATCCGCAAGAACAACGAGGTGTCGACTGAACACCATGTTTGAGCTGCGCTACGTCACAAGTATAACGTACGCTCCATCCTGATCCGCAAGAACGATGAGGTGTCGACTGAACACCACATCTGAGTTGTGCTACGTCACAAGTACAACGTACGCTCCATCTCGATCTGCAAGGACGACGAGGTGTCGACTGAACACCATGTCTGAGCTGCGTCACAAGTACAATGTACGCTCCATCCTGATCCACAAGAACGACGAGGTGTTGACTGAACACCACGTCTGAGTTGTGCCGCGTCACAAGTACAATGTACGCTCCATCCTGATCCGCAAGGACGACGAGGTGTCGACTGAACACATCGTTAGACCCACTCAATCAAAGGTGAAAAGATCAAGTTCACTCGGAATCAAAAGACATTCAGAAGCAATAAAAGCAAAAACCATGATATTCAAGGAAAACCAAGTTCAGATAAATCCCACGAAAGTTCGGAACCGCAACGGGTGGAAGTACTTAGGCATCAAGCCTGAAAGAGTTTAACGGTTACATAACCGCTTGACATTCCGAGGCAAATAAAGGTGGGGCATAATGTTTTGTTCACTTGGCAGGAGAAGGACTTGTTGGATCACAAAAGCTGTCAAGGTCGATACTGTCTGAGATGCGGCGTCAAGGAAGGTTTCCATAAAGGACTGGAAACTGAGCTTTTTGGTGTTGGCAACCTTGAGGGCCGCCATCTTGTCTTCTCTGACATCCTTGCAGTGCACCTGGACCAATGACAGGGTGACATCGGCGCCACAACGAGTAGATGACTTCTTCCATTCCTGCACTCGACCAGGGATTTGATTCAGTCGAGTCATCAGAGACTCGAGATCTTGTTAGAGTTCCGTCTGAGGCCAGAGTTCAGCATCAATGCATGTCATTGCCACCTTCAGTCGAGCGAGATAATCCACAGTACTGTCCAGGCGAGACTCTAACTGCAACACATTCATTGCAACGTCATCTTTGACAGGAGAGTTTATGGGGTCAAGACCTGGCTCGACCCGCCTAGTTTCTACTTCGAAGTCTTGACAAAGTTCTGCACAATCAGAAAAGCAATGAGTCAATAGTTTAACAAGTTGTGTCAGTCGACATCAACAAATCAGTCGAACAAGAGGAAATACCTTCAAGATTCAAGACCAACTTCGCAGCAAGCTGCCCCAGATAAGACTCCAATTCACCCTTCTTGGCCTTGAGACTTCCAACTTCATCATTCAAGCTTTCCTTGTCCTTCTTCAGTCATGCAACCTCCTGGTTGGCTTCAGAAACGGCAGTCTTCAACTTGGAGTTCTCCTCTTCCAACTTGTTGACTGAGGCCAACTTCTTGTCCGCAAGTGCTGTTTTCTCTCACACTTCCTTCTGAGCAGCGGCAAGGTCTTGATCCTTATTCTCCAGAGCCTGCTTCATTTTCTCTAAAGAAATAACATTCTTCAGATGAGCTTGGAGTTGACGGTTTTCACTATGTACATCTGTTCGAGTGGAGTCAATCGATTCAAAGAGATTAAAAAAAAGAGAGAGTCATAAGCCAGCCAATCGATGAATTGTTACCTCCCATGGTAGCTGCTTCGTCCTGGGCTTTCTTAAGATTCTTCTTGGCGAGATCCAGATCTAAGTTAAGGCTGATCTGCTTCTTCTCTAGTTCAGCAAATTGAGCTCCAAGATGACAAGACTTCTGCAGTCAGCAAATAAGATATGTCAGTCGACGGGAACGAAAGTCAATCACAACAAAAATTGCTCTAAGACTACCGCTGAATCAAACATTCAACAATAGTCTCGGGGACTACATCCAGTGGGTGCACTTTGCATGCCCCCCACTGGTCCGGTTTTACACTCGGCATGGTCTGCCCAACATGAGTAAAAAAAGAGATTCTCAGACCTCAACCGACTACCAGCAGTCGACCGCGGTCTAGGGGACTACACCCAGTGGGTGTACTCTGCGTGCCCCCACTGGTTCCAAAAAACACTCGACTCAACCTAGTCGACTCAAGTGGAAGAACTATTCAAATCTAAGTTAGAAACACCCTAGTGGGTGATTGGATGCGAAATTCAGACCCATGATAGATGCACATAAAAGGTTCCAAAGTGCTCATCCAAGGACACCCTGCGGACCTTGAAGCAACAGTCGCAACTATCAATAGCCAAGAGACCAGTCGGAAACCAACTAACCTTGACGTTGGCTTGCAGAGTGGCGCTCGTATTGTAGGCAACCTGGCTGGCCTCGTGCACTACCTTCACCTGCTCCATCACGAGGTTTGCCTGGAGAAGGGCCTCCCTGGCAGCACTCGGTGGGTCGTCTGGAGTATGATATGCATCGAAGAGCGATGCCGACAGCACAGTCAGAGCAGTCACAGGGTCTGAAGCATGGAGTTGTACGGGAGTAGCAGAGACCTGAACAGTCGATACTGAAGGATGGTCAGTTGACAGTGGATTGGCAAAGGTAACATTGGCCCGAGCCATATCTCTAGATCGCTGGACCACCATTTCAGGCACTGATGTCGATTGAGGCACCTGACCCTCGGTCGTCCTCCCGCTTGAGGCCCTGCCCCTCCTTCTCCTCTCTCTCAGAGGCACTTCCTCTTCATCATCCAGAAGCTCAATGACGTCCCGTGGAGCTGCCACAAAAAGCAAACTTAAGAGTTCAATCGACCAACAACCCAGTCGGCAGAAAAAATTCAAGATGTCCAGAGCATACCAGTTTTGGAAGTGGCCGCGTCATCAGCTTCCTCATCACCCGGGGCCTTGTCAACGTCCATGGAAGTTGCAGAAGTTGCAACGCTGAAAAGTTTCATAATCCACTCGGTCAGAGCAGAAATATGAGTCGGTAGAAGAAAACATAGAAAGATAGAGCACTCACCCAAAGGCAACAGGAACGTCCATCTTGATCTTGGGCAAGGTCTTCCAAGGCTTCGAATGGGCGACCTTGGGTTGCTTGGCGACCTTCTCCGTTGGCTCCGGAGTCGAAGTCCGAGTGTGCTTGTGTGCTTGGGTACTCGGAGCCACGTTCTTGCCATGCCCGCCCGCCGAATCTTGGAGTTGCTTGGATTGACGCTCTGAGCAAGGTGGTGAGTCGACTACCTCTTTGTTTTCCGACTCATCACTTTCTTCCTCATTGTCATCTTCTGGAGATTGCCAGTCGCCGCTCTCTTCTGCGCTGTCCTTGCCCTCCTAGTCTTGCTCCAGAGCTTGTTCACCGTTGGGCATTGAGTACATTTCAGTATAAACCTACAAGACGAGAAGCCAATCAAATATCAGTCAGATTTAGAAACAGTTGCAAGACAGATTCAAGTACACTCACTAACGAAAATTAGACCTTGTCTGGCTGGTTGTTGGTGTCGAATGGATCGACTCTCCTGGCTCCCCTGGGGTTATCCTTGTTCCCTGTAATGCCATTTAGCCACATGGCCACCATCTCATCCGTAACCTCCTTTGTGTGAACCCGAGCGGTGTCGTTGGCTCCCGAATACATCCACATCGAGTGGTCACAAGCTTGGAGAGGCTGGATGCGTTGACTGAGAAACACCTCCAACAGGTCCATGCTAGTTACACCCTGACGGACCAACTGGACCACCCTCTCGACCAACATGTTAGTTTCCACCCTCTCCGCAACAGTCACTTTCAGTGAAGAAGGTTGCTAGGCGCGATCTAGGGAAAAAGGGGGAAGACCGGTCGACTGACCAGGAGTCGCAATATCCTGGCAATAGAACCAGGTCGATTGACAACCCCTGACTGACTCGGGAAGCGTCATGGGAGGGAAAGCACTCTTCTTCCTCATCTGGATCCCTAGACCCCCGCACATCTAGATCACGTGCGTCCTCTCGTCACTCGAATTTGCTTTCTTCACAGCCTGGGAGCAAACTGTGAAGATGTGTTTGAAGAGAGCCCAGTGCGGTCGACAATCCAGGACATTCTCACACATGGACACAAACACGGCGAGGTACGTGATGGTGTTGGGAGATAAGTGGTGGATCTGAGCACCAAAAAAGTTCAAGAAGCCCCGGAAAAAAGGATGCAGAGGAAGAGAAAAGCCACGGTAGACATGGGTAGCAAGCAGGACACACTCACCCGACCGCGCTGAGGCTCCGTCTCCCCCTCCGGTAATCTCGCGGCCCCAACAATGATCAAACTGGAGGTGACCAGCTCTTCGAGATCCTCTTGCCGAAGCGAAGATCGGATCCAATCACCCTGGATCCAACCCGGCGGCAGCGCAGACCTCGACGATGATCCCCAATTCGTCTTCTTGCCTTTCACCGCCCCCGTAGCCTTTTTCGCGCGCTCCAGTGCCGCCTTCTTGTCCTTCACCATGCTGGCAGGCGGTGCGCTGGCGGGGCGGCGGCGTCGAGAGCGGAGGAAGATGCAATGGAGAAGTGGAGAGAGAAGAAGGGGATTTAGGGCGCACAGTGGAGACGCCTCGGCCCTGATGCCTTTTAAGGACCCACTTCTGAGTGGCTGACGAGTGGGCCCATGCAATCTGAAAGTTGGCCAGTCGTCGGCTTCTGCCCCCATGTAACTAGTACTGGGGTGTACGGGATAAACCTAAACACTCTTTATCCAAGTTTTTGGTCCTTTAAGGAGGTGTTTAGCACAGCGAACAAGGCAATCGGACTATACGGCTTTATCACTCTCACTTAGCCATAGAAGTCTTCAATTTTAAATTTCGGCGAAGCCCCTAGTATTCGGAAGGCCGAACTTGGGACGCTATACACGCCTAAATCGTACAAGGCCTATTCCTCGCCCGAAGCGGAAAAAATCTTTAAGGATTTGAGACCTCTCGAACAGCGACCAGCTCTCGCCGCATCATGACAGTCAGTTTTCGGCTTTCTCTACTGAGGTGCTCATCCAAAAGAACCAGGACACAATCACAGTAGTTCTCCCTGCGCTACCTTAGCCAATATAGCGAAACGTAAGTCACCAAAACTAGGGAGCCGGGCAAACCCAACTATTGACCCAAAACATGATTCGGAGCTGATGCATATAATGCTATAAGTTCGGGGTGCCGCACTGTCGAAAGTGTTCGGACTTTTCTTGCCGTGTTATGGGGTACAATGAAGCCCCTGGCGAACTGAACGTACCAAAGTGTACGAGTGCAATTTGTATTAAATAAGCAATCAAGGGAAAATACAAAGAAAATATAATAATAAGCCGATGCTGTATATTGTTTCCCATTGTTATTTAAATAATACGTCAAAGCGTATGTATACAAGTAATGTGATAAGCAAAAATAGGACTATTTGACATGTCCTATCCAAGGGCAGGCTGCATGTGGGTATGTAAAACATGTATAACGATCATTAACAGAGACCACCTGGGTATTCCCTTGTACGCAAAGCCTCTTGCCTCCTTGGTTTTTCCTTCCCGTGATGAGTCCGATGATCAGGCTATCTGAAAGGGCTTCCCAAAAGTAGGGTCCTGAAAAGAAAGAAGATGATGAAGGTATGCGGGTCTCGTGGCGGTTGAGCCGCACTGTGGACCACATCGTAGCCATGCCTCTGCCTATGCCCATGGTATTTTGAGTGTGTAATTGTGTACGCGCGGCACAAATTTCACCGCTTGACCGGGACTAGGACGGAGGCCGAATTGCTAGTCCAGCTCTAGGCATGCCGGATGGTCCTGTTGCAGAGTACTCCGGACTCGCTTGACGGTGTCCGGGGGTTTTATCACCGAGTTGGCGGTCTGCCTAAGAAGGCTGCTTTGTACTTATGCTGCGAGGGCCGCAATGTGCTCCTCAATACAGAGAGAGCGGCTTGTCTTTCCATTGACTGTTATAACACCGCGAGGTCCTAGCATCTTGAGCTTGAGGTATGCGTAGTGTGGTACCACATTGAATGGAGCAAATGCGGTTCGTCCTAGTAGTGCATGATAGCCACTACGGAAGGGGACGATACCAAAGATTAACTCCTTGCTTCGGAAGTTGTCCGGAGATCCGAAGACCACTTCCAGTGTTATTGAGCCCGTACAACAGGTGAGGGAGTCCTGGATTAGGGGGTGTCCGGATGGCCGGACTATGACCTTTGGCCGGACTCCCGGACTATGAAGATACAAGATTGAAGACTTCGTCCCGTGTCCGGATAGGACTTTCCTTGGCGTGGAAGGCAAGCTTGGCGATACGATATGTAGATCTCCTCCCATTGTAACCGACTCTGTGTAACCCTAGACCTCTCCGGTGTCTATATAAACCGGAGAGGTTTTAGTCCGTAGGACGAACAACAATCATACCATAGGCTAGCTTCTAGGGTTTAGCCTCTTTGATCTCGTGGTAGATCTACTCTTGTACTACCCATATCATCAATATTAATCAAGCAGGAGTAGGGTTTTACCTCCATCGAGAGGGCCCGAACCTGGGTAAAGACATCGTGTCCCTTGTCTCCTGTTACCATCCGCCTAGACGCACAGTTCGGGACCCCCTACTCGAGATCCGCTGGTTTTGACACCGACATTGGTGCTTTCATTGATAGTTCCTCTGTGTCGTCACCTTTAGGCCCGATGGCTTCTTCGATCATCAACCACGACGCGGTCCAGGGTGAGACTTTTCTCCCCGTACAGATCTTCGTATTCGTCGGCTTTGCATTGTGGGCCAATTCACTTGGCCATCTGGAGCAGATCGAAAGCTACGCCCTTGGCCATCAGGTCAGATTTGGAAGTTTAAACTACACGGCTGACATCCGCGGAGACTTGATCTTCGATGGATTCGAGCCACAGCCGAGTGTGCTGCACTGTCACGATGGGCATGATCTAGCTCTGCCGCAGGACAGTGCCCAGAGCGCCGCTCAGGTGTCCTCTCCGACCCTTAGCTCGGAGCCGACTATGCCGGTCGAGGATGGGTGGCTAGACGCCACCTCGGGGGCTGCAATCTCTACAGTGATCGAGCCGAACACCAATCTTGTCCTTCGCGGAGCTCGTGACTCCAAGGTGCCAGACTCCTTTCCGGACTCCGAATGTTCTGCACCCCTCCCGATCGAACCCAATTGGGCTCCGATCATGGAGTTCACCGCCGCGGACATCTTTCAACACTCGCCCTTTGGCGACATCCTGAATCACTAAAGTCTCTATCTTTATCAGGAGAGCCCTAGCCAGACTATGGACAGCAAGGTTGGGATGCGGACGACGGAGAAATTTGAAACCCACCCACCACCCAAGGTTGGGATGCAGACGACGGAGAAATTCGAAACCCACCCACCACCCACTTTGTAGCCACTTCGACGATTTAACCGACATGCTCGACTTCGACTCCGAAGACATCGACGGTATGGACGCCGATGAAGGAGACGACCAAGAACCAGCGCCTATAGGGCACTGGAAAGCCACCTCGTCATACGACATATACATGGTGGACACCCCAAAAGAAGGGGATGGCGATGGAACAACGAAGGATGACCCCTCCAAGAAACAGCCTAAGCGCCGCTCTAAATCCCACCAAAGCAAAAACCGCGAGTCCGGCACCGGAGATAATAACACCCCGGACAGTGCCGAAGACAACCCCCTCCAGCAGGATTCAGCCAGGAGGATGGAGAAGCCAGCCCTCATGAGAGAGCGGCAGACAGAGAGGTCGAGGACGATAATTACATGCCTCCCTCCGAAGACGAAGCAAGCCTCGACGACGACGAATTTGTCGTGCCTGAGGACCCCGTCGAACAAGAGCGTTTCAAACACAGGCTCATGGCCACGGCAAGCAGCCTCAAGAGAAAACAGTAGTAGCTTAGAGCTGACCAAGACTTGCTAGCCGGCAGATGGACGGAAGTCCTCGCCGCCGAAGAGTACAAACTCGAACGCCCCTCCAAGAGCTACCCAAAGCACAGGCTGCTACCCCAACTAGAGGAGGAAGCAACTAAACCTACATCACCAGCGTATGATGCGGCAGATCGGCCACCCCGTGGCCACGACAGAGAGGCCTTGCGGCCCTCAACTCAAGCCGCACCCCGGCGCCGCTCAAAAAGTACCAAGGCATGGGGAAACGCGCCAGACCTGCGAGACATATTGGAGGACAAGGCAAGGCAAACAAGATCAATCTATGGATCGCGTGGGCGCCCCACGACACGCGATGATAACCATCACGCCGGATATGGCAAATACGGCCAGGACGAACACAACAGACAAAGCTCATCCGAGCTACGTCGTGATATAGCCTAGTACAGAGGCGCTGCACACCCACTATGCTTCACAGATGAAGTAATGGATCATCAAATCCCCGAGGGTTTTAAACCCGTAAACATCGAATCATACGATGGCACAACAGATCCTGCGGTATGGATCGAGGATTATCTCCTTCATATCCACATGGCCCGTGGTGATGATCTACACGCTATCAAATACCTCCCACTCAAGCTTAAAGGACCGGCTCGGCATTGGCTTAACAGCTTGCCAACAGTGTCAATTGGTTGCTGGGAGGACTTGGAATCCACATTCCTTGACAATTTCCAGGGCACCTATGTGTGACCACCAGAGGCCGATGACTTAAGACACATAATTCAGCAGCCAGAGGAATCGTCCAGACAATTCTGGACACGGTTCCTAACCAAGAAAAATCAAATAGTCGACTGTCCGGACGCAGAGGCCCTCGCAGCCTTCAAGCATAACATCCGAGACGAATGGCTTGCCCGGCACCTAGGACAGGGAAAGACGAAATCCATGGCAGCCCTCACGACACTCATGACCCGCTTTTGCGCGGGAGAAGACAACTGGCTAGCTCATAGCAATAACATGACCAAGATCCCTGGTAATTCGGATACCAAGGAAAACAATGGCAGGTCGCGTCGCAACAAGCACAAACGCCGCATTAATGGCGACAACACTGAGGATACGGCAGTTAATGCCGGATTCAGAGGCTCTAAACCCGGTCAGCGGAAAAAGCCATTCAAAAGAAATACTCCGGGCCCATCCAGTTTAGACCAGATACTTGATCGCTCGTGCCAGATACACGGCACCCCCGAACAACCAGCCAATCTCACCAACAGGGATCGTTGGGTGTTCAAGCAGTCAGGCAAGTTAAGTGCCGAAAACAGAGACAAGGGGCTGCATAGCGATGACGAGGAGGAGCCCCGGCCACCGAACAACAGAGGATAGAAGGGCTTTCCCCCACAAGTGCGGACGGTGAACATGATATACGCAACCCACATCCCCAAAAGGGAACGGAAGCATGCACTCAGGGACGTACATGCGTTGGAGCTATTCGCCCCTAAGTTCAACCCATGGTCCTCCTGCCCGATCACTTTTCATCGAAGGGACCACCCCACTAGCATCCATCACGGCGGATTTGCCGCATTGGTCCTAGACCCAATCATTGACGGATTTCACCTCACTAGAGCCCTCATGGACGGCGGCAGTAGCCTGAACCTGCTTTATCAGGATATAGTGCGGAAAATGGGCATAGATCCCTCAAGGATTAAACCCACAAAGACGACCTTTAAAGGCGTCATACCAGGTGTAGAGGCCAGCTGTACAGGCTCAGTTACATTCGAAGTGGTCTTCGGATCCCCGGATAATTTCCGAAGCGAGGAGTTAATCTTCGACATAGTCCCGTTCCGCAGTGGCTATCACGCCCTGCTCAGACGAACCGCATTTGCAAAGTTCAATGCGGTGCCGCACTACGCATATCTCAAGCTCAAGATGCCAGGCCCTCACAGAGTCATTACGATCAATGGAAATATCGAGCGCTCTCTCCGAACAGAGGAGCACACGGCGGCCCTTGCGGCGGAAGTACAAAGTAGCATCTCAAGGCAATTCTCCAGTCTGGCTATTAAGCGTCCGGACACCGTCAAGCGCGCCCGGAGTAGCCTACAACAAGACCGTCTGGCACGTTCTGTGCTAGCATAGCAGTGCGGCCCCAACCCCAGCCCTCGCAAGATTGCGAAACTAGTACCACGCGTACATAATTATGCTCTGGAAATACCGTGGGCATAAGGGGAGGGGCACAACCACAACATGCCCAGAATGCGGCTCAACCGCACTAGGGGCTCACGATTTTTGTGATTTTTCTTTTTTTTACTTTCAGGACTCCACTATTCGAAAGACCTATCCCGCAATACAATCGCCGAACACATGATGCAACAGCCAGGGAGACAGCAAGCCACGTCGAACGTCCATGTGGTCTCTATAATGAGCTAAATACCTGTCTTACTTAAAGTCTTGCAGCTTGCCCCTGGAGGGGGACATGTCAAACAATCCCATCTCTTGCTTATCGCACTATTTGTATCGTTCTGCTTTCATAGCAGCCCTTTAATAAACAATACATAGCTCTTGTCTATTATTGCATTCATTTTTCATGTAAATGTGTTCAGTCATGACATCATGCAACCGTACACTTTGGTACGGCCAATACAACAGGGGCTTCAGTTCCCCAGAATACGGTGTGAGAAGACCGAACACTCTTATGAGTGCGGCACCCCGAACTTATAGCATTATATGCATCGACTCCGAATCATGTCTTGGGTCAATAGTTGGGTTTGCCCGGCACCCATGTTTTGGTACCTTACATTTCGCTATGTCGGCTAAGGTAGCGCTGGGAGAACTACTGCGATTGTGCCCCAGTTGAGCTGGGTTAACACCTCAGTAGAGAAAGCTAAAACTGACTGTCATGATAGGGCGAGAGATCGATCGCTGTTCGAGAGGTTTTTCGAGTCCCTAAAGACTTATGCCGCTTCGAGCGAGGAGCCGGATTTATCCGGCCTAGGCGTGGATAGCGCCCCGAACTCGGTCATCCGAATACTAGGGGCTTCACCGAAATTTAAAATTATAGAATTCTATGGCTAAGTGAGAGTGATAAATCATTATTAGTCCGATCGCCTTGTTCGTTATGCTGAGCGCCTCCCTCGAAGGACCCAAGAATGGGAACAAGAGCGCTCAGGTTTATCTCGAACACCCCAGCACTCGTGGCATGGGGGTAGAAGCCGACGACTGGCATCTCTCAGATTTAATAAATGGCCGCACAGAAGGTAATATTTTAAATTCAAAAAGCATTGCTTAGCGCATATGAACAAGTTTTCAACGCACAGGATAAACACGAGCGAGTTTACTCAAAAATTACATCCCTGGTACATTCATTCGCCACAAGACGGGCACCCTTCAGGACGCCCTCATAATACATCTCGGGCCTGCAATGCTCCTTCCCCTCCGGTGATCCTTCTGTCACCAGCTTCTCAGCATCCAGCTTGCCCCAGTGCACTTTAGCATGGGCAAAAGGCCTACGGGCGCCTTCGATGCATACGGAGCGCTTGATGATTTCAAGCCGCGGACAGGCATCCACCAGCTGCCTCACCAGCCCGAAGTAGCTCTCAGACAGGACCTCCCCAGGCCACAGCCGGCCTATAAGGCCCTTCATGGCCTGTTCGGCCACCTTATGGAGCTCGACCAGCTGCTTCAGCTGGTCGCTGAAGGGCACCGGGCATCCGGCCTCAGCATACTGGGACCAGAACACCTTCTTCGTCGAGCTCCCTTCTTCGGCTTGGTAGAATGCGGCGGCATCGGACACACTGCAGGGCAGATCTGTGAATGCTCCTGGAGAGCTCCGGATTCAGGTAAGTAACACGTAATTCACTTTCACATGCTTGCTTTGCATAAAGAATGCCTTACCCGCCGCTATCTTTTTCATCGCCTCAATATCCTGGAGGGCTTTTTGGGCTTCAGCCTTGGCAGACTTGGCGCTTTCAAGTGCCGAGGCAAGCTCGGACTCTCATGTCTTTGAATCAAGCTCTAAACTCTCGTGTTTCTTCACGAGAGCATCGAGCTCTTGACGCACCTCCGCCACCCGCGCCTCTTGTTTCTCTCGCTCGGTGCGCTCCATGGCCGCATTGTCTTCGGCCTTGGACAACGCTTCCTTCAGGGTCGCCACCTCGGTTGTGGCCCCTGTAACATTCACATTGGTCCTGTCATTATTTGCAACCAGGTATTTTTATATATATTTACATAAGGCACTACCTACCTTCCTTGTCCTCGAGCTGCTTCTTGGCAAGGCCGAGCTCGTTCTCGGACCGCTCGAGGCTCTGCTTCAATGCATCGACCTCCGCAGTCAGTGCGGCAGAGGTCAGCAGCGCAGCCTGCATTCCCATATTGACATATTTCTGTTAGACTCCTACATATATCTTTTTAGATCCTCAGTCCGGCTTTTCTTTCCGAACACCAAACTGAGCATCAAGGGCTACTGTCTATGCGGTAACATTTTTACATGTTTTAAAATACATACCTCAAAGCCTGTTAGAAGGCTGGCACAGGCTTTTGTCAGCCCGCTCTTGGCGGACTGAACCTTCTCGATCACCGCACTCATAACATTGCGGTGCTCCTCGTCGATGGAGGCGCTGTTAAGCACCTCCAGCAAATTGTCTGGCGCCTTCGATTGGACGGAGGCTGCCGGCATCGTAGGCTTGCCCTTCTTGCGAAGGGGCCGCCTGCCGGACTCCGGAACCACTGAAGGTTCCGGTGCGGTGTCCGGCCCAGGGCCGGACTTAGATCCCTCCAGGGTTTTATCCCCTTCGGGCCTGGAGTCCGGGAGGTCGCCTTGCTGCGCCTCCAGGACCACCTCCTCCCGGCTCAGCCCCTTTCGGGACTCCGCCTCGGCTTCGTCCGTAGGGCGGGGGGAGGAAGCCGTCGGGAGTGAAAGACTGTTCATATCCGACGAGTCCAGGGAGCCACTCGACGAATCGTCGAGCTGAGCCTTGGGCGGACTGCATGATTATATTCGGCGTCAGAAGGCATTGTGCAATAAAGGAATACCGTGAGTTATTCTGGTAACCGGATACTTACGATTTTCCCAGGGGCTTGGCCCTGGATGGCCACTCCTCTCTGCAGTCTTTGGCGTCGGAGGCGTAGTCCGGAAGAAGGGTCTTCCCCTTCTTGGACCCTCTGGCCTCCCTAGTTGGGGCGGCCTTCCTTTTCTTTCCTCCCCCCGTTGGAGGGGGAGAGGCTTCTTCTTCCTCCTCCTCGTCTTTAGAGGAGGAGTGCGCTTCGGGGTCGTCGGGCGATGAGTCCGACACCACCAGTCGCCGGGAGCTCCTTCGAGTTCCCGTGGCCTTCTTCTCCGGCATCACATGGGGTGCCAGGACCAGCAGCTTCATCAAGCGGGCGTCTGCTGGGTCTTCGGGCAAAGGAGCCGGACAGTCGATCTATCCGGCCTTCTTCTGCCAGTCCTGTTAAAGGAATGGGAGTTTAGATCCCGCATAGAGTCAAACTATGAAAAACAAATACCCTGTAATGGGTAAACTAAGGTTACCATGCTGGCTTGGCGCTTTGTGCAGAATCCGCGATCCTCGGTAGTGGGAGGGTGGACCTCGGAGCTCTTGAAAAGCACCTTCCAAACATCTTCGTGCATTGTGTCGAAGAGCCTGGACAGAGTTTGGTGTTGAGCCGGGTCGAATTCCCACAGATTAAACACCTGCCATTGACACGGGAGGATCCGGCGAAAGAGCATGACCTGGACTATGTTGACGAGTTTAACCTTCTTGTCCATGAGGTTCTGGACGCAGGTTTGGAGTCCGGTCGCCTCTTCCAGATTACCCCACGACAGGCCCGTCTCTTTCCATGAGGTGAGCCGCGTGGGGATGCCAGATAGGAACTCGGGGCCGCTGCCCATTTAGGTCACACGGCTCGGTGATGTAGAACCACCCTGATTGCCACCCTTTGATGGTTTCCACAAAGGAGCCCTCGAGCCATGTGACGTTGGCCATCTTGCCGACCATGGCGCCTCCGCACTCCACTTGTCGGCCGCCCACAACCTTCTCCTTGACATTGAAGGTCTTCAGCCATAAGCTGAAGTGGGGCTGGATGCGGAGGAAGACCTCACACATGACGATAACCACCGAGATGTTGAGGATGAAGTTCGGGGCCAGATCGTGGAAATCCAGGCCGTAGTAGAACATGAGCCCCCGGACAAATGGGTGAAGAGGAAAGCCCAGTCCGCAGAGGAAATGGGGGAGAAACACGACCCTCTCATGGGGCCTGGGGGTGGGGATGAGCTACCCCTCATCTGGGAGCCGGTGCGCGATGTCGTTGGACAAGTATCCGGCTTTCCTCAGCTTCTTGATTTGCCCCTCCGTAACAGAGGAGGCCATCCACTTGCCTCCCGCTCTAGACATGATTGGAGAAGGTGGAGGTGGGAAGTGCGGACTTGGGCGCTAGAGCTCGAGTGCGCAGGAATAGATAAGCAAAGGAGGAGGAAGGCGTAGATGGAGAGGGTGGATTCTTATCCCCTTATATGGGCAGCCGAAACAACGTGCCCCCACCAGCCTAGTAAAACTCGCTTATCTCCCAAGCGCCATGATTAATGGCGCGGTTGGGTTACCCACGCCCGTATTGATGAGAATCCTAGAATAAGGGGACACGATATCTGCTTTGACAAGACGTGCCGAGGGAACCGCCTCGCTAAACACGCTGAGGTGGGACAGTAAACCGATTCAAATAAAGGCTTGGCTGTGGCATGATGTCACGCAACGGAATATGTCAGCAGATTAGATTTGTGCGAATATTATTCTCTCTATGGTGTTATGTGGAAACTATTTTGTAGAGCCGAACACTATCTTTGTGTTCAACATCTTCTATGAAGTATTCGGAGGAGGAACCCGCCTTGCAATGCCGAAGACAATTTGCGCGCCGGACTCGTCGTCATTGAAGCCTGGTTCAGGGGCTACTAAGGGAGTCCTGGATTAGGGGGTGTCCGGATGGCCGGACTATGACCTTTGGCCGGACTCCCGGACTATGAAGATACAAGATTGAAGACTTCGTCCCGTGTCCGGATAGGACTTTCCTTGGCGTGGAAGGCAAGCTTGGCGATACGATATGTAGATCTCCTCCCATTGTAACCAACTCTGTGTAACCCTAGCCCTCTCCGGTGTCTATATAAACCGGAGAGGTTTTAGTCCGTAGGACGAACAACAATCATACCATAGGCTAGCTTCTAGGGTTTAGACTCTCTGATCCCGTGGTAGATCTACTCTTGTACTACCCATATAATCAATATTAATCAAGCAGGAGTAGGGTTTTACCTCCATCAAGAGGGCCCGAACCTGGGTAAAAACATTGTGTCCCTTGTCTCCTGTTACCATCCGCCTAGACGCACAGTTCGGGACCCCCTACCCAAGATCCGCCGGTTTTGACACCGACAACAGGCCTCTACACCTTGGATTACACCCTTAAAGGTGGTTTTGGTGGGTTTGATCCTCGAGGGATCGATTCCCATTTTGCGCACTGTGTCCTGATAAAGCAGGTTCAGTCTGCTGCCACCGTCCATGAGGACTCGCGTGAGATGGAATCCGTTAATGATGGGGTCGAGGACCAATGTGGCCGAACCGCCATGACGGATACTGGTGGGATGGTCCCTGCGATCGAAGGTGATCAGACATGATGACCATGGGTTGAACTTTGGGGCAACTGGCTCCATTGCATAGACATCCCTTAGTGCATGCTTCCATTCCCGCTTGGGAATGTGGGTGGCGTAGATCATGTTTACCGTTTTCACTTGGGGAGGAAATTTCTTCTGTCCCCCTATGTTCGGCCGCCGGGGCTCCTCGTCATCGTTGCTATGCAGCCCCTTTTCCTTGTTTTCGGCATTCAATTTGCCGGCCTGTTTAAACACCCAATATTCTCTGTTGGTGTGGTTGGCTGGTTTATCAGGGGTGCCGTGAATCTGACACGAGCAGTCGAGTATGCGGTCCAGACTGGACGATCCCGGATTGTTTCTTTTAAATGGCTTTTTCCGTTGACTGGACTTGGAGCCGCTGAATCCGACATTGACTACCGTGTCTTCGGTGTTGTCGCCGTTGTTCCGACGCTTATGTCTGTTGCGCTATGGCTTGCCGTTGCTATCTCGGGCATCTGAAGTGCCGGGATTTCTTGGCGTGATGCTACTACAAGCCAGCCAGCTGTCCTCGCCCGCGCAAAAGTGGGTCATGAGTGTCATGAGGGCTACCATTGGCTTCGGCTTTTCTTGGACGAGGTGTCGGGCAAGCCACTTGTCGCGGATGTTATGCTTAAAGGCCGCTAGGGCTTCGGCATCCGGACAGTCGACGATTTTGTTCTTTTTAGTTAGGAACCGAGTCCAGAATTTCCTGGCTGACTCTCCGGGCTGTTGGGTTATGTGACTTAAGTCATCAGCGTCCGGTGGTTGTACATAAGTGCCCTGGAAGTTATCAAGGAATGCATCCTCCAGGTTTTCCCAACTGCCAATGGAGTTCGCCGGCAGGCTATTTAGCCAATGTCGAGCCGGTCCTTTGAGCTTAAGGGGAAGATACTTTATGGCATGTAGATTGATACGTCTCCATCGTATCTATAATTTTTTATTGTTACATGCCAATATTCTTCAACTTTCATATACTTTTGGCAACTTTTTATACTATTTTTGGGACTAACATATTGATCCAGTGTCCAGTGCCAGTTCCTGTTTGTTGCATGTTTTATGTTTCACAGAAAACCAATATCAAACGGAGTCCAAACGGGATAAAAATGGACGGAGAATTATTTTGGAATATTTGGGATTTTCCGGAGGAAGAATCAACGCGAAACGGTGTCCGAGGTGGCCAGGAGATAGGGGGGCGCCCCACAGGGAGGCAGGCGCGCCCTGGCCTCTCGTGGGCCACCCATAAGGCGGTTGATGCCCTTCTTTTGCCGCAAGAAAGCTAATTTTATGGGAAAAATCTGGGCGAAAGATTCACCCCAATCGGAGTTACGGATCTCCGAATATTTAAGAAACGGTGAAGGGGTAGAATGAGAACGCAGAAATAGAGAGATAGATCCAATCTCGGAGGGGCTCTCGCCCCTCCCACGCCATGGGAGCCAAGGGCCAGAGGGGAAACCCTTCTCCCATCTAGAGAGGAGGTCAAGGAAGAAGAAGAATAAGGGGGGCCCTCTCCCCCTTGCTTCCGGTGGCGCCGGAGCGCTGCCGGGGGCCATCATCATCACCGCGATGTTCACCAACACCGCCGTCATCTTCACCAACATCTCCATCACCTTCCCACTTCTATATCCAGCGGTCCACTCTCCTGCATCCCGCTGTACCCTCTACTTGAACATGGTGCTTTATGCTTCATATTATTTTCCAATGATGTGTCGCCATCCTATGATGTTTGAGTAGATTTTCGTTGTCCTATCAGTGATTGATGAATTGCTATGATTGGTTTGAGTTGCATGTTTTATTATTGGTGCTGTCCTATGGTGCCCTCCGTGTCGCGCAAGCGTGAGGGATTCCCGCTGTAGGGTGTTGCAATGCGTTCATGATTCGCTTGTAGTGGGTTGCGTGAGTGACTAAAACACAAACCCGAGTAAGGGAATTGTTGCATATGGGATAAAGGGGACTTGATACTTTAATGCTATGGTTGGGTTTTACCTTAATGAATCTTTAGTAGTTGCGGATGCTTGCTAGAGTTCCAATCATAAGTGCATATGATCCAAGTAGAGAAAGTATGTTAGCTTATGCCTCTCCCTCAAATAGAATTGCAATAGTGATTACCGGTCTAGTAACGTAGTCAATTGCTTAGGGACAATTCCACAACTCCTACCACCACTTTTGCACACTCGCTATATTTACTTTCTTGCATCTTTATCTAAACAGACCCTAGCTTTTACTTACGTGCTCTTTATTATCTTGCAAACCTATCCAACAACACCTACAAAGTACTTCTAGTTTCATACTTGTTCTAGGTAAAGCGAACGTCAAGCGTGCATAGAGTTGTATCGGTGGTCGATAGAACTTGAGGGAATATTTATTCTACCTTTAGCTCCTCGTTGGGTTCGACACTCTTACTTATCGAAAACTGTTGCAATCCCCTACACTTGTGGGTTATCAAGATCTTTTTCTGGCGCCGTTGCCGGTGAGTCATAGCGTGGGGTGAATATTCTCGTGTGTGCTTGTTTGCTTTATCACTAAGTAATTTTTATTTGCTGTTCTTAGTTGTTCTCTATCTTTAGTTATGGATATGGAACACAAAATACCAAAAAAATTAGAGGTACTTGCTACTCATGTAGATGGGGTAACTCTTAAAACCCTCGATTCTCATTATGTGAAAGATATTATGTACTACTTTGATAATCCTGAGAAAACCCCATTCAACTTTATAATGGGAGACACGTTGGATCAACGTGAATACTTTAGGGATTATCGCTCGACACAAAAAGGGAAACTATTATGGGATCAATTTATTATGTTGCGTTGGTATGCCTGGAATCTCTGCTTGAGATATGATATTACTTGTTGCTCTAGGATGAAGGCTCCACACCTTCCCTTTTCATGCAAATTTAATGATAATGAAACCTTAGCTTCTTATGCTAATGGTATATATGATTACTATGATGTGGAACAAATAGAAGAATTTGTTGCTTTTAAGGCTGCTTATGAAATTGAAGCTTTGTTTGAAAAGTATGAAGCTTTTGATGATGATGGTTATAGGCCTGAAAATCTTGCTATACTAGATATTGCTATGAAAATTATGAATACAATTACTATATTAATGCATTTATTGAGAAAGTCTCCACTGTCCAAGAAGAGACTTATATTTTGCAGGAAGCTATGGAAGAAGAAATTGATGAAACTGTGAGCTCATTGGATGAAAAAGATGATGAGGAGAGCGAAGAACAAAAGGAGGAAGAGCGGATTAGCTACCCGTGCCCACCTTCTAATGAGAGTAACTCTTCAACTCATACATTGTTTAATTCCCCTTCGTGCTTACCGAAGGATGATTGCTATGATCCCTTGAATTTGTTTGAAATATCCCTTTTTGATGATGCTTGCTATGCTTGTGGCCAAGATGCCAATATGAATTATGCTTATGGAGATGAACTTGCTATAGTTCCTTATGTTAAACATGAAATTGTTCCTATTGCACCCACTTATGATAGTCCTATTATATTTTTGAATTCTCCCTACTACACTATATCAGAGAAGTTTGTGCTTATTAAGGATTATATTGATGGGTTGCCTTTTACCATTGCACATGATGATTTTGATAGATATAATATGCATGTGCTTGCTGCTCCTACTTGCAATTATTATGAGAGATGAACTATTTCTCCACCTCTCTATGTTTCCCATACTATGAAATTGCAAGAAACTGCTTATACTATGCATTGGCCTTTACTATGTGTGCATAAATTGTTCTCTTATGACATGCCGATGCATAGGAAGAGAGTTAGACTTCGTTGTTGCATGTTATATGTTACTTTGTGCTCACTACTAAATTACAAATCATTGTTAATTAAAATTGGCTTTGATATACCTTGGGATCCGGGTGGATTCATTACTTGAGCACTATATGCCTAGCTTAATGGCTTTAAAGAAAGCGCTGCCAGGGAGACAACCCGGAAGTTTTAGAGAGTCATTTATTTCTGTTGAGTGCTTGCATATAGTTTAAAAAAAATAAAAATAAAGAGGGGAACCTAAAAACTTTTCAAAAAGGAAAGTGAAAGTGAGAAAGACAAGCATTGTTGAAGTGGGAGCTAGCCTTGAACTTTGTTCATGCTCACGGAAACTTTGTGAATCTTGATTACAGAAACTTTTCAACAAAAATAATTATCCCCTTGTATAATTCCATTGTATTATAAAAATAATGTGTTAGGGTTTGCCTTTAGGATGTTTACAATGCTTGTTGGTTTGTACGGTGCAGGACAGAAACTTTGGCTGTAGTGCACGATTTTACATTTTTACTTGGAATGTCAAATGGTTCTGATTATTTTTGCACTGTCTTGCTATACAACTTGTTTATTTTTCATAATTTTGGTAGAATTTTGGGGTACCAGAAGTATGGTGGATGTTCAGATTGCTACAGACTGTTCTGTTTTTGACAGATTCTGTTTTTGATGCATAGTTTGCTTGTTTTGATGAAACTATCAATTTATATTAGTGGATTAAGCCATGAAAAAGTTATATTACAGTAGACACAATGCAAAAACAAAATATGAATTGGTTTGCAACAATACTTAGAGTGGTGATTTGCTTTATTATACTAACGGATCTTACCGAGTTTTCTGTTGAAGTTTTGTGTGGATGAAGTGTCTAATCGAGGAGGTTTCGATATGAGGAAAAGGAAGAGAGGCAAGAGCTCAAGCTTGGGGATGCCCGAGGCACCCCAAGTAAATATTCAAGGAGACTCAAGCGTCTAAGCTTGGGGATGCCCCGGAAGGCATCCCCTCTTTCTTCAACAAGTTTCGGTATGTTTTCGTATTCGTTTCGTTCATGCATTATGTGCAAGTCTTGGATCGTCTTTTGCATTTAGTTTTCATTTTTCTTTTATGCACCATGCTGGTATGAGATAGTCCTTGGTTGATTTATAGAATGCTCATTGCACTTCACTTAAATCTTTTGAGTATGGCTTTATAGAATGCTTCATGTGCTTCACTTATATCATTTGAAGTTTGGATTGCCTGTTTCTCTTCACATAGAAAACCGCCATTTGTAGAATGCTCTTTTGCTTCACTTATATTTGTTAGAGCGTGGGCATATCTTTTGTAGAAAGAATTAAACTCTCTTGCTTCACTTATATCTATTTAGAGAGATGACAGGAATTGGTCATTCACATGGTTAGTCATAAAATCCTACATAAACTTGTAGATCGCTGAATATGATATGTTTGATTCCTTGCAATAGTTTTGCGATATAAAGATGGTGATATTAGAGTCATGCTAGTGGGTGGTTGTGGATTGTAGAGACACTTGTGTTGAGGTTTGCAAGTCCCGTAGCATGCACGTATGGTAACCGTTGTGTGACAAATTTGAAGCATGGGGTGTTTCTTTGATTGTCTTCCTTATGAGTGGCAGTCGGGGACGAGCGATGGTCTTTTCCTACAAATCTATCCCCCTAGTGGCATGTGTAGTAGTACTTTGCTTCGAGGGCTAATAAACTTTTGCAATAAGTATATGAGTTCTTTATGACTAATGTGAGTCCATGGATTATACGCACTTTTACCTTTCCATCATTGCTAGCCTCTTCGGTACCGTGCATTGCCCTTTCTCACCTCGAGAGTTGGTGCAAACTTCGCTGGTGCATCCAAACCCCGTGATATGATACGCTCTATCACACATAAGCCTCATTATATCTTCCTCAAAACAGCCACCATACCTACCTATCATGGCATTTCCATAGCCATTCCGAGATATATTTCCATGCAACTTCCATCATCGTCATATACATGACTTGAGCATTCATTGTCATATTGCTTTGCATGATCGTAAGATAGCTAGCATGATGTTTTCATGGCTTGTCCGTTTCTTGATGTCATTGCTATGCTAGATCATTGCACATCCCGGTACACCGCCGGAAGCATTCATATAGAGTCATATCTTTATTCTAGTATCGAGTTGTAATATCGAGTTGTAAGTAAATAAAAGTGTGATGATCATCATTATAGAGCATTGCTCCATAAAAAAGGAAAAAGAAAAAAAGAAAAAAAGGAAAGGCCAAAGAAGCCTAAATAAAAAAGGGGGCCAAAGAAGCCCACCGAAAGAAAAAAAAGGAAAAGAAAAGGGGCAATGCTGCTATCCTTTTTCCACACTTGTGCTTCAAAGTAGCACCATGTTCTTCATATAGAGAGTCTCTTATGTTGTCAGTTTCGTATACTAGTGGGAATTTTCATTATAGAACTTGGCTTGTATATTCCAACGATGGGCTTCCTCAAATGCCCTAGGTCTTCATGAGCAAGCAAGTTGGATGCACACCCACTTAGTTTTCAGTTTGAGATTTCATACACTTATAGCTCTTAGTGCATCCGTTGCATGGAAATCCCTACTCCTCGCATTGACATCAATTGATGGGCATATCCATAGCCCGTTGATTAGCCGCGTCGATGTGAGACTTTCTCCCTTTTTGTCTTCTCCACATAACCTCCATCATTATATTATATTCCACCTATAGTGCTATATCCATGGCTTGCGCTCATGTATTGCGTGAGGGTTGAAAAAGCTGAAGCGCGTTAAAAAGTAAGAACCAATTGCTCGGCTCGTCATCGGGGTTGTGCATGATGGGAGCATTTTGTGTGACGAAAATGAAGCATGGCCAAACTGTATGATTTTGTAGGGATAAGCTTGCTTTGGCCTTGTTGTTTCGAAAAGACATGGTTGCTTTATTGGTACGCTCGAAGTATTATTGTTTTTTATGTCAAATGATAGACTATTGCTTTGAATCACTCGTGTCTTAATATTCATGCCATGATTAGACTTATGATCAAGATTATGCTAGGTAGCATTCCACATCAAAAATTATCTTTTTATCATTTACCTACTCGAGGACGAGCAGGAATTAAGCTCGGGGATGCTGATACGTCTCCATCGTATCTATAATTTTTGATTGTTTCATGCCAATATTCTTCAACTTTCATATACTTTTGGCAACTTTTTATACTATTTTTGGGACTAACATATTGATCCAGTGTCCAGTGCCAGTTCCTGTTTGTTGCATGTTTTATGTTTCACAGAAAACCAATATCAAACGGAGTCCAAACAGAATAAAAACGGACTGAGAATTATTTTGGAATATTTGGGATTTTCCGGAGGAAGAATCAACGCGAAACGGTGTCCGAGGTGGCCACGAGATAGGGGTGCGCGCCACAGGGAGGCAGACGCGCCCTGGCCTCTCGTGGGCCACCCGTAAGGCGGTTGATGCCCTTCTTTTGCCACAAGAAAGCTAATTTTATGAGAAAAATCTGGGCGAAAGATTCACCCCAATCGGAGTTACGAATATCTTGATATTTAAGAAACGGTGAAGGGGTAGAATGAGAACGCAGAAACAGAGAGATAGATCCAATCTCGGAGGGGCTCTCGCCCCTCCCACGCCATGGGATCCAAGGACCAGAGGGGAAATCCTTCTCCCATCTAGAGAGGAGATCAAGGAAGAATAAGAAGAAGGGGTCCCCTCTCCCCCTTGCTTCCGGTGGCGCCAGAGCGCTGCCGGGGGCCATCATCATCACCGCGATCTTCACCAACACCAGAGTCATCTTCATCAACATCTCCATCACCTTCCCCCTTCTATATCCAGCGGTCCACTGATACGTCCATTTTTCATCATGCTTTTATATCAATATTTATTGCATTATGGGCTGTCATTACACTTTATATCTCAATATTTATGGCTATTCTCTCTTATTTTACAAGGTTTACCATGAAGAGGGGGAATGCCAGCAGCTGGAATTCTGGCTGGAAAAGGAGGAAATGTTGGAAACCTATTCTGCACAACTCCAAAAGTCCTAAAACTCCACGAAACAACTTTTTGGATTTATTAAGAATTTATGAGTGAAAGAAATAGGCCAAGGGGCCCACACCCTGTCCAGGAGACAGGGGGCGCCCCCCCTATAGGGCGCGCCCCCTATCTCCTAGGCCCCCTGGTGGGCCTCCGGCGTCCATCTTCTGCTATATCATCACTTTTACCATGGAAAAATTCGAGGGCAATCTTATGGGACGAAACTCCGCTGCCACGAGGCGGAACCTTGGCGGAATCAATCTAGGGCTCTGGCGGAGCTGTTCTGCCGGGGACACTTCCCTCCGGGAGGGGCAAATCATCACCAACGTCATCACCAACGATCCTCTCATCAGAAGGGGGTCAATCTCCATCAACATCCACACCAGCACCATCACCTCTCAAAACCCTAGTTCATCTCTTGTATCCAATCTTGTATCAAAACCACAGATTGGTACCTGTGGGTTGCTAGTAGTGTTGATTACTCCTTGTAGTTGATGCTAATTGGTTTACTTGGTGGAAGATCATATGTTCAGATCCTTTATGCATATTATTACTCCTCTGATTATGAACATGAATATGCTTTGTGAGTAGTTACGTTTGTTCCTGAGAACATGGGTGAAGTCTTGCTATTAGTAGTCATGTGAATTTGGTATTCGTTCGATATTTTGATGAGATGTATGTTGTCTTTCCTCTAGTGGTGTCATGTGAACGCCGACTACATGACACTTCACCATTATTTGGGACTAGAGGAAGGCATAGGGAAGTAATAAGTAGATGATGGGTTGCTAGAGTGACAGAAGCTTAAACCCTAGTTTATGCGTTGCTTCGTTAGGGGTTGATATGGACCCATATGTTTAATGCTGTGGTTAGGTTTACCTTAATACTCCTTTTTGTAGTTGCGGATGCTTGCAATAGGGGTTAATCATAAGTGGGATGGTTTTCCAAGTTAGGGCAGTACCCAAGTGCCGGTCCACCCACATATCAAATTATCAAAGTACCGAACGCGAATCTTATGAACGTGATGAAAACTAGCTTGACGATAATTCCCAATGTGTCCTCGGGAGCTCCTTTCCTCATTATTAGAATTTGTCCAGGCTTATCCTTTGCTACATAAAGGATTGGGCCACCTTGCTGCACTTTATTTACTTTATTTACTTTTTGCTTGTTACTATTTATCTTATCACAAAACTATCTATCACCTACTATTTCAGTGCTTGCAGAGAAAACCTTACTGAAAACCGCTTATCATTTCCTTCTGCTCCTCGTTGGGTTCGACACTCTTACTTATCGGAAGGACTACGATAGATCCCCTACACTTGTGGGTCATCAAGACTCTTTTCTGGCGCCGTTGCCGGGGAGTGTAGCGCTTTTGGTGAGTGGAACTTGGTAAGGAAACATTTATATAGTGTGCTGAAATTTTCTGTTACTTGTCACTATGGAAACTAATCCTTTGAGGGGCTTGTTTGGGGTATCTTCACCCCAACCAGAAGAGCAAAGAGATGCTCCTCAACCTACTGAACCTTATGAAAATATTCACATTGAGATTCCTTCGGGTATGATAGAAAAACTGCTAGCTAATCCTTTTATAGGAGACGGAACTTTGCATCCCGACTTACACCTTATCTTTGTGGATGGAGTTTGTGGATTATTTAAGCTTGCAGGTATCCCTGATGATGTTGTCAAAAGGAAGGTATTCCCTTTATCTTTGAAGGGAGATGCAATGACATGGTATAGGCTATGTGATGATACGAGATTTTGGAATTATAAGCGACTGAAGTTGGAATTTCACCAGAAGTTCTATCCTATGCATCTTGTTCATCGTGATCGTAATTACATATATAATTTCTGGCCTCGCGAAGGAGAAAGCATCGCTCAAGCTTGGGGGAGGCTTAAGTCAATGTTATATTCATGCCCCAATCATGAGCTCTCTCGGGAAATGATTATTCAGAATTTTTATGCTCGGCTTTCTCTTGATAATCGCAACCTGCTCGATACTTCCTGTGCTGGTTCCTATATGCTGAAGACTATTGATTTCAAATGGGACTTATTGGAAAGAATTAAACGCAACTCTGAAGATTGGGGTTCCGACGATGGTAAGGAGTCAGGTATGACACCTAAGTTCGATTGTGTTAAATCTTTTATGGATACCGATGCTTTCCGTGGATTTAGCTCTAAGTATGGACTTGACTCTGAGATAGTAGCTACTTTTTGTGAAACTTTTGCTACTCACGTTGATCTCCCTAAAGAGAAGTGGTTTAAATATAATCCTCCTGTTGAAGTGAAAGTAGTTGCACCTATTACAGTCGAAGAAAAGACTATTACATATAGTGATCCTATTATTCCTACTGCTTATGTCGAAAACCTCCTTTCCTGTTAGGATAAAAGATCATGTTAAAGCTTCGACTGTTGTTCGTAAGAGTAATACTAGGACTTATACACCTCCTGAGCAAATTAATGTTGAACCTGGTATTGCTATGATTAAAGATCTCTTGGATGAGGACTTAGATGGGCATGTTATCTCTTTCTTGGGTGAAACTGCTAATATTGCTAGACCCGATACTAAGACACGTAGACCTGTTGTAGGCACGCCTGTTATTTCTGTTAAAATAGGAGATCATTGTTATCATGGCTTATGTGATATGGGTGCTAGTGCTAATGCGATACCTTATGATCTTTATAAAGAAATTATGCACGATATTGCACCTGTTGAATTAGAAGACATTGATGTTACTATTAAGCTTGGTAATAGGGACACCATTAAACCTATTGGGATTGTTAGAGATGTTGAAGTCTTGTGTGGGAAGATTAAATACCCTGCTGATTTTCTTGTTCTTGCTTCCCCACAAGATGATTTTTGTCCCATTATTTTTGGTAGACCCTTCTTGAATACTGCTACTGCTAAGATTAATTGTGAAAAGAATATTGTCACTGTTGGCATAGATGGTATGTCTCATGAGTTTAATTTCGCTAAGTTTAGTAGACAACCTCGTGAAAGGGAACCACCTAGTAAGGATGAAATTATTGGTCTTGCTTCCATTGCTGTTCCTCCAACTGATCCGTTAGAACAATATTTGTTAGACCATGAAAATGATATGTTTATGAAGGAAAGGGAAGAAATAGATGAAGTGTTCCTTAAACAAGAACCTATGCTAAAACATAACCTTCCCGTTGAAATTCTTGGGGATCCCCCTCCACCCAAGGGTGATCCCGTGTTTGAACTCAAACCCTTACCTGATAATCTCAAGTATGCTTATCTTGATGAAAAAGAAATATATCCTGTTATTATTAGTGCTAACCTTTCAGAGAAAGAAGAAGAAAGATTATTGAAAACCCTGAAGAAGCACCGAGTTGCTATTGGATATACTCTGGATGATCTTAAGGGCATTAGTCCCACATTATGTCAACACAAAATTTCAGTGGAGAAAGATGCCAAACCAGTTAGAGATCCTCAAAGACGATTAAACCCCAAAATGAAGGAACTGGTAGGAAAGGAGATTCTAAAACTCCTTGAGGCAGGTATTATTTATCCCGTTGCTGATAGTGAATGGGTAAGCCCTGTCCATTGTGTCCCTAAAAAGGGAGGTATTACCGTTGTTCCTAAAGATAAAGATGAGTTGATCCCGCAAAGAATTATTACAGGCTATAGGATGGTAATTGATTTTCGTAAGTTAAATAAAGCTACTAAGAAAGATCATTACCCTTTACCTTTTATTGATCAAATGCTAGAAAGGCTATCCAAACACACACATTTTGCTTTCTAGATGGTTATTCTGGTTTCTCTCAAATACCTGTGTCCATGCAGGATCAATCTAAAACTACTTTTACTTGCGCTTTTGGTACTTTTGCTTATAGACGTATGCCTTTTGGTTTATGTAATGCACCTGCTACCTTTCAAAGATGCATGATGGCTATATTTTCTGATTTTTGTGAAAAGATTTGTGAGGTATTCATGGATGACTTCTCTGTCTATGGATCCTCTTTTGATAATTGTTTGAGCAACCTTGATCGAGTTTTGCAGAGATGCAAAGACACTAGTCTCGTCCTGAATTGGAAAAAGTGTCACTTTATGGTTAATGAAGGCATTGTCTTGGGGCACAAGATCTTTGAGAGAGGTATTGAAGTTGATAAAGCCAAAGTTGATGCTATTGAAAAAATGCCATGCCCCAAGGACATAAAAGGTATAAGAAGTTTTCCTGGTCATGCCGGCTTTTATAGGAGGTTCATTAAGGATTTTTCTAAAATCTCTAGGCCTCTGACTAATTTATTGCAAAAATATATTCCTTTTGTCTTTGATGATGATTGTGTAGAAGCATTTGAAACACTTAATAAAGCTTTGATCACTGCACCTATTGTTCAGCCACCTGATTGGAATTTACCTTTTGAAATTATGTCCGATGCTAGTGACTATGCTATAGGTGCTGTTTTAGGGCAAAGAGTCGATAAGAAATTGAATGTTATCCAGTATGCTAGTAAGACTCTTGATACTTCCCAGAGAAATTATGCTACTACTGAAAAAGAATTCTTAGCATTTGTGTTTGCATGTGATAAGTTTAGACCTTATATTGTTGATTCTAAAGTTACTATTCACACTGATCATGCTGCTATTAAATATCTCATGGAAAAGAAAGATGCTAAGCCTAGACTCATTAGATGGGTTCTCTTGCTCCAAGAATTTGACTTGCATATTATTGATAGAAAGGGAGCTGAGAACCCCATTGCAGACAACTTGTCTAGGTTAGAGAATGTTCTTGATGACCCACTACCTATTAATGATAGTTTTCCTGATGAACAATTAGCGGTTGTCAATGCTTCTCGTACTTCTCCTTGGTATGCTGATTATGCTAATTACATTGTTGCTAAATATATACCACCTAGTTTCACATACCAGCAAAAGAAAAAGTTCTTTTATGATTTAAGACATTACTTCTGGTATGATCCACACCTTTATAAAGAAGGAGTAGATGGTATTATTAGACGTTGTGTGCCTGAGCATGAACAGGAACAAATCCTACGCAAGTGTCACTCTGAATCTTATGGAGGACACCATGCGGGAGATAGAATTGCACACAAGGTACTACAATCTGGTTTTTATTGGCCTACTCTCTTCAAAGATGCTCGTAAGTTTGTCTTATCTTGTGATGAATGTCAAAGAATAAGTAACATTAGTAGACGTCAAGAAATGCCTATGAATTATTCTCTTGTTATTGAACCGTTTGATGTTTGGGGCTTTGATTATATGGGACCTTTTCCTGCCTCAAATGGTTATACACATATTTTAGTTGCTGTTGATTACGTTACTAAGTGGGTAGAAGCTATTCCAACTAGTAGTGCTGATCATAACACTTCTATTAAAATGCTTAAAGAAGTTATTTTTCCGAGGTTTGGAGTCCCTAGATATCTTATGACTGATGGTGGTTCACACTTTATTCATGGTGCTTCCCGTAAGATGCTTGCTAAGTATGATGTCAATCATAGAATCGCATCTCCTTATCACCCGCAGTCTAGTGGTCAAGTAGAGTTGAGCAATAGAGATCTCAAATTAATTTTGCAAAAGACTATGAATAGATCTAGAAAGAATTGGTCCAAAAAACTTGATGATGCATTATGGGCCTATAGAACTACATACAAAAATCCTATGGGTATGTCTCCATATAAGATGGTTAATGGAAAAGCATGTCATTTACCTCTTGAACTTGAACATAAAGCATATTGGGCCATTAAAGAGCTCAATTATGACTTCAAACTTGCCGGTGAGAAGAGGTAGTTTGATATTAGCTCACTTGATGAATGGAGAACCCAAGCATATGAGAATGCCAAGCTTTTCAAAGAAAAAGTCAAACATTGGCATGATAAGAGGATACAAAAGCATGAGTTTAATGTAGGAGATTATGTGTTATTATTCAACTCTTGTTTAAGATTTTTTGCAGGAAAACTTCTCTCAAAATGGGAAGGTCCCTACATTATCGAGGAAGTCTATTGTTCCGGTGCTATAAAAATTAACAACTTCGAAGGCACAAATCCGAGGGTGGTTAACGATCAAAGAATCAAGCATTATATTTCAGGTAATCCTATCAATGTTGAAACTAATATTATTGAAACCATAACCCCAGAGGAATACATAAAAGACACTTTCCAGAACGTTCCAGACTCTGAAAAGGCATAGGTACGTGGTACGGTAAGTATACCGACTCCAAAACAACTCTAATGGCAATTTTTATCAGTTTTGAATTATTTAAGAATTTTAGGAAGAAAGAAGTAGTCCAAAAGGGACACGAGGCTCCCACAAGAGAGGAGGCCGCGCTCCCCTGTCTCGTGGGCACCTCGTGTGCCTCCCGGACTCTGTTTTCTTGTATGTTACATATTTTGGTCAGTAAAAATTCATTATATATACTCCCGAAGGTTTTGACCACCTTATCACGCAAATATTCTCTGTTTTCGTTTCGAGCTGTTCCTGTTGCAGATTTAGAGCACCATGACTTCTCCCTCCTACAACAACGAAGACAAGGATGCCTAGCTATTGAAGATAGAGTTGAAAAGAGAGGAACCAGAAGAGATCAACAAGGGTGAAGGGATCAAGAAGGCCATGAAGGTTCAAGCTTCGGTGGTGAAAGAAGAAGACATCCCGCACCCTTTACCTAGCCTTTTCACTCCAACAGAGATTAAAGCTTTCAAGATGATTGAGTTAGCCCGCATACAAAACAAGTATCTCACACAGGAGAATATTTTGTTGAAGGATCATATTGCTGGGCTCAAGGGCATTATCCGCAAGTTGGAGGAGCTTTTACGCTCGATGTGCGATTATCCACCGTCATCATCACCACCTCCATCACCTCCGAGGAAATAATTACATGGGTATGGGCAGTCCCCTTGATAACCGCCAAGATTGGGGGAGGTGCCCCGGTATCATATCACCATCACACTCCTATCTTTACCGCTTTATTTAGTTCGATCCTTTTAGTAGTATCTTGATCTAGTAGATTGAAGTTTTGATATCAAGTAGTTTTGAGTTTTGCATTGTGATCTCTTTATGTAAGCGAGTCCGTGCGCTATCTATAATAAAGATTAGTGTTGAGTCAAGGGCTTTGCCATGTTGCTACGATCTTGAGAAAGTAGAAAGAACAAAAGAGTTCATATTGATCTTATGGATAGTGATAACTTCACACATAGAAAGTATGAGGCATAAAAATTGTTGAGAGTTGATGAGCGTAGCCTTGGTCATCGTTGCAATTAATAGGAAGTGATAAGGAAAGAGGGGTTCACATATAGATATATTATCTTGGACATCTTTTATGATTGTTAAGCACTCATTAAGTATGACATGCTAAAAGAGTTGATGTTGGACAAGGAAGATAACGTAATGGTTTATGTTTTCCGACATCTCAGTTAAAGCATATTGTCATTGACCTTCCAAACATGTTGAGCTTGCCTTTCCCCCTCTTGCTAGCCAAAATTCCTTGCACCAAGTAGAGATACTACTTGTGCTTCCAAATATCCTCAAACCCAGTTTTGCCATGAGAGTCCAACATACCTACCTATGGATTGAGTAAGATCCTTCAAGTAAGTTGTCATCGGTGCAAGCAATAAAAATTGCTCTCTAAATATGTATGACTTATTAGTGCAGAGAAAATAAGCTTTGTACGAACTTGTTGTGGAAGTAATAAAAGCGACAGATTGCATAATAAAGGTCCACATACAAGGGGCAATATAAAGTGACGTTCTTTTGCATTAAGATTTCGTGCATCAAACCTAAACACGCATGACAACCTTTGCTTCCCTCTGCGAAGGGTCTATCTTTTATTTTATGTTTTTGCTTTATGCTTGAGTCAAGGTGATCCTCACCTTTCCACTTTTTTCATTTTATCCTTTGGCAAGCTCCTCATGTTTGAAAGATCATGATACATATATGCAATTGGATGTAAGTTGGCATAGGCTATTATTGTTGACATCACCTAAAGGTGAATACATTGGGAGGCAACACAATAAGCCCCTATGTCACCGCCCAATATGCGATACTATCCTAAAGAGACTCGAAGGTCCCACCAAGGATAGAACTGCATATTGAAACGCTTTTGCAAGGTGGATATCATTACATCAACATTACATAAATAGATGGGGATACATACAAGAGGCATACAATGCCACACGAGTACAACATCACAATACATAAGAGCATCATCCGACTACGGATGAATCACAAACCGAAACTCAAATGACATCCACCCTGCTAGCCCAGGCTGCCGACCTGGAACCTATCCCTTGATCAAAGAAGAAGCAGAAGAAGAACTCCAAAACAAGCAAACATCACTCTCGCGTCATGATCATCGCATAACCTGTACCTGCAACTGTTGTTGTAGTAATCTGTGAGCCACGAGGACTCAGCAATCCCATTACCATGGGTATCAAGACTAGCAAAGCTTAATGGGAAAGGAAGGGGTAAAGTGGTGAGGTTGCAGCAGCGGTTAAGCATGATATGGTGGCTAACATACGCAAATAAGAGCGAGAAGAGAGCAAAAGGAACGGTCGTGAAGCTAGCATTGATCAAGAAGTGATCCTGAACTCCTACTTACGTCAAACATAACCCAAAACCGTGTTCACTTCCCGGACTCCACCGAAAAGAGACCATCACGGCTACACACGTGGTTGATGCGTTTTAATTCGGATCTGGTGTCAAGTTATCTACAACCGGACATTAACAAATTCCCATCTTCCGCATAACCACTGGCATGACTTTCGAAAGATTATACTCTGCAGGGGTGTCCCAACTTAGCCCATGATAAGCTCTCGCGATCAACGAAGGATATACCTTCTCCCAGGAAGACCCGATCAGACTCGGAATCCCGGTTTACAAGACATTTCGACAATGGTAAAACAAGACCAGCAAGACCGCCCGATGCGCCGACAATCCCGATAGGAGCTACACATATCTCGTTCTCAGGGCAACACCGGATGAGCAATCCGTACAACTAAAACTAGACCTCAAGTTTCCCCGAGGGGGCGCTGCAAAGGGCTTTAGTTCGGACCAACACTTAGACAAGCATTGGCCCAAGGGGGGGGGGCTATAATAAATATGACCCTTGCATTAATTACTCCCAAGGGAAATATAGGTGGTGGTGAGGCAAATGGTAAAACCAATGTTGGGCCTTGCTAGAGGAGTTTTATTCAAAGCAAACTGTCAAGGGGGTCCCATAAATCACCCAACTGCGTAAGGAACACAAAATCCGGGAACATAACACCAGTATGACGGAAACTAGGGCGGCAAGAGTGGAACAAAACACCAGGCATAAGGCCGAGCCTTCCACCCTTTACCAAATATATAGATGCATTAATTAAATAAGAGATATTGTGATATCCCAACATAATCATGTTCACCATGGAGCAATCTTCAACTTCACCTGCATCTAGCAACGCTATAAGAGGGGCTGAGCAAAGCGGTAACATAGCCAAGCAACGGTTTGCTAGGAAGGGTGTCAAAGGTTAGAGGTTCATGGCAATTTGGGAGGCTTGATGATCAAAAGATAGGTAACGCAGCATAGCGATAGAACGAAGCAACTAGCATAGCAATGATAGTAGTGAGATCCAGGGTAGCGGTCATCTTGCCTGAAATCCCGCAAGGAAGAAGAACGAGTCCATGAAGAAGATGAAGTGACGAAGACGAACCAAGCGTAGACGAACGAATCCTCACGATCGCAACGAAACGGGAACTATCGAGAAGAAGCACACAACATGGTAAACACACCATACATGAACAAGGCATGATGCACACACAAGCATGATGCATGACAAAGATACATGAAGCTACTCATGGCAAGAGATGATGCATACAAGAATAACACATCAAGGCAAGTTTAAATGAGGTCAGGAACAACATATAACAAATCCGGTAAGTCCTCATATGCAATTTTCGAAATTGGTCCAGACCTGAATAAACCTTATGTTCAAGTTGTTAAGCAGCAAGTTAAGATGCACCAAGATGACCTACATGAGATTCTAGTCAAGTTACATATAAAGTTCATTTAATTCGGAGCTACGACCTAGAAGATATGAGCAAAATAAGTTAAACATGGCATTGATGCAAAATGCATACAAACATCAAGCAAACACCTCAAAACAAGGATGCAACATGATAATATGAAGCTACATGCAAATTCAAGCAAGTTTCATATAGAGGACACTCAAAACGGAGCAACGGTTCAATACACACACATGAAACAAGTTATAACAACAATCTGTCCAAAACAGCAACTAGGCATATTGCAAGCACCAAAACAACATGCTACAATACCACAATATGATAACAAAAGGCATGGACATGATGTACAGGTAAAGCATAACAAAACATGAACACTGAGCTATCTCTAGAAATCACTAGAACATGCTCAAACACACATGGCAAGATTGCAAATAATATCAGTTTCAGACTTTGCAGAAACAACATCAGGTTGCAATGTTTAGAGCTATGAAACAGCATGCTATAGGAACTTATCATGGCAAACAAAGGCATGTCATGAATCTACTAAATGCATAGAACAAAAGTCCCTTACTGACCATGAGCCAAAAAGGATCAGAAGATATGATGGCACCCATGTAAACATAGCAAGTTATATTACAGATTTAAACATGACAGGAACAACAATAAGTAGGCATATTGGTGAGCTTGTGCCACTCACCACAGAGCAATACATGGCATGGCAAGGCAACCAACAGTAAGAATACATGTTTATGAAGCTAAGCATGGCAAGAGCAAGTCCATAGGGTGCATGGATCACTAACAACAATCATGGCAACAACTGAACTTAATGTTAACAGGCTGACAGCAACATTATTTAGCAACTTTGGAGCAAGATTACAACAAGCTACAGCAGGCTATAATTGGAACCAGGGGCATGGATGGATAGAGCATAACATGTATAACAAAACACCCTTAGTGAACATCTCCAGATTATGCATAGAATGACTTGTAGCAGCAGGTTTACATAGCATCACGAAATAACAGATTCAACCTAGCAAAACAGTAACAGCAAGTACCCTACTTAACAAGCTTTATTCACTCACCACGAGTCATTGCATGACAAGATAAGCATATCATCAGCAAGAAGACATGTTTATGAAGTTAACCAAGGCAAGAAAAAGTTCATAGCATGTAAGGATCAACTACAACAACCTTGGCAAAATTGAATAACATGTAAACAATCTGCCAGGAAACATTTTGTAGCAAAAGTAGAGCATGAAAATGACATGCTAGACTACTCCATAATTGCAAACAGGGGAATGAATGGATAGAGAAAAACCATATGTTCAAAACATCCTTACTGAAGTATCTCAAAATAAGCATGGATCTCTCTGTAGCATCATGTTTACATGGCATCAAAATAACAGCAGAACAGGGACTAAAATCAGCAACATCATGAAGCCTAGTTTACATGCTTGTGCTAGTCACCACAGAGATCAAAAAAATACATGGCATACACCCCTGTGAAGATGGCATGGCATAGATCAAAACACATGTAGGGCTCAAGTACATAAGATGCAGACATCAATCATGGCAAAAATGACAAAAGTGCATGTTCTGTTAACAGACAGCAGACAACATCATATAGCACTCTTGCAACGATGATTCAGGCATCAAGATGAGCTCAAATGAACATGATGCAATGGAATTAAATGAAGTACTCGTTGAGGTGAACAATTTGACATATTACACGCACGAAATGGAGCAGTATGCATGGAGATATGATGCGATGAACATGGCATGATAATGTAAAAATATGTCGGGACTTAGGATATTTTCGGGGTCAACCTTCGAAAAATGGATCTGAGATCTGGAGCTTCGAGCACGGACTTCGAGGTTCGCCTGAGAAGAGGAAGATGGATGGGGACGGTGCGGTGCCGGCGAGGGGGCGCCAGATCCGGCCGGGGCGCGGGGAGGCGCGAGGAGGCAGCGAGCGGGCGGTTCGGCGGCGCCGGCGAGGAG